>NW_026652293.1:22881736-23375776 GCF_009828535.3 Hylobates moloch
TGAGTACAAGTGAGGGATAAAGAGAGACTGTTAATGATTACAAATGTACAGTTAGATAGAAGATATACGCTGTACTGTCTGAAAGCAGAGTAGGGTGACTATAGTTAACAACAATGTACTATACGTTTTAAAATTGCTAGAAGAGAGGACTTGAATTGTTTCCAACACATGGAAAATAATATTCGAGGTGATTAATTTCCCAAATACCCTGACTTGATCATTACACACTCTAGATATGTAACAAAATACCACACATACCCCATGAATATGTGAATTGTACTCCCAGCACTTTGGGAGGCCAAGGTAGGGGGACCACGAGGTCAGGAGATCGAGACCATCATGGCTAACACGATGAAACCCCATCTCTACTAAAAAATACAAAAAAAATTAGCTGTGCCCTGTGGCGGGCGTCTGTAGTCCCAGCTACTCTGGAGGGACTATATATATATATTTTTATTAAAGAAACTCAAAAATTTTTTTTTAATAATAAAGTGTTTTGAAGACATAAGATGATAATCTTTAGTTTTATACATTTTACCATCTCTCCTTTTTCTTTTTAAAAATTAATATTATTTTAATTGAAAAATTATAATTATATTTATTGGGTACAAAGTATGATTTGATATATGCATACAATGTGGAATGATTAAAGCAAATTAATATATTCACTACCTCATTATCATTTTTTGTGGTAAGGCATAACTATTTTAGTTATTTTTAAATATATAATACTTTCTTTTTAAATATAGTCACCACGTTGTGCAATAGATCTCAAAACTTATTACTCCTGTCTAACTGAAACTCTGACCAACAACTTCCCATCCCCTTTTCCCCAGACGATGGTAACCACTATTCTGTTTGCTACTTCTTTATATTTAACTTTTTAAGATTCCACATACAAGTGAGATTATGTGACATTTATCTTTCGTGCCTGACTTATTTCACTTGCCATAATGTCCTCCAGGTTCATCCACATTGTGAAAAATGATAGAATATTCTCCATTTTTATGGCTGAATAGTATTCTGTTGTGTATGATTCTGTTTTCAAATTCCTTCCCCAATGTAAATTACTTCTCTTTCTCAACATTTCTATTGAGTATATTTTAATTTGGATTTTTGACTCTCACATTTTAAAAAGTTATAGTTAATTGTTTTCTTCATATTTTATTCATTTGTAGACTCAAGTTTATATTAATTTTTCATTTACATTATTTTCCATATGACTCATATTCGTTTCTGAATTTTGATTAGTCACTTATTATATAATCTTTAAATATTCTTAGATACTTTTGTGAAACTGTAAATATTTGATTAAATAATATTCACTAATGGAATAATCTATGTCCTTATGAATTTAAAATCAGGTTGATTAACCTTGAAAATAAAGTTTATTTTTATCACTGGTTTATTTACTGGTTGACAAAATGCATAAATGAGTTAAGTATTAGAAATTATAAAATTCTTTCTTAATTCATCATTTATGTTACCATTCAGGGTTTTTTCTGTATTATCAAAGAATATCCAAACATGACATTTTGGTGTACACTAATAGATGATCAAGTTATTTCAGCATCACTGAAAGAACTTCACAATGGTCACTGTGGCATATAAAGCAGAATATATTTCATTAATCACGTATAATTAAGTTCCACCCTTAACTCAAAGGTAAGATCAGTCCATATGATTAAGCGTAGTACTGAATATTAATACAATACCAGGCCCTGAGACTCATACTTGTGGCTCTGTCACCATAGGCCCTTTACAACGCTATCTTCTTGAGTGTCATCTAGGCAACTCTTTTCTTCCTCAAGATCTTGGCCTTCAACCTCCACTCTCTTTTCAGTAGCATCACAAGGTTGAACTAATTACAATTAGTATCATTTTATATTTCTAATGAACAATTTTTTATCCTTCTATTTCTTACATACCAACTGTGATGGCTAATATTGAATGTCAATTGGGTTGGATTGCAGGATGCAAAGTATTGTTTCTGGATGTGTCTGTGAGGATGCTGCCAGACTGGGAAAGGCAGATCCACCCTCAATCTAGGTGGGCATCTAGTTAGCTACCAGCACAGCTACAATAAAAGCAGGCAGAAGAACATGGATGGAAGAACTAGATTGGCTGAGTTTTCCAGCCTTCGTCTTTCTCCTGTGCTGGATGCTTCCTACCCTGGAACAACGGACTCCAAGTTCTTCAACTTTTAGATTCTTAGACTTCTACCAATGGTTTGCCAGGGCTCTCAGGCCTTCAGCCATAGACCGAAGGCTGTACTGCTGACTCTACTTTTGAGGTTTTGGGGCTGGAGCTGGTTTCCTTGATCCTCAGCTTGTAGACAGCCTATTGTGGGACTTCACCACGTGATCATGTGAATCAATGCTCCTTAATAAACTCCCTTTCGTATATACCTCTATCCTATTAGTCTCCTGCCCCTCTAGAAAGCCCTGACTAATACACAAATTATTCCCGGACTTTTACTTTCTTATCTAACTGCCTAATGTACATTATTCTAGCAAAAGTGTAGTTATACTCCTATGATAAAAATCTGCCAATCAACAACAGTACAGACACAGATGCAATAGCAGGTTTTCTTTTCCTGTTTAGGAAAAGCATTTTTTTCTCCTATATTGCTTTTCTCTTCTCCTAGTAAAATTTTTACAGGCTTAGCAAAGATTATGATGTACAAATTATTTTCTGAAATGAGTGTTAGAAAAATGGTTTCCAAAACAGTATCTAGTTGTAATATCTGGCTATATCTCTCACACTGATGATCCCTTATAGACAGTGGTTTCTAAAATAGAATCAACATTAATGCACATGAATTATGCTCTCTCTGGAAAGCCAAGAGTAATGTGTATAGGTCTGTTTATGAAGGCAATGTCCTCACCATTGCATTCTGGGTAATAGTCCCTCTCATGATGTCTTATTTCGCCTCTAAAGTGTTCAGTGTGAGTGTGAGAAATATGAGGTCCAATTGAGTTAAGAAAAATCTTCACAAACTCTTTGGTGACTAAGAAATGAGATTCCTTTTTTAATTCACAGTAACAGCTTCAAAAATTAGTTTCAGGTAAGATTAAGTGATCATGTTTACATCTTTTACATGGGCTTTTAATTCAAATGTCTTAATTCGAATTCAAATCCCAGACTGGCTGCAAAGGTTTATGGTTCTTTTACTCTCTGGTGAATCTTTTTTGCCTATCATAGTTATTCTGTGACTCACAGGTTATGAGTATTAGACTTTCACCAATTCTTAACCTGATTCAGATGGAGTTTTGGAGCTTGGCCAAGCTCATATTCCACAAATTTTCCAGTTCTACCTGCTCATTTTAAGATGAGAGAGTGCTCACCCCAAATTACCCTAGTCACTGGAACAAGAATTTCATTATTCAATCACCAATCCTTTTCTCAATCCTACCAGGCATATCTGGAACTAATTAAATCCAGCTTCTCATCATGCCCAGAAAATTGGCATTTTACCATCAGTTTTGCTTTACTACATATCAGGAATCTGCTCACAATCACCTTCCACCTGCAATTCAACAGTGTTCCCTTTTCAATTGGTAGATCTTTCAACTACTTTTGGAACACTGTTGCAAGCCATTGTTCAAAGCAACACACACACATACATATATATATATATATACACACACATATATATGTATATATATAAGTATATATGTATATATAGGTATATATACAAGTATATATGTAAGTAATACATATACTTAAGCACACACATGGACACATAGACACACATAGACATACACACACGTGTGCATGCACACTTAACATAGACTATATATATATATATCCATTCAAACTTCCTTTATTTTTCTATAGTTAATTATAACTTTTGATGTTATATTTGCAACAATATTTTCCCTTTTAATACAAGGTCAAGAATTTTACAAAATTGTTTCCTTCACTCATGGAACTGGTTAATGTGTACAAAAAATAGAAAGAATGAGTAAGACCAAGCGTTTGCCAGCAGAACAGGATGACTATAGTCAAAAATGATTTAATTGTATATTTTTAAATAAGAGTATAATTGGATTTTTTCATAACAAAAAAGATAAATGCTTGAAGTGATGGATACCCCATTTATTCTGATGTGATTATCATGCATTGCATGTCTATATCAAAATGTCTCATGTAACCCATAAATATATCCACCTACTATGTACCCACAAAAATTAAAAATTAATGTTACTGTGAAATCAATCACAGATACTAGTCCATTTGACAATTTGAGGACAGTCTCACATTATGCCATTGTGTGAGATGAGATCAGATAAAGGTCATAATTTCAGATGTTTTCCATCAAACTCTTTACTTTTCAGTTTCAAAGACTTTAGGCTTTTCTCAGTGGTGAATCCAGAATAACATAAAAATACATCTCTCCAAACCTGTACATTACACTTTGTATGACTCTTCCTAATATTTGATAGAACATGACTTCTCTCATGGGATCCATTACTTATTCATTTGCCTAATACAGAGTATGAATGTAATTTCAGGGGCTTTTCCACACATGGAAGAACAATGTAATTTTCATAAACCAGTGTTTCCTATTATCAGAACAGACTTTATTTTTTTTACAATTTCAGTTCCTATAAATGCCTTGTATAAGCATTGATCTTTACGATTCTTTGTAATTCCTTACATCCCAAAGAATACAGGGGTTTGATCTTTCTGAAAGTTTTAAAATTCACATTCCAACTTTATTTCTGATATAGTTGATCATGAACAGCTTGTTGTTCCCTGAAAGCTACAGTATTAATATAAGAGTTTGGCATCATAGTTTAAATTAACAGAAACCAACTCCAGCTAGATCAAAAAAGGAATGCTTTATAATTATACAAGTGTTTAAGCATAATACAAGGGCAAGGACATAGTGAGACCACGGTAGATACTGTGATAACAATAGAAATTGAAACTGAAAACAATAATTCCTTGTTTTGCTGCAAACTGGTATCTCTGTTTCCAAGAATACATGTTGAAAAGTAGCCTCCAACATCTTGCAAATTTACATTTCTTCCACTCAAGAAACTAGCTATTCTGAGGCTAAATGTTCACATTCCAATATACAAATTCCAAGCAGAGGACACAGATTGGCACAGTTTACATGAGAACCTGGTCTCTGGACCGGTTATGCCTCCCTTGGATCTATATTTTGCTATCTAGGCTTCCCAGAACTACTGCTGTAGCATTACACCTAGAAATAGGGGATGGTCACCCTAAGAGATGGGCAAGCAAAAACGTATCTGGGTAAACCACCCACTAGTTAGGTACTACACCTTATAACTAAGTAGTTTCAAAAATTTTATCACTTACTGTTGAGTATTTTTCACAAATCAATTCTGATTGAGTTTAGCAGATCTTTCCTCTCTCACTCCACACATCTATAGCTTGGTTGTTATAATCAGCATGAATCCTTGGTACAGTGAAAAGTCCAGAGGTTAGGTGGCTATTTCACCAGAATTCAGAAATTAAAAGAAAACGGCCACATCTGAGCAAGTAACCTAGGCGTTCTTTTCTTTAAAAATCAAACAATATATTCAAATTATTTTGCAATCCAGGTATTTTTTCCTGACATAGGTATAATTTTTGGTGGCTTTAAAAATATTTAATAAAAAGTAATTCCATTAATAAAATATATTTTTAAAATATCTACTCCAATAGTTTATTTTAGGAAGATTAAACTGTAAAGAATAGAATTGTAAAGCCAACTTGCTCTTGATAAAAACAGTTGATGTGTAGGTTTAGGTAAAATAATAGGATATGAAGCTGAGATTTCTAAGTTAAAATCCATCAAATACTTATTAGCTATGTGGATTTGAGAAACTGAAACAATTTGTCTCAATTATTGCAGATGAAAAATTAAGATTAAAATTATATCTATTCCTTATGATTATGGTGAGCACATAAATGGTTAACAGAGATAAGAATCTGTGAATGGTGGTTGGGATATGAAAATTATTCCGTAAATATTAGTAATTCCACTAAGCTGCTGTGATGAATGACAAATACATATAACTACCACTGATGATTTACTTGAGGTCTAGTTTCATGTTTGTGTCTTTCTGCCACTTCAGAATAAACCTCAAAGCTGAACATGTTTTCTTCGGCTCCCTCCCCGCAGCAAGCTGTTTTCCTCAAGGGTGCCAACATTGTGTCTGCCAGTACATTTCAAGCATCCAAATCCTGTTTGTCTCTTTCTTTTCCCTCTTTATCAAGTCATATGAATTCTCTGATTATCACAGTGATCTTACGTAGTACGTGGCACATTTCAGGAGATCAGGAAATGTTTCTTGAACGCATTGAGGAAATATTTTTAAAAAATCTTTCTTCAGTGTATCTTAATGTCAGATTCATTATGTAAATCTTAAATCTTGAAATTGACCCCAGATTAATTGGTGACATAAAGAGCAAGTTGTTCCTATTTTGAACATTGTGTAAAATACAAAGGCATTTCTAGAGTACTTATATTTTGGTAAGGGTTAATCAAAGTACTAAGGGAAAGAAGGTAAAAGTGTTAACTTCTCTCTCCATCACTCAGACCGAAAACTGCCCGATTTTTCACACAAACAACAGAGGGGTAGTCAATATACAGTGTGTTGTGGTGATTACTTTATGGACTCTAATGAATAACAGATGGACTGAGCAGTGAGGGTTCGGTAATGAGGGTATTCAGGTGACAGGCAGTCACGCATAGCCGTGAGCACTCACAGGAAATAGTGCCATGAGGGAAAATTTGTCGGAATAGACAGAAAATTTTCTTTCTATATCACTTAATTATGTGATTATAAACCCTATTTCTAATAATATTTTGTAAAATACTGAAAAAGAGGGTTTATCACTTTTATCCGAGAGATATAATTATGGATATTTATAGATAATTGTGTATTTAGTAAATATATGTAGGTAAATTTAAAGGAAACATAATTAATAAGACTGAAATATGTATTTATTTATCATTCTATAGAGACCTTACTAAAAACTTATTTAATTATAATGATTTAACTCCCACAAAAACTCAAACATTGGTCTACAAAAGATTGTAAGTGATTCTAAGGCAATCAAAAAGCATTGTAGAGGTAAGAGATAAAGACAATTAAAACCTCTCAGAGAGTCTTTCTGCAGAAGATTACTAGAAAACTTTGTCTTTATTATGAGAAACTAAAGATTAAACATTGTGTGTTCTTTATTATGAGAAACTAAAGATTAAACATTGTGTGTTCTTTCTGTCTCTCTCAGCCAGTAGATGATAGATAGATAGACAGATAGATAGAAAGATAGATGATTCTTAGATAAGTGATAGAAAATATAGATGTAGATACAGATAGCAGGTAAAATTTATGTTTTAAAGGAATGGGGTCTGTTTTAAGCATTTTAATAGCACACAAATCCAGTCAGCAGGTCTATAAATGCGCTAAAGATGAAGGGATTTGCAACTGCTAGGCTACAAATGATCTCACTGAGGTTTATTAAGAAATTTAGAAAATAATTAGAAAGAAATTGCATTTCAATTTTTATATGAAAATGTTAACAAGGAGAATATTTATGTGATTGACAGTATCTTACATGCAATTTTAGGGAAATAAATATACAATAAATAAGTATACAAACTTAACCTCAAAGATTATAGCTGATAGAAACTTAAAACACCAGAAAAAAAAAAACACACAAAAATCTAAAGTGTTTTAGCTGATTCCAAGATATATGGTATTTAATACAGCAGCAGAAAAGTTATCTAAAATTTACCTATCCCACGTATTATAAGGAAAAAAAATTATGTCAAATGAGTCACTAGTGGATGAGAAATTTGACAACCATTGGCAGCAAAAATGAAATGTCTTTTCAAGATGCTTATCAAGTTATGATAGTGGCTTCTTAAAGAACTTGACACTTTCAATGCAATAGTCCCACTTTCTTTAAAAGTCAGCAGTGCACTGCGTATGTAACCTTTATTTCCAAAATAGGTCACTTTCTTTAAAAGAAATAAAAACCAAAAAAAAAATTATGTTCTACTTTGGGTGCTTCATATTTTGAATCTCTTTACTCCTTCAATAATACAAGCTTTAAAATGAACCCACATATTTAAATTTCTTCTGAAATTCACTGTGCAGGAGTGAATGTGCCCTACTAAGGCAATAATTAACTTTATTTCTTCATCCTTTTACGTATTGTAGGCAATGTAGAGGAAATGTAACAATTGAGATGCATTTGTCATTCTTTAACACAGAAATCACCATGTTAGATTCTGAATCCAAAAAAAGGGTTGCCAACATTTTTACAAAGTTGAAAAGTTCAAGACATTTATACGAATGCTGGAAATAATTTAATTAAGCTGGTTCCACAATGAACAGCCACAATGATCACTTCAATAATTTAATTTAGCTTATCTCATCCCCCATTCAGCTTAATAAAGGTAAAGTGCATTCTCACAGCATTTATAATTTTGTAAACATGTAACTGAGACAAAAGCAAGTTTTTACATAGATGTGAGAAAAACAATGAACTCACTAGAGACTTTAACAAGAGAGTGATTATTTATATAATATGCATTTTGCCATTTCATGACAATATTATAATTCCCTTCTCTGAAACTAGGGAGTATTATTAGGGAGTAAAAACCAATTCAATTTAATATAAATATAAAATTGCTGCTTCTAACACATGTTGTAATGAGAGATGGTTGAGAAGAAAATAAAAAGCTTTATTTCTATAAAAAAACAGTTTAATAATGATTAATTTGCTTAGCAGGCAGGGATCTAATTTCAAACAGGTGAAAAGAGAAAGACAATTTGACAATAACAATATATCATAAAATAGATACAGAATCTTATTATATGCTATTTTTGAGAAGTTTCTTTAATAACATTTATTTTTATATGTATCAGAGTATATACAATATGATTTTATAACAGTGGTGCATAAACAAACTATTAACTATTTCAACTCAAGTTTAATTAAAATGTAATCTAGAAAAGAGCTGGCTATAAGCTTCAGTAGTGAGAAATTATAAATATGTATTTGGGAATACAAGACCCTAAATTAAAATCAAACTCGTTTAGATTAGAAAGAATATTAGCAAATATTTATATAGCAGTCATAGTTATATGTGATTATAAACCATCTCTGTTTCTTAGTATTATAAAGGAGGATTTCTGTTTTTCTGTTTGCTAAATCTATTCCCATAATATTGAAAGATTGATTTTGATAATTCCAAAGTCGATTATCTCACAATTTTGAGACAATAAATGTTATTTTAATGGCAATGTTTCATCAAGATGGGTGTAGTATGAACATGCGGTAATTTAATTATATTTGCAAAGCATGGTTAAGTGTATCAATGACTTCACTATGAATAACTGACACATATTCAACAATACTCATAAAATAGGATATCTAGTATCTGCCAAATGCTCTTTTAGGCTCTGCTGACACTGTAGTTTAAAAATATGTAAAGATGGAGTTGATATTCTAGGGAGGCAAGTAATAGTTAAATAAATGTGTAACATATCAATGGGAAAAATGCTATAAAGACAAATAAAGCAGAGGAAGAGAGAGAAAGTGAGAGGGAAACCATGCTCTTCTATGTAGGATAGTCAAAGAAGGGATCTCAGAAGAGGCAACACTTAAACAAAGACCTATTGAAGGCAGGGGAGGAAATTCCAGGTAGAGGTACCATCAAGTGCACAGCCTCTGCCAAAAGAACATGCTTGACATGTTCAGAGAACCAAGAGGAGGACAGAGAACGTGGACCAGTGAGAGCTGTCAGTCTATAGTGGTAGCAGTGGAATGGGCGATGAGAGTTGAATTATAGAAAACTATAACCTCACTGATGGAATTTAAGATAAAAAGACTAGACAGAATCACTCAATGCCGACGCTCAATTTCCCATGACAGTTTGCATTACGTTCACATATCAACTGACTTTGGCCATTTAATGAGAAACATTTTCAAAATTATACACTATTTAAAGTTTTTTAAAAGTTGCAAATTAAAAAGTTTCTAAAGCCAACCTCCATTTCCCAGTTCACTCCCAGAGCTCAGTATTGGTTCATTTAACCAGCAAAGGCTCTGTCATTATATTTGGAAGTATATATACCCATACCATTTGGCATTATTATTTACATGCTTAATAGACATTTTATGCTTTTCTCATTACAGGAGCACAGAAAACTCTAGGTTTACTCTACAAGTCTGCTTCTTCCTAAGGATTTTCTATCTCTGAAATTGGTACAATTCTCCACCTAGTTGCTTAGGCCTAAAACCAGGAAACATCATTGACTCATAACTCTCTCATATACTCAGCATCTAATCCATCAACATATAATTGTAATTATCTCTCTCAATTCTATTTCTCATCATATCCACTGCCAACCCTCTGCTAATTCTGGCCTATTATTAGGTTTTTCCTGGACTGCAAAAAGAAGTTCCTTTCTGATTTCCCTGCATCTGCCTCCCCACACCTGCCACCCATCAGGCTGTTCTTCAAGTTCATCTCATGCCAAAAATGGTCACGCTTACTATTGTGTATTGAGATTTGATGGTTAAGCGTGTGTTATGCTTGAATTGTGTTCACCAAAAATTCACATGTTGAATTCCTAACACCCAGTACAGCAGAAGGTGACCTTATTTCAAAATAGTGTCTTGCAGATGTAAGTAGTTAATATGAGGTTATATTAGAGTAGGGTGGGCTGGGTTCCTAGTCCAATATAACTGGTGTCCTTATAAAAAGGGAAAATTAGAACACACACAAGGAAAATGTGAAGATGAAAACAGAGATTGGGGTGATGTTTCTGAAAGTCAAGAAATGTTAAATATGGCCAACAAGCTGGCCAAAGCCAGAAGAGAAACGTGGAACGAATTCATCTTTACAGCCTTCAGAAGGAACCAAGTCTGAAGATTATCTTCTTGGACTTTTAGCCAAGACAACTGGAGGCAATCCATTTACTCTACTTAAGCCACTCAGTTCAAGATACTTTGTTATAGCAGCCCTAGCAAACTGATGCTAAAATTTATACATAATTATGATCTCAGTATTTAGTTTAAATCCATCATGAGTCTTTTTCCAATGGCACTCCTTGGGCATACTATAAAGGGAGCAAAATTAAAAGCTGAAGAAAAGAATAAACATACCTAATAAAATATAAAACATTTCAATTCTTAATAAGCTTATGTTCGAAATTTTCAAGAGGAAACTCATAGATCATTTTCTCTCTGTCCTTCAGAGAAATGTATGTTTTGCCCTCAAAGGCATTACACAGTAATGCCTCTACCTCCATATTGAAGAAGCACATTTTTGAAGGGCAGGACAGAAAGTGGTTTCCTTTCAGCAAAGAAAAAGATTTGAATTTGGTGCTTTTTCGGAGCTATAGAATGTTGTAAAATATATATTTTGAACTCCCTACAGTCATATTTGCTATATTGTTTAAAGGTCATGAGAAACATTAAAACAATTATTCTTTGCAAAGACCAATGTCATGAAGTTTTATCTGTATGTTTTCTTTTCTGAGTTTTACAGTTTCAGGTTTTAAGTATAACTGTTTAATTCATTTTGAAGTTTCTTTTGTGCATGGTATAAGTAAGATAAGGATAACCAGTTTTCTCAACACAATTTCTTGAAAGACTATTCTTTGTTCACTGTGTATTCTCAAACCCCTTTTTGAAGATAAGTTAACTACATATGCATGAATTCATTTTTGGACTTTCTATTCTGTATCGTTGGACTACATGGATAGGACACCAAAACCATAGGCAACCAAAGTAAAAAAAAAAAGAACAGGCAAGTAAGATGACATAAAACTGAAAAGCTTCTGCACAGCAATGAAAACAATCAGCATATTGAAAAATGAGCCTTCAGAATGAGAGAAAATATTTGCAAACCATAAATCAGATAATGGGTTAATTTCCCACATATATAATGTATTAGTCCATTTTCTGTTGCTTAAAATAGAATTTTTGGAACTAGGTAATTTAAAAAGAAGTCTGTTTCTCACAGTTATGGAGCCTGCAAAGTCCGTCGTCAAGTGGTTGCATCTGGTAAGAGTATTATCACTGGTGAGAACTCTCTGCAGAACACTGAGCAGGTGCAGAACATCACATAGCAATGGGGTGACCATGCTAACCTGCTCAGTTCTCCCTTCCTCTTCTTATGGAGCCACCAGTCCCACTCATGATAACCTATTAATGTGTTAACCCATTAACCAATTAAGCTTAATCCATGAATAGATTAATCTATTCATGAAGACAGAGACCTTACGACTCAAACGTATCTTAATGGTTTCATCTCTCAATATCGCCACATCAAGTATTGAATCTATGCGACTTTTGGAAGAGACAAGTACTTAAACGAGTGAATATAAAACAACTCAAGAAAACCAGTGACAAAAAAACTAATAAATTAATTTAAAATGTTTTAAAACTTGAATAGACATTTCTCCAAAGAAGATATATAAATGGCCAACAGGTATAGGAAAAGGTGCTCATATTACTAAACAGCAGGAAGTGCAAATCAAAACAGCAATGAGATATCACCTTACACCTATTAGAATGTCTATTATTTTTAAAAGACAATTGTTGGTTAAGGTGTGGAGATATTGGAATATTTGTACACTATTGGTGGGACATTCAAATGGTGCAGCTGTAACTGGAAACAATATGGGAGTTCCTCAACAAATTAATATTAGAGCTATATATGATCCAGTCATCCCACTTTGGAGTACTTATCCAAATAATTGAATTCAGAGTCTTGAAGAGGTGTTAGAATTCCCATGTTCATTGCAGCACTATTCACAATAGTCAACCTATTGTGAAGAAATATAGGAGAAAAGCTCCTTGACATTGGCCTTGATAATGTTTGTTTATATATCACACTGAAAGCTTAAGCTACAAAAGCAAAATAAAGAAAAGGGACTATATCAAACTAAAGTATCTCTGCACAGCACAGGAAACCATCGATAAAATGAAAAGGCAACCTATAAATTGGGAAAGATATTTGTAAACCCTGTATCTGATAAGGGGTTAATAAGCCAAATTTATGAAGAACACATACAATTCAATAGTATACAAGAAAGTAACCTAATTAAAAAATGGCCAAAGAGCCTGAATAGTCATTTTTAAAAAGAAGACAGAAACATGGCCAGTATGTGTATGAAAAGGCAGAAACTCAACATCATTAAGTATCAGGGAAATGTACATCAAAACCATGGTAACAGAATGGTTTTGGTGGCTCATCCCTGGAATCCCAACTGCTTGGGAGGCCGAAGTGGGCAGATTGCTTGATCCCAGGAGTTCAAGACTAGACTGGGCAACAAAGAGAGACCCCATCTCTACAAAAATATTTTAAAATTAGCTAGATGTGGCGGTATGCACCTGTGATCCGAGCTACTTGTGAGGCTGACGTGGGAGGATCACTTATGCTTTGGAGGTAAAGGTTGCAGTGAGCTGTGATCATGACACTGAGTGGCACGGGTAATAAAACGAGAACCTCTTCTCAATAAAGTGTAATAATGACATATCGCCTCACGCTTGTTGACATGGCTATTATCAAAGAGTCAAGAAATAAATGTTAGTAAAAATGTGGAGAAAAGGAAATTGTTGTACACAATTGGTGGGAATGTAGATTGATGTAAATATAGAAAACAGTATGTAATTTTCTAAAGAATCCAAAAATAAAGCTATCATTTGATCCAGCAATCCCTCTTCTGAATATGTACCAAAGGAAATGAAATCACCTCCTCATAAAGATGACTGCATTTCTATGTTCAGTGCAGCCTTATTCGCATTAGCCATGATACGGAAATAAAAAAAAAACCTAAATTTCCTTCAACGAATAAACGAATAAAGAAACCATAGTGTGTATATATACAAGGGAATATTATTCAGCCTTAAAAAAGAAGGTTCTTCCATTTACACGACAGAGATAAAACTGGAGGACATGATGCTGAGTGAAATAAGCCAGACACAGAAACATATTTCATGATCTCACATATATAGAATCTTGAACAAAATGAAATAAAATAAAATAAAGAAACAGAAAAAAAAAATCAAATACACAGAGATGGGGAAGAAAAGGATGGTAACCAGGAACTGGAGGTGAGCTGGAATGGGGAGATGTAAGTCAGTTTATAAAGCAGCAGATACATAGGATGAGTAAGTCTAAGGATCTAATGTCTATGAAGCCTACAGTTAATAAAATCATACTTTATTTGGGATTCCTGCTGAATGAGTAGATTTCAGCTGCTCAAGCCAAACACAAAACATTTGTAACTATGTGAGATGATGGATAAGTCAATTTGCTTCACTATAGTCGTCATTTTACTATATATGTATTATATAACATCGTATTGATCCCTTTAATATACACAATACAATTTATATAAAAAACACTTGAAAGACAAAAAATAGTAAATATCTAATCCCGAAGGCTAATATTTTAAGTCATTATTTTGACATAAAACAGAGATATTTTCCCACTGTTGGTGTGATTAAATGCTTTTTCCATAGCATTAAGCAAAAAGGTGAAAATCACCTTTTCAAAAACAGAACTACAGCATTGTAAACAACTATTTCAGTTTGTATCACTGCAATATAAATGGAAAAAAGTTAACAGAATTCAGATAGAACAAAATTATTAACTTAGGAACATAGCACATTCTGGAATACAAAACAATTATGAGAACTCCCTTGTTTTGAAATATGTGGGATTATGAATTTTGACTTGACAATAACTGTATATCAGTAGTTAATAAAGAGGTTGTAATTTAGAATATTCCAACTCTCTGTAATATTACCTTTTCCCAGTTTTTAAAAAAGTTTATTCGTTTGAATTAAATGATTATTGATGACTTTTTCGAAATTTAATTTAGCAATGATTGAATTGTATATTGTTTCCACTACACACAAACATAGTCAAATGTATTGAATATTCCTCAGAATTTAATATAATACAAAATGGTATTAAAGTCAAATTTAAAAACCCAATGAAACACTAAAGCAAATTCATACACAGATTACTTCCTTATCTGTATATATTTAATATATTCAAACAGTAGTAAGTTTTCTTAGAGACAATACTCTTTTTAGTAAATGCTTACATTTTGATTTTCTATTTTGTCTTATTTATTTATTATACACTGAAGAAAACTCTCCAAACACACACACACACACACACACCCCCACACACCTTTAGGAAAAAGGATAACTTTGTATAATATTTTTTCATTTAATGTTTCCTCAAGAATGAAAGAAAAAAACGCTTGCAGCACTATCGTTGAAAGTTTAACGGCTAGTGGGAGTCACAAGTTAGTTTTTTCCCACATTTTATTTCAGAACATATTTTTTTAATCTGTAATCTTGATTTGTGACACTTATTGAATGACCAATTGATGATACATAGATATTAATAAAATCAAAATAGAAGATACAATTATTTTATGTGCTTTTTCAACTAATAAGCCCCAATTAAAATTGCTACTACATTATTTGCATTATTTAAACGATGCATTTTGAGATTTTTTAATATAAATTTAAAGATTCCTTATGTGGTGAAAATATACAGATCGAGGAAATAATAAAATTATTTTTTGTTTATTAATTTGGCAATATTGGTTGTCATTTTTAAAATATCTATAACATTAAGATAAATTAAAATTATAGGAACAACATTATTATTAGTAATAGTTTTGTTAATATGATCTTAAATATTCCATATGATTTTTTGTGTAATCTAATAAAATAAGTCACAAGAAAGCATTTTCTAAACTGAAAACCAACTTAGAAGTATGAGATGCAGGATTCAACATAGACTGATTTGTAGAATCAAAATGGTCCATGGTTATTAATTATTACACCTTTAGCAGAGGCTGATTGTATTAATGTTCTTCCTTGGCATCAGCATATGTAGGATGTAAGGATATAGTTATCCCAATATTTAGGTGCTTCAATAATAGAGATGCTAGACAATTGGGTTTGGGGGGATTTTTTTTTTTTTTCTAGAAAATTCCCACTTTTGCAATGTTTGGAATATGCCTTATATTTATAGATTTGGCTTAAGTATTTGGTTTAACATGTTATAAAACTAAACAGGGTTGCCTCATTTAAATCTTTCAGTCTGGAGGACCTGGGGAGAGATGGTAAAGCATTTAGAAGCAGAGACTAAGCGAGAATTATCAAAAGCGTTAGGGAGTATAACAAAGTTTATATTGTTTAGGGAGTATAACAAACAATCTGTCATCTTGATTTGTGACACTTATTGAATGACCAATTGATGATACATAGATATTAATAAAATCAAAATAGAAGATACAATTATTTTATGTGCTTTTTCAACTAATAAGCCCCAATTAAAATTACTACTACATTATTTGCATTATCTAATAACAAGCATTACCTTATTTTGTGCCCATGGAAATATTCCAAGGTAGTCGGGGGGACAAACTATGATGTGACAGCAAAAAGAGGATTATAACAAATTTCTCGCATGTACTTTCAAAGGTTGAGCTATCTGTAGAAGAAATTCATGTGGAAGACTGTTAAAGTTGCCAGAAATCTTGGAAAGTATCCAGGTTGGCAAAATTTCTCTCTTTCATATTGAATGTGAGGGGAAACATTTTTATGTAGCTGATTGTATGAATTTATGTCTGCAGAAAGACAATTTTAACAGAAGCTAGTGGTAGGCTAAAAAAAATGAAAACATGCCATATCCTAAAAATTTGATTTTTTTTCATAATTGAAGTAAGAATAAAAGATACTGAATGAGTCCATCTGTATAGTCTGATCACTAAAATACAGACTCTGTTGTATGACAGGGTAATTCAAAAGTATTTCCATAGTATTGATGAAATGTCTTTAATACTATCTGTAGATTTATATTTATTTGCTCTAAATACCAATTTATGAAACAAACTGCTGGCTAATTATTTTATTTCACAGGTATCTTTAAGTTATCCAGTCCATCATTTTAAATAATGATTTTTTTTAAAGTGAGTTGTCCCTGAATACTTTCTCAGTTTGAAAAGTACTAACAAATTGAATTCAAGAATTTGAAATCTCAGAGATAGTCTCCATTCCATTTTCTTTTTTTTTAAGAGATGAAGTCTTACTCTGTTGCCCATGCTGATCTGCAGTGGCGTGTCAGAGCTCACTGCAGACTTGAACTCCTGGGCTCAGTGATCCTCCAGACTCACCCTCCTGAGTAGCTGGGCCTACAGCCTACAGGCATGCTTGCATCACCATGCCCAGCTTCCCTTTAATTATTACAATTCATGTTTTGCCAAGCTGATGTCCCATCAATGGTGCCGCCGTGCACTTCTTGGTAGACATATCTTATTAAAAACTGCAGAGGTAGTATCCACACTACAGGCCCAATGTCTTTTCTTCTGCCTCATACTAGAGCTATATATTTTACTGTATCTATCTATTGTTGCACAGTGTTGGAGTTCTTTAGCCTGTATTCATTGGACATAACCATATATTGGAAGGTTGCTTGCTGCACTGGAAATATAAAAGAGGGTAATACTAGAGATTCAAAGTAATTTTCAAAAAAACACATGCTTTCTGTGCATGTTTTGCCCCCAATCAAGAATTTCCTTTTTATAAATTGTGTTTCAAGTTTACCATAAAACTTTGTTATACTCCCTAACTCTTTTGATAATCCTCGCTTAGTCTCTGCTTCTAAATGCTTTACCATCTCTCCCCAGGTCATTCAGAGCGAGAGATTTAAATGAGGCAACCCTGTTTACTTTCATAAAATGTTAAACCAAATGCTTTACAGAACTACAGCACTTTAATACATACAATTCATGGCGTTCCCAAAGGTTAAATGTGCCAATGTTACTTTGATTTGTTTTGACATCTTAACAGTAAAATAATATCTTTCTTTCAGAGTAGGTATTTTGCATAGAATTAGGGTATAGTCTCTACTTCTTTTTTAATTTTATTTGAGGTTCAGGGGTATACGTGAAGGTTTATTACCTAGGTAAACTCGTCATGAGGGTTTGTTCTATAGATTATTTCATCTCTTAGGAATTAAGCCCAGTACCCAATAATTACTTTTGAAGTTGTGGTTCTTTCATCATGGCATTTTAATAAAAAATCCAGATTACATCTATACATATTCAGAGAGATAACAGTCATTAAAAACAAACTGATCATCATTAAATAACATTCTACGTGAAGATAATTTACAAGTGGACATAATCTAAAGGTGATTCTCCCAAAACAGTCGGATTCTTTCCCACTGAGCGATAATGAGCAATTTATTTGCCTAGTGATACATGGGCTGTGTATCTTTTTTAAAACTCACCATGAATTGATACTTAGAAATCATTATCCTTCTTATAATTGTTGCAAGATTGTTAGGTTCATTTGAATTTAGGAATTGAAAACCCAGGGAGATTATTGCACTTTAGTATTATCCACAGACCTAGAAAGCCATCACTGTACTATAGTTGACACTTGAACAACACGGATTTCAACTGCATGGTCCACTTATTTATAGATTTTTTTAAATAAATACATTAGAAAATGTTTTGGAGATTAAAGTAAAAACTCGCAGACAAACCACATAGCCTGGAAATACTTATAAAGATAAAAACCAGAAAAAAATTTGGTATGTCATGAATACATAAAATATATGTAGATGCTAGTCTATTTTATCCTTTACTACTATAATATATACACAAATCTATTATTAAAAGTTAAAATTTATCAAAACGTAGGCACACAAACACAAACCATACATGGTGCCATTCACAGTGGAGAGAAATGTAAACACATGTAAAGATGCAGTATTAAATCATAAATCAAAACTGAATAAAATTAACCGTAGTATATATTGTGCTACTGTAATAATTTCATAGCCCCCTCCTGTTGCTATTGAGGTGAGTTCAAGTGTTTGGAGTAGCTACTTAAAATGCCATGTCACCTTAATCCTCTAGGCATGAGCAGTTCCAGTAAATTGTGTATTGCAGTAAAAAATGGTCTCTCCCAATTCTCGCGTCTTCTTCCACCGGTTTAGTGCAACATTGTAAATCTCTAATAAGCCATGGGAACCCATATGAAATGCCAGGAGTGATGGTAGAAGTGCTCCAAAGAAGCAGAGAAAAGTAATGACATTATAAGAAAAAGTTGAATTGTTTGATCAGTACCATAGCTTAAGATCTGCTGCTGAGATTGCCCACTGTTTCAAACAGATGATTCATCTTGTAAACACAGGATGAAAACTTACAATATCATTATCAAATATGGTATTAGTTCTGTAAATGTATTTTCTCTTTCTTATGATTTTCTTAATAACTCACCGGTTTTAGAGGAATGCTCTGTTTATTTTTAAATAAGAAATCACTCCAAAACTTAGTGTCTTATTTTAAGAACACAATATATTATACAATATAACATACCAAATGTGTGTTAATCTACTTGTTTATGTTACTGGAAGGCTTCAGTCAACAGTAGTCTATTGGTAGTTAAGTTTTCAGGGACTTAAAATTTATTTCTGGCCTTTCAACTGCACGGGGGATTGGTGCCCCTAACCATCACATTGTTCAAGGGTCAATTGTACAATGTTATCTACAAAGTTATCTTTGCAGTAAAATTTTGATACTCACTTTATTTTCTTTTAGGAAAAATCTCATATTTCTCTTTCATAGAAAATTGTTTATAGATACTTAAACTGGGTTTGCTTATAATAATTAGATCTTCATAAATATTGCTTGAAATAGACTTCTTTGGATAAAGTTTTTCCATTAACACTTTATTAATACTTTTCAAAATTAAAAATAAATGTAATCACTTCATATTTTAAATACTATATTAAGAAAGTCATTGACAAGTGATGGAAGAGAATATTATTAATTCAAATGAAGATAAGTTAAACAAATAAGATATTGAAACACCAAGGAGACTGAGCATACAGCACTTTTTCACAACAGGACCAACAGGTTTTCATATCTTAGCTACTTTCACTATGGTATCGATGATGCAGGATATTTTCTTGACCCCCTGGCAAGATTTACAACAGGGATGCCCTGTTTACTCAGCCTGCTGCACTAAACCCTTTGCAGGAGGGAGCACGTGAGCAAACCAGTGCAGGCTGGCTGCCTCAGCACCGGCAGGAGCAAACTCCCTTTACTCAGGTCCACCGAGCTCCACCCCTCCCAGGAGAAAGCAATGATAGAGTGCAGAAACTGGAAACTCCATTCAGGCCCCGCGGCAGCATCCATCCGGGGGTGCTTGTGCCCCTAAGGCCCCAGAGGACATGTTACAATGCTGTCTTAGCTCCACCATCAGAGGATAGCAGTGTGTTAATCAGGTCAGTGGGCCCTTTGCCTCATCTCATGGGGTGGCTGCCCTCCACCAGTGAGGGCAAAGGGCCAATGTGACAACCTTCTTGGGTACCCACACTTTGTGGCTCCTGAATTCTTGTCTGGTGCCCAAGAAGAATGAGGTCACACAGACAAATTGAAGGATGATGAATGTGGAGAATTTTGTTGAGCCATGAAAGTGGCTCTCAGTGGGGAGGGGAGCTAGAAAGGGGATAGGAAGGGCAGGTGGCTCTCCTCCAAAGTCAAGTTGCCTCTCTCTAATGTCCAGCCATCATCTCTGAAGTCAAGTCACCTCTCGTTGATGTTCAGACACTTCTCTCTACCAGATAAGTCTGGCGTCTTTACAGGCACAAGATGGGGGGATGGGGCTTGCTGTAGGTAGTTTTGGGAAAGGCAACATTTGATTGATACAAAGACATTATGCAGAAAGAACTAATGGAGAGAAAGCAAACAGTAACAAAATTTCTTACACTGGGCTGCAGATTTCAGGCTGCTTTTGGCTTGAAGGTGGGGATTCCACAAGGGACCTGCTCTTGTCTGCCTAGAATTTCTCTGCCTCCTGCCTCTATCATTAATAGTGGGACAGTTGCCATGTTTTTCCTCTCTTTATGCTCTTTGTGACACAACTAACTCATAGTTATCATTTCACTGAAAAATGTTGTAAGCAGTGTTTCAAAGCCCAGAATAATACCTGGAGTCCATATTCACCTCTCACTAGAGACCTGCTTATTTCCCAAAATATAGCCTTAGTCATTTGGAATATGCCATTCTACTCATTACAGCAACACACACATGTAAGTAATATAAATGTGTTCATCTATATGTAACTATTGTTTATAGTTTTACCCCATAAGAGAAGATAAGTTTGCTTTTTCTGGTTTGTGTATATGTGTGCTTCTTTTTGTTCTTTTTAATAATCTTAGAATGGAAGTTTTACTACAAGTCTTACATGAAGTATTCAATAAAATTTGCTGAATAAATTTATACTGTCTATTAAATTAGATTTTTATATACTTGATAAGATATTTCAAAGATCTTCAAATGCCAGCATCTACAAATATACATAGTATTTTATAGACTGATTTGGGATTCCATGATTACAAGCCATAATTTATATTAGTCTTTTAACAATTATTTATTAAGTGCCATACCATTATCCTGATTCTAATCCTATGGGCATTAGAAACTCAGGTGCAGCATAGACACAATCTGTTTCATCATAACACTCATTCTGGCAGGTAAAATAGATAGTAAAGAAGTAAACAAATAGAAAATCTCAGAATGAAAAAGTGCTACAAAAGAAATAAGCATATTTACATGATAATGAGTAATAAGGGGTAAAACAATTACTTTAGGATATTTGATTAGGGAAAGCCTCCCCAGGAAGTTGATATTTGAGTTCAGACATGTAAAATGAGAGAAGCCAGTCAGCAAAGGAATTAGGGAAAGAGAAAAAATTAAAGTGAACACAAGGTGAAACGACTTTAAGGGATATGTTATTTTGAGAGTTAAAGAAGAAGTTATTGGAGGCATGAATTATAACAGACGGTACTAGAGAGTTGGTTAAGGGTCCACTCTTGCAGAGCTTTGCAAACAATGTTACAGAACTTGATATTATGCTAAATTCAATGGAAAACTCGAAATCAGTGACATGGAGATTATCTGATTTACATATTTTTAAAATCCTTCTGTTTCTGTGTGCAGTGTGAATGGTAGGAGGGCCAGAATAGAGGGAAGAAGGGTAGCTACAGTCCTGGGCATTTAGAAACTTCCAAGTAGCTTTTTTATTATTTAACTCTGTAAATGATGGTGCACTGAACAGCCATGTATATACATATTTGTGCAAATAATGTGATGTTTCTTCAGGATAGATTTATATAAGTCTTAGGTCAAAGGGCCTCTGTTTTTTGAAGTTAAAATATTGGTCACTTCTCCTTTTGTTATTATTAATATTTGTATAAAAATCCTTTCTATTTTTGCATTGTATTTTTGCACATTTATTTGAATGTTTGGTTTCAGAAAAATTGAAACTAAACTAAGTATATCTTCAATAGAATAAAGTTTTCTATAGACAGAACAGTAAACAAAATCATTTTCAGAGAATGAATTGTAAATTTAAAACATTATAATCACTTGACCTTCTTTCTGATACATTTAAATAAAATATCTGGCCTAGCTCATCTATTTTGTCATAGGCAAATAAATCTGAAGAGATGAATTAAATATTGCCATGAACATACTCATAAGGAGGACATTCAGGCAATAGGGTCTCTTTGAAGTAAGTAATCAGATGATTCTTTTGATATATATGGAGTACAATCAAAAAAAGAAGAGTTGTCTTTAATCTTTCCTGCTATATAAATAGCAATACAAAATTAGCACACTGGAAACTTAGACATCACTAACATAACCCTCAACTATAAACACTTGACAGAGTGTTAGAATTTTATTCTAATTACTTTTTCAATGAGCAACATTATTAGAAAAGTATTTCCATTAATATTTCATCTTGAAGATCAAAACAGAAATTGTATTCACATAACGCTTTCCCATAAGTGTTTTTTATTTACATGACATCCATTATATTCTCTCCAAATAAGCAGATTTACTGCCGTCAGCATGCTAATGCTGCAAATAAATTTCAATAGAGTATATAGGAACAGGAAATAAGATCCCTGGAACTTGGCCAGAGTTTGATTTGGTCTCTTGTTAGAAGTAACACTAATTCGAAAGAATAGATTGATTGCTGACTTGGGAGAAATATTGTAGAGAGAAAAGTATGTGGGCAGTAATGTAGCATCAAATTTTGCTGAGTATTCACTAAAACTAAAACTGTGTATACAAACATGTAGAATTTATTGCTTAATAATAGCATTTTTGCTCCATTCTTATACTGCTTTCAAATTATCTAAAGTCATTTGTATATGATGTAAATGAAAAGCATTTGAATTATTCTCTATGTTTTTTTTGTTTTTTTTTTTTTGAGACGGAGTCTCGCTCTGTCCCCCAGGCTGGAGTGCGGTGGCGCAATCTCGGCTCACTGCAAGCTCCGCCTCCCGGGTTCCTGCCATTCTCCTGCCTCAGCCTCTCCGAGTAGCTGGGACTACAGGCGCCCGCCACCACGCCCGGCTAATTTTTTGTATTTTTAGTAGAGACGGGGTTTCACCGTGGTCTCGATCTCCTGACCTCGTGATCCGCCCGCCTCGGCCTCCCAAAGTGCTGGGATTACAAGCGTGAGCCACTGCGCCCGGCCTATTCTCTATGTTTTATGAAGCAAATTAAACATACATGTAAGTTAAATTCCACAAATTATCTCACTATTTTATAGGTAGCATAGTAGCCACTGTATTGTATATATTTCAGAAAATAAAATATTCTCAGAAAAGAATCTGACAACTTAGGAGGCTTTGTATAAATTTAATTTATTTATTTATTTTTAATTTTAGAAAGGGTGTCTCTGTCACCCAGGCTGGAGTGCAGTGGTGCAATCTCAGCTCACTGCAACCTCCGCCTCCCAGGTTCAAGCAATTCAGTTGCTTGCCTCAGCCACCCGAGTAGTTGAAATTACAGGTGTGTGCCACCACGCCCAGCTAATTCTTTTTATTTTTAGTAGAGACAGGGTTCCACCATTTTGGCCAGGCTAATCTCAAATTCCTGTGATCTGCCCCCTTGGCCTCTCAAATTGCTGGGATTAAAGGCATGAGCCAATGTGCCTGGCCTATTTTAATTTGTTAAATTGGAACATTTGAAAGTTTCATTTAATAACAAACTAATTACTACAAATACACTCTTTAATCTACTACTTTGATTAAAATACATTATGGAAGGCAAGACGATGGTCTACCGAATGTGTTCATGTCCTGATATCTGAAACTTGTGAAATAGTTAAATTCTATGGCAAGAGGAATTAAGGTAACAGACGGAATTACATTGCTATTAGGTGACTTTAGAATAGGGAAATTACCCTGGATTATCTGATCATTCCAATTTAACCACAGGGGTCCTTACATGTGGAAGATGGAGCAGAAGCATGAGTGTCAGAGTGATGCCTATGTTATCAGAAAGACTCCACCAGCCTTTGGAAAGACTCTACTTGCCATTGTTCGTTTCGGAGAAGGAGGTTGGCTAGGAACTAAAGAATGCTACCAGCCGGAAAAGGCAAGAGAGTGGATTCTAGAAAATGATACAACCCTGCCAACACCTTGATTTTAGTCCAGTGAGGCCCATTTATGATTTCTGACGCCTCCAGAAACATAAAATTTTAAAAATTCCATTATTTTAAGCCTCAAGTGGGGGCTATTTTTTACAGCAGCAATAAGAAACTAATACATACATGGAAATACAGGGTGAATAATTTTAAGGGGATGACTTTGATATTTCTTTGATATTGGTAAGATATACAAACATAATTAATAAATGAGTATTCTTAATATGTCATGAATCCAACCAGAAATTAACATCAATTTTTATACGACCTTAGTCCATTTTTGTCATAAAGGAATACTTAAGGTTGGATAACTTACAAAGAAAAGAATTTTATTTGGTTTATGGTTCTCCAGACTGTTCAAGAAGCATGGCATGGGCATCTGCTTAGCTTCTGGTGAGGGGCTCAAGCTGCTTCACTCATGGCAAATACCTAAGGGGAGCCAGCATGCAGAGATCACATGGCTAGTGAGGAAGCAAGAGACAGAGGGAAGGAGGTAGGTGCCAGGCCATTTTTAACAGCTAGCTGTCTCCTGAGAACTGTAATAACAGAGCGAGAACTCACTCATTGCCATAAGGACAGCACCAAGCCATTCATGAGGGATCTGTCTCCATGACCCAAACACCTCTCACTAGGCCCTAACTCCAAAACTGGGGATTAAATTTCAACATGCGGTTTGCAGGACAAATATCCAAACTATAGCACAGACATACTAAAAATAGTAAGTAATGTTAATACCATAGCATCTTACTAAGACATGCTTCTCCAAATCCAGAGAATGAACTTCTTAGATAACATGTGCGTTAATTTAAAAATCATAATTTTGGAACAAAAGCATTTTAGCCCTTTAAAAATTAAGACTCATAAAACCTACATTTATTCAACACATTTTATAGGGAAAATGCAGTCAGTTTTTAGTATGTTTGGTAAGTAGGTTTTCCCATAAATAGGTACTTTTCCTTTTCTGAGAAGATTCTCTTTTTGTTTCAAACTTAATCCTGTTCTTGAGTTGCATATCTGACCTTTTGTATCATATGTAGGACGTGATCTTAAAGAAGTCTATATATTTATATTATAATAAGAGTGAAAATGTATCTTTTATTATTTTAATTTAGCAGTTTAGATTTTGGAAAAATTTTCCAAAAATATGTTTTAGCACAAAATCTTTTTATTCACAGAAGCAGACTCTATATATCACTAACTCAATTATGTCTGCATTAATAAAAAGTTGGACTCCTTTATTGGACAGTTTTTTTCAAACATATGCAAGAAATATAAACAGATTGGACAGATGACCTACAAAATTTTAGAACTGGTCCAAATATAGACTGATAATACAAAATTCTAAGTTTAATAACAAAGATTTAACACGGAAGGTGTTACACAAGTTCCTTTAAATCCTAAGCAAAGCAGTTAGTTACTGGTCTGCATTGTACACAAGATTACCCTGTGGTCATCCAAAGGACGAAATATAAATGGGATTGGAATATATTCAATTTTGTCAGGAATGTCATCTGGAGCATAAAGCAACAAATGAAATGCAGTTAAATAAACAAATTAAAAAGATTGAACCCATGGAATAAATTTTTTAAAATTGTGGAAAATTGGATGGATACCAGATATGATTATATCTAAATTGATTCTAAATGCACATGATATTAGTAGTCTAGGACTAATAACTACTACTATTAAATTTATTTATTTATTTAATGTTAAAATGGACAAAAATGTATAGTCTTTATGAACTTCATTTCACTTATGTACAAAATAATAATTTTTAAAATATCTTCAGCATTTCTAATTCAACAAGTTATGGAGGAATAAAGTAAGAATATGACAGGAGAAAATTAAAAATTCATTTTTGATATTCTCTTTAACAGATCTTTCTTTTGGCAATTATCCTGTACTCTAATTGTTTTGGGCAGTGTGTAACATTTATGAAGAAAGAAATAAAGGCATTTTCTACTGATGAAAGCATACAATTGTCTGACAACCATTTATAAGAAGATCATATGTTTTAGAAAAAAAGAGAAAATTGTTTGATAGGTTTGAAATAAATAATACAAATACAGATGCACTCTGTGGCCAGTTTAAAGATTTACACCTTCACGGAGAAAAAAAGTGTACTACAGCATGCTAAAATCTTGGAGAGTCTCCATGCCTAACAATAACTCTGCTTTTGTTAGCATGGGGAAATTCACCAGCATTTCACTTGTCTACATTACTGAAACCAAAAAAGAAGCAAAGAAGTCATACTTGTGTAGTTTGGAGGAACATAACAGCAATAAAAACCACACCATTCTGAAACCACGAAGGCAAATCAAATACAATGATCATTTTTCTGTTTACCATCATGGGTCTTCTTACTCTGTTTTTGTTTCAGTTCTCATGGAAAGGGTATTTTATACACTCAAGAACTTCCCTAAAATCTCTTTGATAACAAATAAAATGAACTAAAATAAAAGCTCTAAAAATATATGACTGATTTGGATGTCCTCAGAGAAATCACATCAGGCATTTTCAGACAGATGTGAATAGCTTTACCATGTATTCCTCAACGTCATCATTATTTATTTAATCTATTTATATAAAGCTATCTGTTTTTTCTTTTATTATTATACTTTAAGCTCTGGTGAACATATGCAGAACCTGCAGTTTTGTTACATAGGTGTACACGTGCGATGGTGGTTTGCTGCACCCATCAATCCGTCACCTACATCAGGTATTTCTCCTAATGTTATCCCTCCCTTAGCCCCCCACCCCCAGAAAGGCCCCAGTGTGTGATGTTCCCCTCCTTATGTCCATGTTTTCTCATTGTTCAACTCTCACTTATGAGTGAGAACATGTGGTATTCGGTTTTCTGTTCTTGTGATAGTTTGCTGAGAATGATGGTTTCCAGCTTCATCCATGTCCCTGCAAAGGACATGAACTCATCCTTTTTATGGCTGCATAGTATTCCATGGCGTATATGTGCCACATTTTCTTTATCCAGTCAATTATTGGTGGACATTTAGGTTGGTTCCAAGTCTTTGCTATTGTGAATAGTGCCGCAATAAACATACATGTGTCTGTGTCTTTATAGTAGCATGATTTATAATCCTTTGGGTATATACCCAGTAATGGGATTGCTGGATCAAATGGTATTTCTAGTTCTAGATCCTTAAGCAATCACCACACTGTCTTCCACAATGGTTGAACTAATTGACACTCCCACCAACAGTGTAAAAGTGTTCCTATTTCTCCACATCCTGTCCAGCATCTTTTGTGTCCTGACTTTTTAATGATCACCATTCTAACAGGCGTGAGATGGTATCTCTTTGTGGTTCTGATTTGCATTTCTCTAATGACCAGTGATGATGGGCATTTTTTATATATCTGTTGGCTGTGTAAATATGTTCCTTTGAGAAGTGTCTGTTCATATCCTTTGCCCACTTTTTGATGAGGTGATTTGTTTTTTTCTTGTAAATTTGTTTAAGTGCTTTGTAAATTCTGGATATTAGCCCTTTGTCATATGCATAGATTGCAAACATTTTCTCCCATTCTGTAGGTTGCCTGTTCACTCTGATGATAGTTTATTTTGCTGTGCAGAAGCTCTTTAGTTTAATTAGATCCCGTTTGTCAATTTTGGCTTTTGTTGCTATTGCTTTTGGTGTTTTAGACATGAAGTCTTTGTCCATGCCTACATCCTGAATGATATTGCCCAGGTTTTCTTCTAGGATTTTTATGGTCCTAGGTCTTACATTGAAGTCTTTGATCCATCCTGAGTTGATTTTTGTATAAGATGTAAGGAAGGGGTCCAGTTTCAGTTTTCTGCACATGGCTAGCCAGTTTTCCCAACATCGTTTATTAAATAGGGAATCTTTTCCCCAGTACTTGTTTGTGTCAGGTTTGTCAAAGATCAGATGGTTGTAGATGTGTGGTGTTATTTCTGAGGCCTCTGTTCTGCTCCATTGGTTTATATATCTGCTTTGGTACCAGTACCATGCTGTTTTGGTTACTGTAGCCTTATAGTGTAGTTTGAAGTCAGGTGGCATGATGCCTCCAGCTTTGTTCTTCTTGCCCAGGATTGTCTTGGCTTTGTGGGCTCTTTTTTGGTTCCATATGAAGTTTAAAGTAGTTTTTTTTTTCCAATTCTGTGAAGAAAGTCATTGGTAGCTTGATGGAGATAGCATTGAATCTATAAATTACTTTGGGCAGTATGGCCATTTTTCTCCCTCTCTTAACCCTCTCTTATTTGTCACATTCAGATATTCATTCAGTAAATCTTTAATCAGTGATGACTGAGTGTCAGATCAACTCCCAAGCACCAGGGCTACAACAGTAAGTAGAATGGCCAAATATCATTGCTTACATAGAAAAGGAGTTTACATTTTAGTGAGGATAAACAAGAAAAAAAATGAAAATATGTACTAAGTTAGATTGTGTTAGAGGTGTAAGAAGCAAGTTAAGGAGAATAGGGAGTATTGGGGTGGGCAGAAAAGCTTCAGTTTTACCCATTGTAATCAGTGGAGGCCTCAGTTAGAAGGTACAATTTGATTATCATTACAAAACTTAATGACTTAAAGCAACAATTATTGTATTAAGTTCAATTTCTGTAAGTAAGGAATGAGGGAAGGGCTCGGCTGGGCAGTTTTGACTTCAAGTCTCTTACACAGCTGTAATCAGATGGTGGCTAGGTAGGAACATGTCATCTCACTTCATGTCATCACAGGCTTTTCTATGTCATTTCTGCATCTGCTATTTGGAGATATTTAGAGCATGGCAGTCTCACGATGGCTTACATGGAGGGTCAAGCCTCTAGGGCAAGTATTCCAAGAGAGAAGTAGATGCCACAAAGTCTTTTATTACCTTATCTTGGAAATCACATAGAGTCTCTTTTCTGATGGACACAAACTTATCTAGGTTTAAGGGGAGTGAAGGTAGACCCATGTTCTTAATGTGAGGAATCTGAAAGTCCCACTCTAAGAGAAGCATGTGTGATGTTATATGCTGTTGTTGCCATTCTGCAATATATAGTTTGCCACAGCCTAGTGACATAGCCTTTCCTCTTTTAAAATACCTGTACTTGAAAAGAAATTTAAAATTTGCATCTTTATTTTCTTATGCAAAAGATTATGGTAATAACATTTCAACTCCATAGGGTGTTTTAGAGAACTGGCATGTATAAGCAGTTAATAAGTAATAACTATTTTTGGATATTTTACTACGTAACAGAAATTATAAATTCAACATAACTAATGTATATATATATTATATATTAAGTCATATTTATTCTCTACTTATTTGTGTCATGTATTATATATTTAATTATTTGATGGAACATATACTCAGATTAACAGTTATATAGAAATCTTACACACATATTATTTGACCATTTGTGCAACAAATATTTATTGAACATCTAATTTGTGTCTTATACAATTGTTTCATATCTGAAAAAGTAGCAGTAATAAAGAATGAAATAGTTCCTGTCATAATGTGTGATGGAATTTGCATAGTAATAAAGTAGGAATATGTAATTTACTGGGATAAATATCTACTCAAAATCTGACCAAATTTTATTTAGAATAGCTTATCTTTCTCTTTCAGATTTTAGAAATTTTGGAATAAATGCTTTACTAAAATATCCCACAGTCTATTAAACCAATATACCTCAAAAAGCCATCTCGAATTTATGTCCAGGAGAAACTACACTGGTGAATATTATTGTGTTTCACGTCTGTCTGAAGTCAGACAATCTGTTCTTCCCGTATATATATATTTTTTGTCTCTTTCAATATAACAGAGGTTTAGCTCTACATATGCTAGAGTTTCCTTTCCTAGCTAGACTCATTTTCCCAGCCTTCTTCACAGATCGATGCAAATGTATTACTAGTTCTGGTCAATGAAATTTGAGAGGAAATAGGCCTTGAAGCAATTTGACATGTGCTCTTGTGTTTTTCCTCTTTCTACTGGTTGAGAGATGAGATGGCAAAAATTGCAGATGCTTTTATGAACCCGCAAACAGGCGCCGTATGTTAAAGATGAAAGAGACACTGATCCGCCATGGAATACCTAAATCTGATAGTAACATCAGAAATAAACCTACATTTTTGCCACTATATTTAGGGACTCTCTGTTAGAGCAGTAAAGCCATTCAATTAATATCAGATGAACACAAGGGAGAAAGTTTTCTTTGTTGCTACCAAATCCCCGAGGTCTAAGTCTTCAAACTGGAGTAACTACAAGAGAATGAGCACTGTGAACAATAAAAATATAATGGTAGTGTTAGGTTCTAACCCACAAATAAAATAAGTATTCATGAGTATACATATATAATAAGTATATATCAAAGCCTGTCTGATATAAATAAATAAGTAAAGAAAACAGAAGAAATTGAGAGAAGAAGCCAGCCTTCCTTTTGGTAGAATTTTAATTTAAAAATGTAGAAGGAATGATGGAAATAGAAAATCACTATTAACTAACACCACAGCAATAATTACTGCAAGCAAGAACAATCAATGATTGCCAAAATTAGCAAGTAAAACATGATGAGAAAAGTGATATTTGCATAGTTTCAAAGTATCTTCTCACAAGATACTAATTTGTATTAAGGGAAAAATAGTAATTACAGTGAAGAAACCTGGCAGGCACCACCTTAATCAAGTGATAAACTCATCAACATTGGTAATAAGGTATACCGACATCATGTACATCCGGATATAATGCACTAAGAAGGGAATAACCTAATTTTATTGACATTCTTGCCCAAACTGCACAACCTCAGTATAATCATGTGAAATCAGACAAAACCCAAATTGAGAGACAGTTTGCCAAAAGAACTGATTAGTACCCTTCAAAATAGTCTGTCATCAAAGACACACAAAGACTGACAAGCTGTCACAGAGTGAAAAAGACTGAAGATATATGACAATTAAATGGAAACCGGAGCCAAAAAAAAAAGAAGTTTGTAAAGTGGTTAATAGCATTATATTAATGTTACTTTCCTAATTTCTATAACTATACTATGATATGTAAGGTGATAAAAATAGGAGAAGATGAGTAAATGGTTATGAGAATGCCACTATTTATTAAATTGTGGGATGAGGGGTAAACCTAAAATTATTTCAAAATAAAAAGTGAAAAAGTAAAAGAAAGACTGTAACTGTGCCTGTCAAGTATTCATTAACATAGCCTCAACATTTCCTCGGATTGACTAAACTTCAGTAGGAATTATTCTTAGCTTTGGGATCCTGGCCTCTCTATTCTTAGTGCATTTAATTTAGAAAACTTTTCATTGTAAATTCGTGCTCTTCTTCTTTGAGATGTAAATCTCCCAGCCTCCTGCCAGTTTTACAACAGTTTAACAACTTGAGAATGTCTTTCTCAAGGACCTGGTAGCCCTGTCTTTGAAATATAATTATAAAAGGAAATGGTGCCTCTGTTTCTCAGTCTCTGTGGGAGGATAGAAGCGTAACTTCCAAAAGGGACAATTAACAAACACAGATGGCCTAATCACATTGACTAACTTTTCCCTAAAGTACTTCAGTACTTTTCATCTAGCTCACATCAGTGCTTTAAAACTCAGCTGCCTTCCTGTTCCATAACTGGGAGTTAAATGATGAGAACACATGGACACATGGAGGGGAACAACACACACTGGAGACTTTCTAAGGGTGGAGGGTGGGAGGAGGGAAAAGATCAGAAAAAAATAATTAGGTACTAGACTCAATGGTGGTGAAATAATCTGTACAACAAAATCATATGAGACAAGTTTACCTGTGTAACAAACCTGCACTTGTACCCCTGAACTTAAAATTAAATAAATAATACGTAACATAAACACACAAACAAAAACTCTGCTGCCTTTTATTTCAGGGGATTTGTACTATCCCCCATTGCAATAGTCTTGAATAAAGCCTTCCTTTCCTATTATTGTCAGTGCAATTATCCTTTGATTGTATTGAAAATTACCAATGTCTCATTATACATAACCATTGTTTCTAAAAATTTAAGATTTTAAGAAACAAAGTTAATTAACCTGATAAATAAATCATAGGTGATGAGGCTTTTACTCTATCTAATTTGTTTTTATTTTAGGATTATTGCTGTGGAAGAAGAATAGGCTCCTGGGACTTCTGTATATTTCAACATTCACAACCCATATATATTTGGATTTTGGAGTCAACCATTTCAGATAGTCCCCTACACATTGTTGTCAGGAGGACTAGAAAGAGTATAGACAAATTGAAATCTTGCTCAATCATCATTATTAACTGAGGAATGTTATTTAATGTTTGTAAACCCAGTTTTATTCATATCTAAGCAGAAAGCATAATGCTTATGTTGTAAAATCATTTGAGAATTGAATTATTTAAGCAAAGTAAAAACTCCACAAGGCCAATTATGTATTAAACATTTCATTTAATGACACTACTCTTCTTTTCTTATTAAAACTATTAGAGGAAAATCAAGAAACTTAGTAAATGCCTTTCAGTAATTGCTACCGCTACTGAAATGGGTTTTTAGAAGTGTTTTCATCAGCTAACTTTAGATTACATCTTAATTAATTAGGCTTTTCATTAAAATAATAGGAAATACAATAAATTATCATGCAGCCATGGGAATAAATATGGTAAATGCTATTTATTTGTCAGCATAAAACAAAATTGTACATTTAATGATTAACCTTTTAGAAAAAATAAAACAGTAGTGAAACAAACAATAGCTTTCCAAGATGCAAAATACTTGTTTCATGATTAGCTGTTCTTAAATGAATGCTTCTTTAATAACTTCCACCACTATGCAGTATTTCTATATGAAGCTCTTTCAAAGGTAACTATAGCAGTAATAACTTATAAATAAATTCGTGACTTGACTTTTTTGTGAGGTAACTGATGTTTCAAGGAATAACATGACTTAAAAGATAAAGTACATTGTATAGAGCATATTGGTTCCCTTACATGTTTATGGTTGTTGGAAATAAGAAAGATGACATTAAGTGAAATTAATATGAACAATAATAGAAATCTACTTGTGTATAGAATTAAATTTTTTATTTCTAAGATATCATCACAGAAGTTCTCCTTCAATTATATTTACATAATCATTTTCTTATAGAATTTGTGTCTAATAGGATAATGGTTGCATACAAAAAAGCCATGAGAGAAGTAAATCACCTAATTTCTAAGGTTATATTTCTAAAATGAATTTTCTTTATATAATAAAGCACATAAAACCTAAAAAGTTTATCAGTAGAAGGAATATTGTGTGTGTGTGTGTGTGTGTATGTATGTGTGTGTACATGTGTGTGTGCGTGTGTACTAGTAACACTCATGAGTGTGTGGTCAGATTATTAACATTCTTGAATATTGCTAAACTTCATTACAAATCTTGCTCAAGTCTGAATGAAGTTCAAATTTTAATATTCTTAGTACAGCAGTGGCAGATAGGAATCTCAAAAATCTTTTCAGGATAACTGTAATGAAAATAGAATTTAAAGAACGTAAGTTCTTTGTAAAAGAACGGAGTTCAGATTGAATCAGGGAATAATGGTTTCTAAGGCTTTCTGGTCCATTCCCCATGACATCCCAGGGGGAAAAAAGCATGTAGATAGCCCTGTAACGGTCCTTCACTTTCTAATTTTCAGCTTAGCTCTTGGTCATGAATACCAGCTCTATTCCAGAGTGCTTTCTTTATCCCTTGATCTGTCTATTGTTTAAATGATGAGAAAATATAATTTTATCCCATCAATTTACAATTGTAACCCACTTCTTCTCATTTTCACATGAAAGCCCTCATCTTTTTCCAGATAAATGACCCCAGAAATTATAATGATCCATCTATATAGTTGAATGACATAGAATTGTACTAAAATAGCATTAAAATTATGCAATACTATCACAAAATTGGTATGCCTAGAGCAATGTTGGGGGAGGCAGGGATTCCTTCCCATTGTTTCTACCATTTCACTGATATAAAAACATTCTGTGCTCCTACGTTTATTACTGGTAATATATTGTATAGATTTAATGAAATATCATATTTGAGTATTATCTATGAAAATAAAATAAGATTAATTGCTAGCCACTTATTAAATAGTTAGTATTTGCCCTGTAAAATGATAAACATTTTAATGCAATGTCAACTTACAGATCTATCAGTGGTGTCCAATAAAACTCTCTGTGATAATGGCAGTGTTCTATATCTGCACTGTCCAATATGGAGCCGCTACCCACATGTGACTATTAAGCACCAGAAATTTGGATAGTGCAATTGAGAAACTTAATCTCTTGTCTAAATTTAATTAAATTTAAATAGCCACTTATGGTTAGGTGCTATAGTTTTATACACTATAGGCAAGATTGTCTTATGGGGTTCACTTATAATTCTCATTCTGAAATTCTTTCACAGTTTTACATCTGTTTTTCTTCTTTTGACAAAACATTCTGTATGCTAACTGCAGAACAAAGTAACTTGTCCATAGAGGTTCAACTAAGCAGATAATTGTAAGTGAACAGTCAGACCAATTGTTTGTTTTACCAATATGAGGATAGAAAATAAATTATACATTTTTATATCCAGGGCTATTTATTTAAAGAAAGGCTAAGTGACCTACTTTTGATTTGCATGTTGGGATGGGTGAACTTCTACATCATTGTATTACTAGAACTTTTTGCATGATAGTTCATAACATAACTATGGAATCTTAATTTGTCAGTACTTTGAATTGCTCCAGTTTTATCTTATTGAGAAGTAACTTGAAGTCTGGAGGAATCATTATAATTACTACAATCAATAGCTCAAAGGACTTACAAATAACTAAGTTATAAATACTCTATTACTTTATGTGCTACTAGAAAAACTAATTTTAAAAACCCACAAGTAACAAAATCATTCTGAATAGGATGATGTGTTCTACATAGTTAATATTCTGCTTAAGATCAATTGCTGATAGAATATTAAAAATGTAGAAATTGCCTTTAAAGTCATATTATTTAAGTGAAATTTCTGCTTAACAGCACTGTTCTTAAAATCATCAAGTGTAGTCCTAAGCAGAAAAGTGGAATTATTTCAGTTTTTTTTCCGTCAGAAACATGACAAATTTTATTTTCTCCTCAAAATAAAGTAAAATGCTGCATTTTACCACAACTTTCTCTTAAATGTTCACATTTACACAATACAAAGCAAAAGTAAAAGGTGAAAGTTCTCTCCTGGTCCAACCTACTTCTCTAGTTAATTCAATAGTTACCATTACCTTTTTCTATTTTCTTCGTTTAATTAAATTATGTACTGTACAAATCTCAATCCACAAAATATAAAGTGTGCTATTTTTCCACAACTGAGTGACATTCTAATTCTGCCAGGCTAGTGAAACCTTACTTTTAATCAGTTCCCTATTCTGGGCTGAGTCTGTTTACCCACTGTTAAAGTTCTGGCAAGATAAATTCCCTACGCCTAATTCCCACTGGACCCATTAGGCCTCCTATTTCTCTGCCTTCAGTTTGATGACCCCACTGGATGCATGGGTGCCACACAGTTGCCCCTTGCCACGCTGGACGATGGGAATGCTGTGCGACATCCTAGCATTGTATTGTCCAGTACAGGAGCCATTCACTGCATATGGCTGGGGAGCACTTGAAATATGCCTAGTTAGAATTGAACTTTGTCATAAGTATAAAATGCACAGCAAGTTTTAAAACTCTATTCTCAGCTTTCAAAATCTTTTTGAGTATTCTGCTGTTTATTCCTGGGATTTTCAGAGTTTGGGGATTAGGTAGGGGCAGACAGCTTCTTTTCACAGAGACACTGTTTATGATCTGATAGGTTTGAAGTTTTTACAGTTTTCTTGATGTAGTTTCTTAGATATTTTATCTGGGCCAGATTTCTTTCCATTGCCAAAATAGACGAGGATTTTGAAAATCATAAACACCACATATACAGGTAGCTTTTTTCTCTATATTCTGCTATACGCTTTTTCCCCTAATGAGAGAATGATCATATTGAATGCATGGGAAAAGGTGTAATGGGAGTCAGAAATAACATACCAAGGAAATAAAACAGTTAACTTTTTCAAAGCACTAAGCACATTAACATCAACAAAAAATGATATATAATGAGGGGAAAATATGGGATGTTTATATGACATTATCTTGGTAAAACAAAAAAGGGAAAACTACAAAAAGTAAAGACTATATATATATATTCTTTCCAAATAATATTTAATATTTCATATGCACTGGTACTCATTCAGCACCTTCATATTTAATCATATACTATTGACACCTTTCTAAAAACATCACCTATAGATCCATGTTTGTTCTTTTTAACTGCTATATTTATTCCATGTTATATAAGCAACATAATGAATGGTAACAATATTTTGCAAGCAAATATACATTGTTTCCATATTTATTGTAATCATTTTAACAAATTTATTGTACCAATGATATGACTCATGTACTTGAGTAGACAACAGCTATTGTAATACGCTCTTCTGAACAATATGAATTTGGATATAATGGGATTGGGAAATGGATTTCAATCACTTTTTATTCTTGAACTGGGATACATTCCCAAAATTCCTCTGGTCCAAATATCTTGTGTGGCATAGATTGGTAAAAAGTGTATTAACCACTTAGGAGATTGTTGCAATTACTGCCACCTTTTGGAAGTAGCCAACCACAGGTCCCAGAAATGTTCTCATCTATACTTAATCCAGAATTCACAACTTCTACCAGATGGCATAAAACATACCACAGGTTGAATTTAGAGGGATTTGGATTGGGCATCTGGATCACCAAAACTATTTAACCTGATAGCTATGAATGTTAACTATGTTAAGTCACTTTCTTGATATCACTTATTGTGTTCAGATGGAGTTTCACTTTGTGTCTGTAAGACATATTTGTAGAAATGGGATTTCAGGGTAAATGTGTGAACACAAATTAAATTTTGATAGATTCTGACAAACTTCTCTAAATATATGTATAAATAGTATATTTGCTCACTAAACTTAATTCCTCTTCCTATCTGCACATAACTGTATTTCTCAGTTTCTTTTGCATTGATCAGGCCATTCACTGGTTTCTTACTAAAGGAAATGGAGACAACAGGGATATGCATCACTTCCACAGAGGATCCCCCATTATCTTTATAGCTGGAAAGGATTCCAAGGTCATGAGTAAAGTGGAGCTACAAGCAGGAAGGATCCTGGACTGGAAAAACCCATGGATAAGGCCACATGCTGATTGGATTTTATGTAAATAAATACTATTTTATTTTATTAAATTGCTGAGATTTTTGGCGTTGTTACAGAACTTAGCCTTTTGAAACAATATAATGAATTTTCCACAACATTTTATTGGACTTTCTTCCATCAGGTGATGATAATGAGCTAGAAACTTAGCTAGGAAGGCACTTTTCTCATCATCTTAGCCTTCCCAGTGGGAATACTACTGCTCTGTTCCCCAGCAAGACTTAAAACAAGGGATTCAGACAATGCATCCAGAGAGAGAGAAATGGAGAGAGAGCAAGACTTAGCTTTTTAAATGTTCTCAACCTGTCAATTTTCTGCACATATTTGAAAGTTTCAGATATTACCAATTAAAAAACAGTTTTGACATGCTGATGAGAATTTTGTTTAATGTTTCAATTAGGTCTTTTTTTTCTAATAAGATTAAGCGTTTTTCATATGTTGTTACTCAATTTTTCCAGTGGATTACTTTTGATAATCTGTAAAATTATTTAATATTTATTCACTTTCATTCATTTATTCAACTAAGATGTAGGAAGCACCCAATTTTTTCCGAGTAATTTGCTAGAGACCGAAGATGTAGGGATCGGCAGCTACAGATATGTTCCTTATTCACATGGAGTTTGCTGTCAACTGAAGGAACAGGAGAAACGACTTAATAATTGCATTTCTACAGTAAAGATTTCCTGGCCTGGTGCAGTGGTTCATGCCTGTAATCCTAGCACTTCTGGAGGGTGAGGCAGGTGGATCGCATGAGGTTAGGAGTTTGAGATCAGCCTGGCCCGTCTCTACTAAAAATACAGAAATTAACTGGATGTGGTGGCACATGCCTGCAATTCTAGCACTCAGGAGGCTGAAGCTCAAGAATCGCTTGAACCCAGTAGGGGAGGCTGGAGTCCACTAAGATTCTGATATGATATTCTCACTTATTTGCCTATTCATTCATCTTCTTACTATCCTGACTAGAATAAGATATCTGTAAAAGCAGGAGCCTTGTCTGTTTTGGTCACCACTATATCTCCAACATAAATAACAATGCTTAGTATAGAGATTAGTACACACTAGTAAAAATTTTTTTTTTTTGAATGAGAGGAGTCTCACTCTGTTGCCCAGGCTGGAGTGCAGTAGCACTGTGATCAGTGATCTTTCATTTTTTCGTAAATAAATTGAAGGTTGTGGCAACCCTGCATCTAGCGTAAGGCTTCAGTTTTTCAACAGTATGTGCTCTTTGTGTCTTTGTCATATCTTGGCAATTCTCACAACATTTCAAGCTTTTTCATTATTATGATGATAAGGTAATTTTTTTTCTTTTAAGATGGAATTTCACACTGTCGCCCAGGCTGGAGTGCAGTGGTCCTGTGGTCAGTGATCTTTGATGTTACTCTTGTAATTATTTGAAGCACCACCAACAAGAAGGCAAACTTAATAAATGTGTGTATTCTGACTACTCCAAGGACCAGCCCTTCCGTCATCTCTCTCCATCGCCTCAGGAATAACTAAACCCTGAGACACAGCAATACTAAAATTAGGTCAATTAATAACCTTAAGATGGTCTATAAGTGCTCATGTGAAAGGAAGAGTCACTATCTCTCACTTTAAATCAAAAGCTGTAAATAAGCTAAGTGAGGAAGGCATGTTGAAAGCCAAAATAAGCCAAAAGTGAGGCCTTTTATGCCAAACAGTTAGCCAAGTTGTGAATGCAAAGGAAAAGAAAAGTGTGCTACTACAGTGGACACACAAATGATGAGAAAAAAACAATAAAATACTTAAGAATATACCTAACCAAGGAGGAGAAAGATCTCTACAAGGAAAACTACAAAACACTGCTGAAAGAAATCATAGATGACACAAACAAATGGAAACACATCCCATGTTCATGAATAGGTGGAATCAATATTGTGAAAAGGACCATACTGCCAAAAGCCACCTACAAATTCAACACAGTTCCCATCAAAATATCACCATCATTCTTCACAGAACTACAAAAAGCAATCCTAAAATTCATGTGGAATGAAAAAAGTGCCCACGTAGCTAAAGCAAGACTAAGTAAGAAAAACAAATCTGGAGGCATCACATTACCTGATTTCAAACTATGCTATAAGACCATAGTCACCAAAACAGCATGGCACTGGCATAAAAATTGGCACATAGACCAATGGAACAGAATACAGAACCCAGAAATAAACCCAAACTCTTACAGCCAATGATCTTTGACAAAGCAAACACAAACTTAAAGTGGGGAAAGGACAACCTATTCAACAAATGGTGCTGGGATAATTGGGAAGCCACATGTAGGAGAATGAAACTGGATCCTCATCTCTCACCTTATATAAAAATCAACTCAAAATGCATCAAGGACTTAAACTGCAGACCTGAAACTATAAAATTTCTAAAAGATAACATTGGAAAAACCCTTCTAAACGTTGTCTTAGGCAAGGATTTCATGACCAAGAACCCAAAAGCAAATGCAATAAAAACAAAGACAAGCCAGGTGCGTTGGCCCACTCCTGTAATCCCAGCACTTTGGAAGGCTGAGGTGGGTGGATCACTTGAGGTCAGGAGTTCAAGATCAGCCTAGTCAACATGGGGAAACCTCGTCTCTACTAAAAATACAAAAATTAGCTGGGTATGGTGGTGCATTGCTGTAATCCAGCTACTGGGGAAGGTTGAAGCAGGAGAATCACGTGTACCTGGGAGGCAGAGGTTGCAGTGAGCTGAGAATACACCACTGCACTCCAGCTGAGTGACAGAACGAGACTCCGTCTCAAAAAAAAGATAAATAACTGAGACTTAATTAAACTAAATAACATGGCAGAAGGAACAGTCAGCAGAGTAATCAGACAACCCACAGAGTGGGAGAAAATCTTCACAATCTATACATCTGACTTAGGACTAATATGCAGAATCTACAATGAACTCAAACAAATTAGCAAGAAAAAAGCAAAAAATCCCATCAAAAAGTGGGCTAAAGACATGAATAGACAATTCTCAAAAGAAGATATATAAATGGCCAAAAAAATATGTAAAAACGCTCAACATCACTAATGATCCGGGAAATGCTAATCAAAACCACAGTGCAGTACCACCTTACTCCTGCAAGAATGGTCATAAAAAATAATAGATGTTGATGTGAATCTGGTGAACAGGGAACACTTCTACACTGCTGGTGGAAGTGTAAACTAGTGTAACTGCTATGGAAAACAATGTGGAGATTCCTTAAAGAACTAAAAGTAGAACTACCATTCGATCCAGCAATACCACTACTGGGTATCTACCCAGAGGAAAAGAAGTCCTTATACGAGAAAGATACCTGCACATGCATCTTTATAGCAGCACAGTTTGCAACTGCAAAAACGTGGAACCAACATCAGTGCCATCAATCAACAATTGGACAAAGAAACTGTGATATCTATATGTATCTATCTATCTATGTCTATCTATCTATATATTGATAGATAGATATAAATCACAGTTATGTACCACAGTTATATACCAAAGAAACTGTGGGGTGTGTGTGTGTGTGTGTATATATGTTTCTCATATATATGATATATATCATATATATATATATATGATAGAATACTACTCATCCATAAAAAGGAATGAATTTATGGCATTTACAGTGACCTGGACGAGACTGAAGACTATCATCCTAAGTGAAGTAACTCAGGAATGGAAAAAGAAACATTGCATGTTCTCACTCATATATGGGAGCTAAGCTAGGAGGATGCAAAGGCCTAAGAAAGACACAAATAACTTTGAGGACTCAGAGAGAAAGGGTGGGAAGGGAATGAGGGATAAAAGACCACAAATTTGATGCAGTGTAAATTGCTGGGGCAATGAGTGCACCAAAATCTCACAAATCACCACTAAAGAAATTACTCATCTCACCAAATACTGCCTGTTCCCCAATAACCTATGGAAATTAAAAAAATAAAATAAACTTAATTGAACAGTTTGTACCAGGTTGCCCCAAATTTCTCTTAATTTGTACCTTTCAAGTGGTTTGTATTTATTATACTAATATTGCACATTCAATAAAAATATAAGTATTTACCCTATCTATAGTATATAAAACGTTAATATAACACAAAATGTATGTATAAACAGATAATTCTTGAAAACAAGCTGGCAATATTTACCTCTCAAAAATATTTAGATCCCCACCATACTTTTCTCTCACATAACACAGTCACATATTATAGATGTGTACATTTATTTTATGTATACAATCTCACTGAAAACAAATGTAACTTTCAAATGAAGAATAGAAATATTTACAGATTTCATTACCTAGCCTCTTTCTATGTAATGTATCATATTAGTTCTATTTGGAACAAAGCCTGCTTGAAAAGCTGAACTATACCATTTTACTACAACAGACTTATTAGGCCTGTGGATAGGAATGATAAAGTGTGTTATAAAAAGGATTTAGTAAGTTTCTGGGCAAAAGGATGACTGGCTATACAATGCACTGATATCACCTACCAGCTCTTCCACGCACCACTATCCAAATGTACTGAGAGAAACATATCACTGACCATACTGACAGGTGCTATAAAGCTAAGCTGCCCTTTACTAGTGAATAAAAATAAGCCAAAGTGAAGAATAGAAAGTGAATTTTTTAAAGTATTTTTCATGAGAACATTTGAAATTCATATTTGTTTTAACAAGTCAAATTACAAAGAATGTAATCTATATTCAATTTGTAGGCTGAAAGACTTCAGGAGGACAAATATTTAAAATAAATTTGTTGTGTTTACTAGGGGTACTATTATGTATATATTTTTTTTGAGAAACATCCAAAATAAACTTATATAGCACAAACTTTCTTGTGAGATAGCTTAGTATGAGCCACTGAGCAGTTACTTTCCCTGTATTAAAGCCTGTGCCTATGGGATACGAAATATCTAAGTTTAAAATATTTCCTGTCTAATTATTCCAAATAGGGGTTTAGCAATACATAATTAAAATGTTTAGCTTCTCAAATTAACCTTATATGAAGCTTATAATTATACAATTATATAATCATTGTGTTGAGGGGATGCACATGTTAAAGGTTAAATTTCTTAGATTTTTTTTAAGTGAAAATAAGTTTATTAAGTAAGTATACCTTACTTAGCCAAAAGAGTGGCTAGTTTATAGGCAGAGCAGTGGCATAGGCTGGTGGCCTGAAAATACTTATTATTATTTCTTTATTATATGCCAAACAAAGGGTAGATTATTAATGCATTTCCTAGGAAAGGGGCAGGGATTTCCTGGAACTGAGGGTTCCTCCCCTTTTAGACCATATAGGGTAACTTCTGGATGTTGCCATGACATTTGTAAACAGTCACGTAACTGGTGGGAAGTGTCTTTTAGCATGTTAATACATGTATAATGAGCAGTGAGGACAACCAGAGTTCACTTATTGAATAGGAGAATGGAGTGGTGAAATAATGAGAAAGAAATTATAGTTAATGTTAGAGATCCCAGGTTTCATTTATTTCACAGTGTCAGATGAGGGTTTGAAATACTCTTCACCACTAGAAGTATGAAACTGTCTCTAAGTAGTTTATTTAAAATGGAGGCAAGATTGCTTTTTATTTAAGTCAGTATTTTCCAGAAATTGATGGATATTGGCCATTATAACAGTCATTCAAAAGTTCTGCTACGATCAAACAAATGAATGTAGAAAACCAATATTAACCTAAACAGAGAAGTAATTTAAATAAATATAGGCAAAGAGAAGTGCAATTTGTGAGAGATGCAAGGATCCTTAGGTAACTAGCCAGAGAGATAATGAATGGTAGGAGTTATGTAAGTTCCAAGGCCGGATATTCACACTGTCAATCAGAACTCGGTCCAGATTTCATTTGAAAGGGAAGGACACTCAGACGATTGTAGTGATAAGTCTTGCTGCTTCAAGATTTTGAACTCCTAAAATGTCTGGAAATTTTTTTAAAAGCATTATTTTCTTATTTTAGGGAAATGTGGTGTTTGTGTGTGTGTGTGTGTGTGTGTGTTGTGTGTGTGTGTTGCTCAATTTCTAAATACAAAGCATGACACTATATCTATGAATCAATTAAAAATTTGATTAATTTTGAGGCAATTTGCTACTGGATTGTTCTGAAAAATCAGGGTGTTAAACATAAAACTAGGACATGCAAATGACACAGATTAAAAGCTGTGAAATAAAAAAGCTCCTTAGTTTTTAACTGTAGTTTTAGAATCATAACTTTTAACATGAAACTTTATTAAGAATTTTTTTACGTCTAAAATTCAGGGGAGTACAAATAAACTCTTAGTTGTAAAAATATTTTCTTAATTGAAAACTCATTTAATTGTCATAAGACAAAAGTGCTTTTAAAATCATTATATATTTACCCATGCTCATTTTTTAAAAATCTCAGTAAAAACGTTCTAATAATATGCGAAACTTAAAGAGAGTGAGCTGTAAAGCCTTTCCATGGGAAACACAGAGTTTCAAAGTCTTTATCCTAGAATCAGTAGTTTTGATCTATTTGAGTCTCAGTCTAGAGGCTTAGCCAAGAGTCAGTTGGATCAAAGCCTGTCTCCCTGAACTATGTCAAAAAGAGAATGGTTAATTGTGTTTACTATGAATGGGGAAGAAAGACACCAATAGTACATCTCAAATTAATGAATATGAAATCTCTAGGTTAACATAGTGAGAAAAGATATCTTTTTATACATTATTTTAATGAAAGCACTTTAATACCTGAAAACAAAGGATAAGAATGATTTGGGTTCTATGAATTTATTTGAATTAAAGTAGAAAATGGTTGTATGTATGCATACATTAAGAATGCTGTTCAAGCTGAGAAGTATCTTGTTATAAAAACTCAGAGTATTTTTCTGATAAAATGTACAATTAAATCATTGAAAGGTACACCTGCAGTTATGAATAAAATGTTTAATTTAAAATAATGAAACATTTCCTTCATGATACATATATAACTATATATAGTACATAATTATTTTATATTTTGCTTAATAGCCAACATTTAATTTAAAATTTGTGTATTTACAATAAATGCTATTTCCTTCTAGTTTAATCTGCAATAAATACCACATAATGCATAATGCTTACATTTAAGTAGTTTTCATTCACAACCCTAGTGGTTTTCCAGAGAATGATATCATTCCATGGAAACAAGTGAAGCAATTAATTGGTTTCTGTTTATTAATCCACTTCAGATGTCAGAAAAAACATAACAGCAAACACAATACATTTGCACTTTAATCTATGATTAATGCTGATATTGCTGTTATATTCAGTGGACTTGTCTTTCTAACAAATGTATGCAAATATATAATAACAATTTGCATGAAAGTCTAAATTAAATCACTAGGGACTTAAATTAAAATAGCAAATTATGTTTATTCATTTATTCAATCAAAATTTATTGACCTCATACTGTGTCAGATCCTGGAATAAAATGTCTATCAAGACAGCTAATGTTTTAGCACTTTGAAAATTTTATTGTGTCAGTTTTTAAATAGACTCATAACTGTCTTAGGTCAACCTATAGAGATTATAATATTTTCAGACTGGATTCTGAATAAACGATTACAGGCTTTGTTTACTCTGTTTTGATCAAATGTCACATTTGGGAAATATTCAATACTGTTCTCTTACTTTTTTTTCTCCATCAGATTTTTGTTTTAGAGAGTATTTTTATTTATATTCATATGATTATTTTTCTCTTTAAATTACTTTAGCATGGCAAAATTTACATTCCATTTAATTCACCCATTTTAGTTGTTCATTTCAATGAGACTTAATAAATATATTCAATTAGGTGACCATCTCCACATCCCAGTTTAGATTATTCTCTTCACTCCAAGGATCAGTCGTGATCCCTAACCCCAGACCACTACTAATCTAATTCTATTTTTATAAATTTTTCTTCTCATGAAATTTTATAGATTTGGAATCATGCAACAAGTAGTTATGTGTCTGACCCTTTTTTGAGGTTTGTTCACATTGTTTCATGTATATAGTGTTTTCCTTTGTATTTCACAGTAGTATTTTATTTTATTTCAGTAATGATTCATGGTTTTATTTATGCAGAAATTGAATTTCCCTTGTTAAAAGTTTTTGTTCATCTTGATATTATTGTGAAAGAAATCATTAACTTCACTTTTCAAAACTGTAAGTAGTCTATAGAATTACAGTTGATTTTTGTATAATAATCATGTATTTCATGTCCTTGTTAAACATTATTATATGAAGGTAATAGATAACCCTTCCTAAATCGTTAGGAATCTCAGATATGATCATGCCATCACTGAATAAAGACAGTTTTATGTCGTCCTTTCCCACCTGTATGCCTTTAATTTCTCTTCTGGGTCTCACTGCATTGTCTTGGACTGCCTATAAAATATAATTGACCCATGACCAATACAGGAGTTAGGGCCACCAAATCCCTCCTACACAGTCAAAAATCCATGTATAACTTTTGACTCACTGAAAACTGAACTGCTACTAGCCTAGGATGACCTGAAACCTTACAAAAAACATAAACAGTTAATGCTTAAATAGATTCAAACCTACATGTATTTTATGCATTCATGACATGCCTAAATTTTCTTAATTTTTTTCAGCATCTCTAGACTATGTGGCTCATCTGTAAGTTTTTTCAAACTGTAAAAAAACTCCCCAAAATTTTCCAACGTATTTGTGAGAAAAAATTATCCTATATGTGGACCTGCACAGTTCAAACCCATGTGTTCAGGAATAAACTGTATTGATTAGCAGTGCAAAGAGTGAACATCCGTGCTCTTTTTCCAGTCTTAGGTGCAAATTATTCAGACCTATATTATTAAGTATGAAGTAAGCTGTATGTTTTTCACAGATGCTGTATATTAAGTTAATGATTGCCCATGATATTCTTAGTTTGTTGACCCATTTAAAAATGAATGGATGCTGAATTTTATCAAATGGTTCTTCTACATCTATTGGGATGATCTTATGGTATTTTTCTTTTATTCTTTTAATCTTGTAAGTTTTAATAACTAATTTTAAATCGTCAAACAACCTTACATTTCCGAAATAAAACAAATTTGTTCATGATACATGACTATTTTATATTTTGCTTAATAGCTAATATTTAATTTTTTTTTTTATTTTTACAAGAAATGCTATTTCATAGTTTCCTTTCAATGTTTTTATCTCATTTGGTATCAGGGAAACATGGGACTTATAAAATGAGTAGAGAAACATTTCCGCCTTCTCCATTTTCTGTAACAGTCTGTGTAGACATGTATAATTTCTTTCTTACAATTTTGATAGAATTCACATGTTGAAACCATTTGGGCTTGAACTTGTTTAGGGGAAGATTTTTCTTTACTAAATCTGTTTCTTCCATTTATGTAAGTTTAATAAGACTTTCATTTACCTAAAAAGTTCACAAGGATTATTTGTGCATTGCTAGGAATTTGTGTACTTCATTGACATAATGTTATCAATAATAATATCTAATCTTTTTTAATTATTCTATAAACTGTAGTGATGAAACCTCTCTCATTTCTGATTTTTGTAACTTCTGTGTGTGTGTGTGTTTCTTTTCTCTGTCACTAATAGGTATGATAGGTTATCCATTTTTTATCTTTTGAAATAATTAATTTTGGTTTCATTAATTTTTTTGCTCTTTGATCTCATTTATTTTTATTCTGATATTCTATCCCCACACACTTTTTTCTGTTTGATTTGAGATACGCCTCATTTTCTAGATACTTAAGGTAGAAGGAACTTAGATCAGTAGTTTTAAAGTAGATATATTGCTACTTTTCATTTTCAATCAAATCGAAATATTTTCTGATTTTTTTGTGATTTGTGTTAATTTCTATATACTTGGAGATTTCCTAGATTTTATTCTTCTAGTAGTTTCTGATTAAAATCCAATGAAATTACATAATATGCTTTGCACAATTTTAACAATTTTAAATGCAATAAGATTTTTTTGACTTAGTATTTGGCTTATCCTAGACAATGTGCCATATGCACTTGATAAAAATGTGTATTCAGCTGCAGCTGGTTAGAGTTTTGTACCTGTCAGTTCAATTTAATTGATAATGTTATTAAAGTATTCCATATACTTACTGATTTTCTGTCAAGATGTTCTATCAATTACTAAGAAAGCACTATTGAAATCCCCAATTATATTTAAATTTTAATTTCTCTTTCCAATTCTGCACTGTGTGTGTGTGTGTGTGTGTGTGTGTGTGTGTGCATACTTAATGTATTTGGGAGTTCTTTTAAGAGCAAATACATTTATAAATGTTATATCTTCCTGTTGTATTCAAACGTTTTAAAATAAAATGTCCCTCTGGCATTCTAGTAATATTCATTTTCTTAGAATCTTTTATGTCTAATAATAATATAGCTACTCCATCTCTTTTATAGTTGTTGTTGCCTGCTATGTCATTTATTTTAAATCTAATTGTGTCTTTGAATATAAAAATATTTTATATAGCGAGCATATAGCTACATCAATTTTTCTTCATTTTTTTCATCCAGTCTGGAAATTGATGGCCTTTGATTAGTATTTAGTCTGCACATTTAATGTAATTATGTGTTTGGATTTGGGTTTGTCATTATGCCATTTGATTTTTTAAATGTTTATATTTCTTATCTTTTTCATATTTCTGTTCCTTCTTTATAAAACTTTGTTAAATATTTTTAGCTTATCATTTTAAGTTCTCTGTTTTTATGAGTTATTTTTTGTTGTTGCACTAAAATTACAATAAGCATCTTTAATTTAATACAATTTTTTATAAAACATAGCAACTACACACTAGTATTATTCTATTCCCCATTCTTTTTGCTATTATATACATATATAATGCACCTAAATACTTCATAAACCCAGGAATTTAGTGATATAATTATTGATTGGGTCAATATTATGATTATTTTTATTAAATTAATAGAAGACTGAAAAAATTGTACACATACACATGTAGTCCACATATAATATATATGCCAACATATTACCATTTCTGGTATTGATTGTCCCTGTAGATCAGCTACTACATCTGATCCATTTTCTTTTATTATTTGTCCTTCCTTTAGTATTTCTTGTGGGGAAAGTCTGCTAGAAACATATTTGCTGAGTATTTTACTCATCTGAGAAGAATTTTATTTCACCTTTTTACTTGAAGAATCCTAGGATATTTCTGCTGGATAAAGAATTATTGTTTGAATTGATTTTCTTTAAACCTTTTAAATATGTAATTCCACTGTCCTGCTTTTTTTCTTTTTCTAAGAAGCCAGCTGTTTTTAATCACGTTGTTCTGTACACTAAGAGTTACAATCTTTGGCTTACTTCTCTTTGGCTTTCAGCTGCTTTACTATCATATGTCTTTGTGCGATTCATTTTGTGTTTGTTGAACTTCTTTGATTAGTGGGTTATTTTACATAAAATTTAATATGTATTGGATCACTATTTTCTCAAAGTTTCTATCATTTTTCATATCTCCTCTCCTTTCGGGACTTCCATTAAGTACATGTTGGAATGATTGATTGTGTTCCATAGGTCATTGAGTCCCTTTTAACTTTGATTTAAGATCTCTTTTCTATATTTTGGATTAGATAATTTCTATTAATATATTTTCAAGTTCACAGATTTTTTTCTTATACCATTTCAAGTCTGTTGTTGAGTATAATTACTGAATGTTTTTCATTTTACTTACTATATTTTTAATTTACAGGATTCCATTTGGTTCTTTGTTATAGTTTGTATTTTTCAATTGAATTTCCCTGTTTGTTCATTGTTCACATAGTTTCTTTACTTTGTAGATATATTCATAATAACTTCTATGAAGTCAGTTTTTGCTAAATGGAACACGAAGAACTCCTCATGGTCAGTTTATTGTTACCATTTTCCCCCTAAGTATGGATCACACTTTCTTGTGCCACTGCATGTCTACTAATTTTGTATTAAAAATATAACCTTTTTAATAATATAGTATGGAAACTCTGAATTAGAAAAATATTTTTCTGAAGGTTGCTGTTTTATTTAATCAAGTTGCCGGTACTTAGTAGCATCTGTCCCTCCCATTGTGTTTAGACACTTATTGAACTGTATAGAATTTTTTCAACCTATTGTAAATTTTAAAAAAGTCTATCTTCCTAAAGGATGCTCCTGTATCTGAATAGCTTATTGGTCAGGCAATGACTGGAATAGATATTGTGCTCAAAAACCTTAAGCACATAAAGGCTTCGCCCTCTGCTAATCAATTAGTTTTCGGATTGAGGAACACATTCAAAGTTGTGACCAGCTTTCAAGATTTTCTTGTCTTTCACTTTTCCCCAGGTTATCTAATGTCTCAACTGCCTAAAAAAAGTTTCTTACTCAGCTAGGAATGTATGGAGAAATTTGCTTATCGCTTCCATAGCTCTCTCTTTTCTAAACTCTCCTATTTAATGTTATGTTTATAGTTGAATCAATTCAGCTAGCAAAGCTACAGGTATGCAGCATCCTTTGTTTATGACTCTACCACTTGCCGCTGACAAAGATTTGGGCTTCCCCTTGTCAGTCCAAATCAAGTGTTTCCCTCTAAAAAGAAAGCTGCTAAAGCTTTTCATTACCATCCTCCTGCTGGAAGAGAAAAATTCTTACCAATGAGATAGAGAGACAGGGAAGGGAACAATCACAGATTCACATCTATAGGTTTTCTTTTTCCATTCTCATACCACAATCCATACAAGTAGTTATTTATAAATATATTTTAAATAACTCTTCAGTGTATGGTCTGCTATTGAATTTTTACATAATATCCTATTACTAATCAAAAGCTGTGTTAGCTCTATCTCTCTGAATATGAGCACAGTTATACTCTACAGCCATAATAAAGTCATTTTGATGAAATAACAATAATCTGTCCAAAGTTGCCTCTTATTGAAGGTAAAAAAAAATGTTGGGGAATAAACAAAACATAAAGATAGATATCATATATTATGCAGAGTAATCTGTGTTTTTCTAATGAAAAGTAAACATGGTACATCTATAGGGGAAAAAAAATGTTAGTGATTAAAGTTACTCACAGTATGTTACATTAGGTGATATATAAAGAAAAACTCCAAGGAAAGGATATTCAAAGATGAGAATCAGACTGACTGTGAGCTCCTCAAGTTCCCATTAAATAGCCAAAAAATGTCACCAAATCAGAGTTTTTATTTTTTAAGTTGGCATACTTAGAGGAATTATGACAAAGGAGGCAATTGCATTTAATTGGAATAAAATGCTGAGCAGGGGCAGCGAGGAGGGTGCAGCTTTACTGTGCAGAAAGAAGAACAGCTCTTTTAAATAGTCTTAATTAAATGAAGAACAAAACTGTGATTCCTGACAGGTAAGAATTCAATCAATCTGTGATAACCAGCAGGGCAAAAAGAAGCAGGAACATATTTTCAAGGCAGAGAAATGCCTGCAAGAAGTCTAACCAGGGTGAGCAGTGTTACCCTGTATCACCAGCATACCCCTGAGAGAAACCAATGCATGACAAATTCAGTCATTCTGTCTTTGGATATATTCATATGTGTTCTCTGTTTAAATCACATTCTAGACTTCTATATACAGATGAAGAATTAACTATGAGGGTTTCAAATGTATTCTTTATTCTATGAAAAAACGACTTTTTAGGATTTTTCTAAAATATCTTTCAGAAAATAAACTTTTCAGTTTATGCTATCATACAGATAATAGCTTCATGTGTCAACAATTCAAATCAATGACAAATATCTATTAACTCATTAGAAAAATGGAAAGAAAATGGACCCATCTTTTAAATCTGTACCAAACAATGAAATTTTATGTCCTATGCACAAGTGGTTAAAAAATATTATTTTAAGTGGTCAAATATCTAAAAAGATTGCCAACTGTTAGGCTACTCCTAAGATAAAAATGAAAGATAACATAAAATTTATTTTGTCTCACTAAATAAATAAATACAAGTAAACATTACTGAGAAAATTAGATATCCTTATAGAAAGAAATTATAATAGATAGCTTCTTGGCAAAAATTATATTTTGATTTAATCTATATGAAAATTCCATAACTAATTATGATTGTAGGATTTATTTTTTGTTTTGTTTTGAGACAGGGTCTTGCTCCGTCACCTAGGCTGGAGTGCAGTGATGTGATCACAGCTCACTGTAGCCCCAATATTTCAGACACAAGAAATCCTCCTATGTCAGCCTCCTGAGTAGCTGGAACTAGAGGTGCACACCACCAGACACAGTTAATTTTTTAACTTCTTGTAGAGATGGCATTTCACCACATTGCCCAGGCGGGTCTCAAACTCCTGGACCCAAGTGATCCACCCACCTCAGCCTTCCAAAGTGGTGGGATTATAGGCCTGAGCCACTATGCCTAGCTCTTAGATGTATTTATGCATATATATGAATTTACCGTAATGAAAAGGAAAAGTGAAAAAAGTCAGAAGTTTTGCCTAATGGTGATTACATTTTAGGAAAGGGAGAAAAGAGATTAGTGGTTTTGAATGTATTCATGTATACATGTTATGCCAATTCTTACACTGATATGTACTTGCATGTTATTAGTTTTTAACTACAATTGTACTCCACATATTCTTTTGTAGGAGTATATTCAACATAAAATAAATACATAGAAAAAATTAAAAACAGATAAAGACAGTTAATGGATTCAATTTTTGTCAGTGTGAATTGAAAATATCCTTGGAGCATGCAATTGTTCTGTACTAGCATTTGGCTATTTCAGTCTAAAAAACTCCGGCACTAAATTTCCCTTTCTCATTTAGCATCATTCACTTCCCAAACAGGTCCTGGCTCTCATTCTACCTTGGGGCTGGCATTATGACTGTGTTGACTCTATCTTGAGACTCCATCTCTATATCTCTGGCTCTCTTTTTGTCCAGAGTGGCTGGCAGAGCCTTTTCTGTACTCCTTGATTGCTTATTTTTTCTGACCTGAATCTTTTAAAGCGATCCTCTTTTAGGGTTAGACCTTTCAAATTCAGGAACTCTTTCTTTTTTTTTTTTTTTTTTTTCTTAACAGTTCGTGGTCAGGGTTGCCTCTGACTTTGAATGATGACTCTTGGAATTGTGGAAACATTTTTCACAATTGCACCCTACCTGACACTAGAAATGTATAACTCATTATTTTCTTAGCGTCTTTTCTTTTAGTGCTTTGTTTACTTTATCCCAAAAATTATACAAACTACGATTACGCCTCGACTATAATTGTTTCTGTCTTACTTAATTGCCTTTGTCTTGTTGCTTATTTTCTATGGTAGTGCTAAATCATTGGTATGTTTAAATGCTAAGATAACTTACCAAGAAATTACCTGTAAATAAGCCATTGATTAGAGACCAGCTTAGACACGTCTTTGAATTCTTAACTATGCAATCATAATTGTATTGCCCCTACAATTACTCCAAAAGGCAAAATGTGCACTCTATTCTTTTGACAAAATTTTGCATTAATTCTTATTGAATAGAACTCTTTTCACATCAAGATCTCTTAGTTGTATTTTTCAAAATGGGCTATAAGTCTCTTGAGGACAGAAGTAACACCTCACCTATTTTTACAACAATTCTTTACAGCTACCTATCACCTCAGTATCTAGCATTGGGCTAGATTGTCTTCCTCCGTTAAAAAAAAAAAAAAAAAAAAAAAAAAAAACAATATTAGGCCAGGTATGGTGGTTCAGGCCTGTAATCCCAACACATTGGGAGGCTGGCACAGGATTGCTTGAGCCCAGGAATTTGTGACCAGCCTGGGCAATAGAACGAGATCCCATGTCTACAATATTGTTTTAAACAACTTAGGTATAGTGGTAAGCTGCTGTAGTCTCATCTACTCAGGAAGCTGATGTGGGGGGATAGCTTGACTCCAGGAGGTCAAGGCTGAAGTGAACAGTGATTGCACCACTGTACTCCAGCATGTGTGACAGAATGGGACCTTGTCTCAAAAAAGAAAGAAAAAAAAAGGCAAAAGACAACGTTAATTATGTCTTCACTAAATATCTAGAGCAAGAGCAAGATCATGTAGGTACATAGATCACACAGGTACATAGATTCCTCCTGTTTATCAGACTGAAACTTCATGGGCTTTTCATGTTTTTCTCTCAAGAAAAAAATTAAACTTTGAAACCAACATGGTGAACTTTGGAGACCAAAAATTATGGTATCCAAATGTCTATTAAAAAAATAGTGCTATTTGGTTACACCTAATTTATATCAAGAAAATCCTACCAATTAACTCTATGTTTCTAAGAGTTCAATTATTTTAGTAAATTGTAGTCTCTCCAATTTCTGAAGTGAATAAATATCTACCATATTTGCTATCTAATATCATTGTTCCTGCTTATTCTTGCCAAGGCATTACCATGTTATTCAAGATCTCCTCAGATAAATAACATTTAGGTAGTGATGCTCTATTGCTACTGTTCACTATTTGGTGATCTCTACATGAAAAGAGTGAAAAGAAGCACAAACTAAAATTAATAGCTTTAATTATAATTAGATATAAATATAACAGCAATAATAATTTTATTTCCAACTTCTAACAGGCTCTTAAGTACATCCATGTAAATTTTATTAATCAATCTCTAACAAATTTACATAGTATAGCTTAGAATGTATTTAGACAGGTAAGTGTGGCTTTATAAGTCAATTAATTAATTAAAGGTGCTTACTTGTATTAGTTCTCTCTAAAGAACTGCTCTATGTGGAACCAATGGTCTATATTTTGCAACACTTTTGGTTTTCCATAACTTGGGACTTTGCGAAAATGACAGTAGAATCTTCTAGAAACTACTAACCCCACAATCTGGAATTTTTAAAAAATTTATATTGTCAGCAATGGCATTCGATACAACATGGAATACAATGACTATCAGCTATGTGAATAGCTATAAATGATTTCTGCAGACATTGTCCATGCCCCACCAAAATACCCTCCAATCACGCTTAACTTTCAGAGCATTTATTCCTCTGCTTTGGTGTGCTTTTGTTTCTACTACCTGAGCATCTTCATGGCCTGTCTCTGGTCTCCAAAGTACCAAGGAGTTTTGGTTTCTCCTGAGTATCTTTTAACTGATGAATCCCTTATATTTCACAGTTTTCCAGCAGGAAAAAGGGGCTTTGTTTGGAATCCAGCACTTGCCCAACTTCTTTCTTGTTCAGTTTTCCCTATATCCTTACCAATTTGTCTTAGGATCACTTATGTGTAAGCTATAGGAACAGTCATGTGCTTATCTGAGCTTGCTTTTTAGGAAATGGGTAATGACATTTCACTGTGTTTCCACCCAAATCTCATTTTGAATTCTAATTCCCAATATTGAAGGAGGGGCCTGGTGCGAGGTGTTTGGATTATGGAGGTGGTTTCTAATGGTTTAGCACCATTCCCCTAGTGCTGTCTCCTGATAGAGTTCTCAAGAAATCTGGTTGTTGGAAAGTGCACGGCACCTCCCCCTTCACTCTCTCTTCCTCCTGCTTCAGCCATGTAAGATGTGCCGGCTTCTCCTTCACCTTCTGTAATGATTCTAAGTTTCGTAAGGCTTCCCCAGCTATGCTTCCTATACAGCCTGTGGAACTGTGAGTCAATCAAACCTCTTTATTTAAAAAATTACCCAGTCTCAGTTAGTTCTTTATAACAGCACAAGAACGAACTGTTATGATTGCTTCTAATGCATATGCACTGTGATGTTGTATAAACTCAATTAAACCTCACCTAGAATCTCAGGATCACCTACAGTCGGGGAATTAAAGAGCTAGCATAAAACTTTCATATAAATGTAACCTTCCACTGTAAATCTGACTTACCTCTGTTCAGTATGCTGAGTATCTGTTCCCTTTTTAGATATCTTTATTATTTCATCATTCATCAATGATACTTAAACAAAGACAAATATTGAGTATAGAATCTACAAGTGTTTGTATTATTCAAAGCTTGTTTTTCCAACTATGTTGGACCAAGTACTTGAAGACTGCTTTCTCAATAGCTGGATGACAATCATACCATGATTCTCTAACTCTGTCCAGAAGACTCTACACTTTTGCCTAAACGCCGCTTTACCACACTTAGTTTCTTTTCTGTTTATCAGTGGAGTGGAGTTGCGAGTCTCTTTTTTGATGAAATCTTTTCCTGGATTTAGTCATGGCAGAAAACAGATCCTCCCCACTATTTGGGACCATATCACTTCTCTTATAATGCCCTTAAACATCTTCCTGGCAGCCTCTGCTCATGAATATTTTTTGCTGAACACATAATATTCAATATTTGATGTTACAATAACACTATACTTTCACACTATCACAGCATTATCATACTAATCATTTTATCATCATTACCAAATTAATTTTATTCACATGTAACCTTAATTTCCTTTTAGAAAAAAGTCTGTATAGTCTATCTAGGAGAATGGTCATAGTCATTGGTTTGCCTTACAAATTTGAATACTATTTCATTCACTTCTATTTCATACACTTAAGATAATTATGTGAAGTTCTACTTGCTTAAACTTGCTTGTGGACTATGAAATGTGGTTGAAGTTCTGAATCAAATTCTGTTTCCATAAGATCATTTTCAATCCAGCTCCCCTTTAGCTCTTTTCCCTTCCCTCTTATTCTGTCACTTCACATTTCATTACTCAATTAATCTCATAGCATATGACAAAGAATATAAACAAGTATTAATAACATAAATGTTTAGAAAGATGTATATCATCATGTTCAAGATAATCAGAAATCAAAATATGTCTTCATTTTCATTGTGTTTAGTCATGAACAATCTGTGAGTTGTTTGAGGTTTTACCACAGGTATATAGGATTGTCTCAAATATATAACTTAAGAGAAAAAGGGCTCTGGAGATAAGATGCTGAAAGAAAAAAATCCAGAATAAAAAATTTATGAGACAAAGTTAAAAAATTAGACATATATATTTAAGGATTCTTTAGTTCTTTCTGCTGGAAGAGAAATATAAATCCTGATGAGTTTTCAGTGATTTATTTACATGTACACTTACGTTTATTACATCAAGAAGTTCAAAACCTACCTGAAGTGGCTTACAACTTTTTTTTAAGGTAGAACCACCAAAATAATTATAAAATAACAAGAGTATATTTGATAATAATGGATATAGACGTATCAGAAACATAAAATGAGTTAGTTAGCTTATGTTCCCAATATTATAGTGATGTGATCTTTTCAAATTAGAACTCTATTGAGAACCCTGATAGCTTTAAATAAAATTTTTAAGCACATAAAGATAATTTTTTCACATGGTCCAAATCACTTCTGAGGATTTATTTTATGTGGCAGATATTTTTATGTAGATATTTGAACTGTTGTCCAAAGAGAGTAGATAATAGATTATTGGAGAAAAATGAATCAAGTTTCAAAATTTTATTATGTCCCATGTCCCATTCCTCTACCCACCGTACACTCCAGGACACACACACACACACACACACACACGCACACATGCATGTACACACATACATCATGGTTGAAATATACTTCTTAATTTTCATATCTAGCTTCTAATAGCTTTAAAAAGAGAATATACTTTGCAAAATTATAATTTAAAAATCAAAGGATAGCCTGCAAACCTTTCAGAAAGTAAATATGAGAGAAATATCTGGCTCTTGTACTTAGCTAAGTTGCCAAATAGACTAGAGTATAAAAATCATTTTGAAATAACTTTTCAGCTACTGATTGCATAACATAGTGTCAAAAAGAAGCATGGAAGTTCCATTTTTGGCCTTTGTTTTCTATTTATTTACATTCCTTATAAGTATATATAAAATAAAAATTTTAATAAATGTCAATGTAAAAATGAAAATCACTTATTCTTCAAATTCTTATCCTATTCTAATAAAATCATCTAAAAATCATGAGTAAAATTAAAATTGAAAGCCACCAAATAGGCTTCAGTCGCACAGCTTATAAAGCAGTAAGATTTGATATATATGGAGCTCCCACAATGGTGGAAATGTTGAAATACAGGTAATACCTTGTGGAGAGGTTTTTCTAATTTTTGTTTTTCTTGCTCATTTAATAAGATCATTGATTAAAATGTCTTATATTTGGTAGTATAAATAACTCTAAAAAATGGAACTAAAACAGCACTTCATCAACTTTTCCCTGATTATTTACTCAGTTAAAAACACTGAGATAGAACATATGGTGAAGAAAACCCTTGTTCTCAAGAGTTAAAAGACAAGTAGGGAGATCCATATATCAATGAATATATTTGTGAAAAATAACTAACTTTCTTACCATGCCAAAGTTTTAATGTTACCCTTTATGAGAGAAATTGAAAAATGTCAATGGTGTTCCTAATGGAAGAAACTGAAAAACATAAAACTTTTGTCAGATGGAGGAAGCAGCTGGGGTAAGTAGAACTGCAGACAGAAAGATAGTGTGGGCAACGTCAAGCTGGGGAAAATTCACAGTTAACACACACTATAAATCCAACTCATCTAGAATCTAGGACATAGGGCTGTCATAGGATCCAAATCCTAAGGAAATGTGTATACAATATAGAAGCAATTCAAGGTTCCTTAGAAGAGCAGTGGCACCACTAGACTTGTATTTTGATAAAACCACCTCTTTTCTACTGTTTACAAAATAGATATGGAGGTAGAGAGTAAGTAGTAGAGCACAAAAGGCAAGTATCAATAAATTTTAAAAATTCTAGGAAGAAACAATGACTTGAATTAGATAATAGCTGAAGTCATGGAAAGAAATCTATATGTTATGGACATGTTTGCAAATATAATGAAAATTTTTTTCATGGATTGGGAAAGGTGGGAAATTGTGCAGATATTAATGGTGCATGACACAAATATGATGGTTGCAAATATTTTAAAGTGTTGTTAAATAAATCAATTCCTTGCAGAGAATGTTAAGAAAACCAGAAATATTAGAGGTTACTTTTATTTTAAAGATGATATATTTGAGATAGCACCTGCATGTCATTAATATACATCTAGTGGAAGGTTACAATTACGGGAAAGAAGCTTAAAAAGCGAAAAGGCAGGGAAAATAATGTGTGTCCACGACAATTCTACACTTCTAAATACATAATCTCATTTATTTTTCAGGCAGCTTTGTAAGATAAGCATCACTATTTTATTGTGAGTATTGAGAAGCTTGAAATCCAAAGCAATTGATTTCTTTTTCCCTAAAGCAGCAGAGATAGTAGCTGATAGAATCAAGTCTTCAACGAATCTCCAGTTACCAAAAAAGAGTATTTTCCCCTCCAGTATATTGACAGTGTGAGATACGTCAATTTTTCAGTCATCTACTAAAGAAACAAAAATTAGGCCAGGCGCGGTGGCTCACGCCTGTAATCCCAGCACTTTGGGAGGCCGAGGCCGGCGGATCACGAGGTCAGGAGATCGAGACCATCCTGGCTAACATGGTGAAACCCCGTCTCCACTAAAAATACAAAAAACTAGCCAGGCGTAGTGGCAGGCGACTGTAGTCCCAGCTACTCAGGAGGCTGAGGCAGAAGAATGGCATGAACCCAGGAGGCGGAGCTTGTAGTGAGCTGAGATCTCGCCACTGCACTCCAGCCTGGGCGACAGAGGCTCCGTCTCAAAAAACAAACAAACAAACAAACAAAATTAAACTCATGGTAGTGAATGAAGCCACTTGTGAGTTGGTGAAAGAGCAATATAAGGAAATAGATGTTTATAGATGTTTATAAACTGTCATGACAGCTGGACAAATGGTTTCTGGGATGAACCATTAGAAATGATTGCTCAAAAATATACAAAAATGACTCAAAAGGAAAACTGCTGCATCTGAGGATGACACTAGATGTATGAGTTCAAAATCAAAACTGCATTGCACGGATTGAGAAGGGGAATCAAGAAGCTTCTGCCATCAGATCACCACTAGAATTGCCTCTTGAAATGCGAGAAGTAGGAGAATCAAACTTGAAATGATGCTACAGGTAGCCATTATATTTATAAAAATATTACTTGCTGATAAATGTAAGAAGGAACAAAAAGAAATAAGAAAACAGAAAAAAGTGTGTATAAAGGGGTGAAGAGAAATGTAAATCATGATTTAAAATAATAGTCTGTCTAACCTTATTTACGTCTTTCAAATGTTGCAATCATGCATTCAAGTGACACAACCTAATTGTTATCCAAATTGGTAGCTCTAAAGTAATTTGGACAACTTCTTTTAATAGGAGGAAGATGACACAGATGTTTAGTAAGCTAATCAATGACATCCTACATCAAGAAAATAGGATGAGTACTGTCAGGTTTGATTTAAAGCATAGTAGGAAAAAGAGATACCAGTGTCAATGACAGATAAAATATAGGCAGAAATCAAGAAAGGGAATACCTGTAATGCTATTAAGGAAGTCTTCTTTCCTTCTTAAAAGTTACTAATTTAAGAACAAGAGATATATCTATATAGAATACGGTCACAATTTGTGGGGAAAATAAAAGATAAATACAACTGAAAAATATAGTTTTGTACACACTCAGGTTACTACTGATTTAAAAAATGATTTCACTAGACTATTAAGGGCAGACTGTAGATTTTAGAAGAAGATTTAATATTTTTAAGTAAGAGAAAAATAATATAATTCCAAACTAAAGAATTATGAAGGTATGGCATGTTTTTGTTTGAGAAACACCAGAGAATATTTCTAGCCAAAAGGAAAGTAGCTATTAGAGACCTCCAAAATGTTAATGAGTAGAATAATTGCTAAAGTAAGAGCCAAGAAATGGAGACAAATTTTAAATAAAAATAAGTTACAAAAAAAAAGAATTATTTGTATTTGAATCATGATGAAGTTCAGAAAAACAAAATGAATAATGAAACGATAAAACTTTTCAAATGTAAAAAAGGCCATTTGAAAGACTTGATGTCTGATGATGTTACTCTCAGAAGGGGAAGGTAGGTACTTTTGATAAAAATTGTGGGATTGCAGGTTTGAAGATTATATAAAGGGTAGAAGAAGTCAGTGAAAGGTACATTAGAACAAAATACAACATGCATGAAAAAAATGACCAATAGCCATTGAATTGAGGCTTGATACAGTAGATATAGAATGAGACATAATTTTATTTATTTCTCTCATAACATTGAGAATTACAGATTGCAAAGAAAAATATTTGGGGAAACATAATTGACTCTTTGCATGGAAACACATGTGAAGATGTATAATGTATTTGAAAAAAACTCAAGGACCAAATTAAAAATGATCATGCAAAACTGTAGGAATGAGTAAATGAAAAGCTTAGAAATAAGTAGATTTTTGCCAAAGAGTAAGCCAAGAGTTTGAGATCCTGGATGATAGCTGAGTCAAAGATACAATCATTCTAGTACATGGCTGAAATAAAGTTACAGGCAAATTGACTATAGAAACATAATAACGGCAATACTAGATTTATCACAATACATGTAACATTTGTGAGGTGTAGATAGAAGACAATTACAAAATTGGTGTTAAAAATCTGGAAATTTATATAAAGTCATAGAGCTCAGTGGATATAAAAACTCAGGGTAAAGCGTGCGGGTGAACATCTTTCAGCGTAGTACATTTTAGAATCTAACTATAACATAGATATAATATTCTTAAATAAACAGATCATGATTAGTAGAAATTCTGTTTGTCTTCATTGTTATACTGTCACTTTTGATTCAGCATTATTAAGAAATCATTGTAGGAAAGAGAGTTTTGTGAACTACTACTAAAAATAGTGATGAAATCATTGTAGGAAAGATAGTTTTGTGAACTACTAAAAATAGTGATAAGTCAGCCAATTAAAATTCTAGAAATATGTTTCTACAATTTTTCTTTGAAATACTGAGATTGATTAGACATTTTAATACATACCTATTAAATTAGCTCTATCCTAACTTTCAAAATGAACACAAATCTTTCCACTGAAATTTCTCCAGTGTCTGGAAATAAATTTAATTTTTTATTGTTAATGTAATCATCTGTAGTTACTCTTCAAGTGGTTATAACATTATTTTAGACTGGTAATTCATAAAACTCTTAAGCTTATTATAAAAGGAATTAAGATATTGTTCTATCTAGGTCACGTTCTTCAAATAAGGCTGTAGCTAAATAACTATTTAGATGTTTCTAAATAGTCTAATGTCTATGTAAAACAAAAAACTTTTCCACCGCATTCAATCTGTTCTATAAATAACAGAAATATATATTTGTGTATAAAATATACACACATTTTATGTGTGTATAGGATATATACATATGTATATATTTGTGTATATGTGTGTATGTTTTAAATATATGTATATATTTTATACACACACATGCATACACACTAACACACACACACACACACACACACACATAATTTAGCCTCTCCAGCAGCCATTTTGGATTATAGATATTTCTATGGCCCAAAATATATATTTTAGAAAAATAGATGGATAACTCTCTGATTTATTTTATGAATCCAGTTTTATCAGAACAAAGAGTATGTGTCTCTTCGTGTTCTTTAAACTGCCTCTGCTTCCCCAGAACCCTGCTGCTACAATTAGAGGCTTAATACTTACGTAGAGTGGGAGAACCAGGCTCTCTTTCACTACCTGTTCATAGCTAGACTAATCAGCTGTGTGCCTGGAGTTTCTGGTTCATCTTCCCACTGAAGACTTGGATGCAGAACCGCACTGTAGGTTATAAGGTTTATGATCTAACATGGTTGCTGGAGAGGCTGGGTGAGACAATCTGAGGGGATGGTAAAATTGGGAGCTCATGGAAAAAACCTTGGAGAAGGAGCAGAAGGGCAAGTAGGAGCCAGGCAGATAAATATGCCTTAATCCATTTTCTTTGTGCTGCAGTAAGAAAGAGTTTCTCCTTGAAGATTTTTAGGAGAAGTCCCAAGTGTCCAGTAAGAGCTGTTGGAATAGCTTGCTCTATTTGTTTCAGACTTGTGTAAAATCAGTTGCTAACATGGCAGTGCATTACTTTCCATTGCAGCATAACTTGCTTGCCCCTGTTGGTTTCCTTCTATTCTTATTACCTCATATTTGCACCTTCTAAATAAGATACCCTTTCTTTAATTCTTTTTTTAGGTTTTTGTTTTTTTTTTGTGGCGGATTCAGGATAAGTCACCAGGGCTTAAAATAAGAGAAGAAGAAAATTATAAATTTAACGGATTTAAACACATAATCCCCAATTTTACCTTTAATTTAAACTATAGACAATTTAATACTCAAGAATAGCCAACAATGTATAGAGACTTGCAACATCACATACCAAAATTTAAGCCACTGAGATCAAATCATTATATTTTTGTACAGATATAAGAAATATTACTCATAATCTAGGAACATATATTAATATATTTTAATTAATGACGAAGGTGGAATTTTAAGTGAAATTTAAAAAGTTTTAGTTGATAAATGTGATTAGTGGGTGCCAATCAAGAAGAAAATAAAGGCAAATTCCTATCTCAGGCTATAATTTTTTAAAAAATCCATAATGACTTACAGTACTAATAATTAAAATTTATAAGGAAACCTAGGAGACTACATGTACAATATGAGGATAAGGAAGATCTTCCTATCTTACAAGCAATAAATAAAAAATAGATATTTTTTCTATATTAAAAATCAAAATTTTTATGACAAGATTTGGAAATAATCCAACACAGATCATAAATAGCTAATATTCATAAAGCAGAGTTTAAAATAAAAATAAACATTTTGAAAGAGTTAAAAAACATTTTGAAACTTGAAAAGGAATATAAACATTTACAGAAAATATGAAACTTATTCACGGTTCAGTCTTGGGTTGCTTAATGACAGAGATATATTCTGAGAAATGCGTGGGTAGGCAATTTCTTTGTTGTGAGAACCTCATAGAGTGTCCTTACACAGACTTAGATGGTATAGCCTACTACACACCTAGGCTGTATACACCTGTTGCTCCTAGGCTACAGACCTTTACAAGCTGTTTTTTTTTTTTTTTTTTTTGAGACGGAGTGTCGCTCTGTCGCCCAGGCTGGAGTGCAGTGGGGGATCTCAGCGCACTGCAAGCCCTGCCTCCCGGGTTCACGCCATTCTCCTGCCTCAGCCTCCCAAGCAGCTGGGACTATAGGCACCCGCCGCCACTCCTGGCTAATTTTTTTGTATTTTTAGTAGAGACGGGGTTTCACCGTGTTAGCCAGGATGGTCTTGATCTCCTGACTTCATGATCTGCCCACCTCGGCCTCCCAAAGTGCTAGGATTACAGGCGTGAGCCACCGCACCCGGCCTACATCCTGTTATTGTACTGAATACTGCAGGCAATTGTAACACAAGGGTATTTGTGTATCTAAACATAGAAAAAGGAAGGCATAAACTTTTAAAAATGGTACACTTGTATAGGGCACTTGGCAGAAATAAAGCTTGAAGGACTAGAAGTTGCCCTGGATAAATCAGTGAGGGAGTGGTAAGAGAATGTGAAGGCCTAGGACATTACTGTATATGACTGTAGACTGCATAAACACTATACAGCTGGGTTATACTAAATTAATTTTTATTTTTTTCTTCAAGAATCAATTAATCTTAGTGTACTATACGTTTTTTTACTTTTATAAAGTTTATAACTTTTAAATTTTGTTAACTTTTTGACTCTTCTGTAATATTTAGCTTAAAAATACAAACACATTGTACAGTTGTATAAAACATATTCTAATTATAAAGCCTTTTTCTATTTTTAAAATTTGTTATTTATTTATTTACTTTCTAAACTTTTTCGTTAAAGACAAAGATGTGTATACACGCATTATTCTAGGCCTCCACACGGTCAGCATCATCAATATCACTGAGCTTCTATATTTGTCCCACTGGGAGATCTTCAGAAGCAATAACACCCATTGACCTGTCATCTTCTATGACAAAAACAGAAGGAATCTTGTATTATTTCTTTATAGAATACCTTTTGAAGGACCTGCCTGAGGCTGTTTTACAGTTAACTTTTTTTATATAAGTAGGAGTACACTCTAAAATAACACTAGCCTAATAAATACATAAACCAGTAACATAGTTGTTTATTGTCATTACTAAGTATTGGGTGCTGTATGTAATTGTATGTCATATACTTTTATAAGACTGACAATGCAAAAGGTTTGTTTACACTAGCATCACAGTGAACACGTAATATGTTGCACTACGCTGTTAGGATGGCTATAACGTCATCGGGTGATAGGAACTTTTCAGCTTCATTATAATCTTACGGGACCACCACAGTACATGTAGTGCTTCATTACACCAAACCTTGTTATGTGTTACATGACTGTATATATGTGAAAGGAACCTCGAATATATTACTAGCTAATAAAATGCAGTTTCCAAAATATCAGTACTCAGTATTTGCTCAGTATTAAGATTATGGTAAAAAAAAATACAAACAGTAAATGGCTCAACAAATATTATCTATCAGTTTTTGTTAAGCGCTAAAATGAGGAAGAATTCAGACTAAAGGCCATAGAATAATGAAGAGAAAAAAGTGATTTTTTTGGTTTTATATAAGGTGGTCAGAAAGAGCCTCTTCAAGTAGGAAGTTTTAGTAGAGGTCTGAATAAAGACGGGTGAGTCAGGTAGATACCTGAGGGTGAGTCCCTCAGGCAGAACACTCTAAATGTAATAATGGAAAGCCCTGAAGTGCCAGCAAGCTTGATGAGTCCCAGGACAGAGACCAGCACCTGAAACTGAAAAAAACGGTGAGAACAAGAATGGAGAAAAAGCCAACTGATGTGGGCCTTGTAGACCATGGAAATGGGCCTTAAATTTAAGCTCTTGTAGGATTTTGAGCAAAAGAGAGGCAAGGTATAGCTTAGATTTTTTTATTAAATGTAAAAAAGTAAATGAGAAAACAAGGTGTCAACTGTTACTATGTCTATATAAAAATGTACAAGAAAACAAGCTGAATATCTCCAAACATGAGTGTTTGTATGAGCAAGGGAAAATGTATGGAAGGACACATACCAATATGCTAGTACTTGCTAAAATACATCTATGAGAGCTGTGTGGTTAGGATGGAATATTTCATCTATAGTTTACCTAGTATCAATTGTTACTGTGAAACTTTTTTTTTTAATTTTAAAATCATTACTAAGGATAATCTGAAGAAAGTGTAAATGTTTTATGCCATAATTATAATTGAAGGAGATATACAATAAAGGACAAAATATTAAAAAGATAATTAATTCAGCGTTTTGGCTGTAATTTGAAAGAATGACTTTTACAACTGAAAACTAAAAAATTACATTTGTATTTTAAGTATTTATATAATATTGATTACAGCCTACCAACTTTTAGAAATTATATTTTTGACCTCTAAAAATTAATATAAATCATGTTTAAAAATCTGAAATTGCAATTAGTCTAAAATTCTTGAGTTACTGAGATCAGTGGCACAAAACTAACATTTTGTGTTTCTGTGACTTGGCAATTTTACATAATTTTTTTCTACCATAAGTAAAAAAGAATGATATTCATCTGTCTCATAGGATTGATACAAAGATTACTTAGATAATGTTTATAAAATGTTTTGAAGATTAAAAGTGCTAAGTATTATTATGCTTATTACTTCACCAGTGACTCATTTGTATTCCAAAAGGATATAATCTATTACTCGGCTAGCATTCAACATTTCAAATCATCAAGCCACTGAAAATAGTTTCAACTGTTTAGCAGACTAGGCCTAAAATAGTTTTCTAAAACAGTTTCTCACTAAATAACGAGACGTTCTTTTACTATATTTCACTCCATCTAATATTTCCCTAGAAGATTACTCAATCAGCTCTCAAGTACTCTAAATTATTTCTCCAGTGATTAATTCATTTTGTCTAATAAATATTGCTTTGGAATAATGCCTATGGAAGCATAATTAAAACTTTTGAAAGGATTTTCAAGGAAATCTGTGAATCTTAAAGTTAGCATATAATAAAATAATGAATTTGTTGATTACATTACTATACATATTTCAGGTAAGATCTTGAAACTCAATTCAGACAGACACTCTGTCTCCAATCCAAATGATAATCATATCCCAAAATAACTTCCCTCACTCATTTTTTTTATTATTCAGATATATATCTTAATTCTATCTCAGGCATTGTTTCCTAGGTGGAGGGTTTTGACGATATTTTAGAGCCTATATTAATGCTAAGAAACTGCATATTTGGAAATAATATTACAAAAATTATAAAAATAACAACATAGATAATGTTCAATTGTCTTCCGTCTTGCAAAATGAAAAGTAGGGGTAAAATTGATAATCCATTAATATCAGGTTAAAGGAAAAATTGAATAAATGTCAAAAATAAATCCATATTCAAGATACTTTGAGATTGTTTTCATCCAAAAATTACAAAAATTTATCATAACTGTGCTAGTTAAGATGCACATTTCTCCTATTCCCCATTATCTAGCTTCCATTTTACATAGATGTGTATGTGCCTTGTTCTAATATTTTATTCATCTCCAAGTTTTACAATTCAAAATGTTATTCAAGCAGAGACATACTGATGATCTTTCCAATATTACCACCTGTTGGGTAACTCATAACAATTTTGTCATGCCTTTAATTTAAAAACACATTAAAGTTGTGTGTACATTGTAACATGCATATCTGTTAAAGGAATATCTGTTCACCAACGAATACTATTTCTTCTCTCATCATGTTTCACTATCAGATTTGTTCAGTGATGTTTATAGAACTAATACTAATATATTTGGGATGCAATATACTTTGCTTTGACATTATGCAGTAAATAAATATATAGCCTATTTTTTATGAAGGCAGTATCTGTTAATAGGATCTAGGTCTACAATGGCATATAAAGTAGAATGCAAGATTTCACATATGTTTTTATGTTAATTGAAAGTGTTATGGATATTGATTGTTGAATTTCTGTAATGAAAAGCAAAGATGACTAGCATATAAGATTAGAAGATATTTGGATACCACTATTAAGATGTACATTGTGAAGTCTTACAAACAAAAAGGACATATTATTTAGGAGATAGTTGTAATAGGCTTTTATAGATTTTGATAAGCACTTATATGAGCAGTTATATTTTAATTTTGTCTTTTAAATAAAATTAAACAGTTAGAAAGCCTAAAGAAGATGGGGGTCAGAGTGTTTAGAAAGTGGAGTTAGGGTATTAAAAAATCTAAAATTCACTTGAAATGCAGTGAGTATAAAAGAGAGAATGTAGCAAACATCAACATTTAAGGAACCACAATAGTAGAAACACCAATAAAGGACATTCAGCATTAAGAGTCACTAAAATCTTAGGTATAAAATTAGATGCCTCAAAAAGCAAGAAAGGAAATTGAGGAAATTGATACTGATTAACAGTGTCTAATGGTACAGAAAAGTTCAGTCACATGATATATTCAATAGATTGAGTGTTTGTGTGCCCCAAAAATTTCTACGTGAAATCCTAAATCCTAATATAATGGTGTCTTACTCAGTTTTGTGTTGCCACAAAGAAATACTGATGCTGGGTTATATATAAAGAAAAAAGTGTTATTTGGTTTACGATTCTGAAGGCTAGAGAGTTCACAAATGTAAATCGCATTTACATCTGGTAAGGGTTTCTGGTTGTTTCTACTCATTGGAGAAGCAAAAGGGGAGCCAGTATGTGCAGAGATCCCATGGCAAGAGAAGAGGCAAGGTGGGGGGATGCCAGGCTTTTTTTTAACAACCAGCTCTTGTGAGAAGTAAGATACTGAGTAGTCACTCACCCGAAAAGGAGGGCACTCACCTACTCATGAGGGATCCACCCATGTTACCCAAACACCTCCCACCAGGCCCCATCTGCCTACACTGCCAGGCCGGGGATTAAATTTCAACAAGTGGTTTGCTGAGGAAAACATGTACACCATAGCAGATGGAATTATTAGGAGATGTGATCTTGGGGAGAAAATTAGGTCATAAGAGTAGGGCCCTCAAGAAGAGGAATAATGACCCCAAAAATTGGACCCCAGAAAGCTGCAATTTTGCTGGTGTTCTTTGAGTCACAGTGGCATTAGGGCAAGAGGACTGGAGCCATAAAGGAAGCTAACTATTCCTACACAACAAATCACACCAAAACTCAATGACTGAAGACCATAGCATTTATTATGGCTCAGAAGCCTCCAGGTTGATTATTTATTGTGGTGATGTTTGGGCTCACTTTTGCATGTGTGGACAGCTGCAGTGTGGATAGATTACTCCACTTACTTTGGCTGGGCTTTCTCCCATATTTTGAAATCAGTTGCAACCTGCTTAGTTTAGCGTACTCTTAGCTAAGATGAGTGGACTATTATCCATATGATCTCTTAGCCTCCAGCAGGCTCAACTGGGCTTGTTCATCTGATAGTTACTGGGACCTGAAAGAAAAAGTATAAACATAGAAAACCTCTTGAAGTTCAGACTCAGACCCAACACATCTTTACTTCTGCCACATCCTATTAACTGCAGCAAATTGCAAAGCCAGACCAGATTCAAGGGATGTAGAAATAACTTTCACCCCTTGATGGGAAGAAGCAGCTGCGAAGACACAAAGAATGAGATAAAGAATCAAGGGCATAGTTAGAATAAATCTTCTATAGTGGTTTTAATGGAGGAATAAGTGTCCACCAACAACTCTGGGTCAAAGAAGAAAGCAAAGGAGTAGTCCAATCTAACAGTGTCTAACAGAAAAAGATGTAAACTTACCACAGATGAAACTGATCGACTTGTAGCAATGCTGGCATTTGGGACAAGGTATGCATATGAAAAAAATATAGTGTGAACTATTCAGTTAGATTTGAAAACAGCAAGGCTGCATCCTAGAATACTGCAGGGAAGACAGGAAAATGCCCAAGGGTCAGGTGAAATGGATTATATCTCAAATGCTGTTAACGTAACATCCAGAAAGATCAATAATGTCTCTTCTAAGTTTTTTTTCCCACAAATGTGGCTTGTATTTTCGTATTTTCATAAGCCACTAAAAGCTTAGTATATAATTCAGAAAGGGCTAAAAGCATCAAAATGAAAACATGTATTCTTGAATATGATTAGAATTTTAATCTGATGTGACTGAGAAATAACTGAAAGTAATATAAATTAACTAAAATTGACCACATTTTTGTGTCACTGTGCATGAGACATAATTAAATGTACAATATATACGATAAATCTAATTGTAGAAAAAAAGTTGTATTTTTAAGGCATCTGAATTTATAACTCCAAAATACCCACTAAAAGTTATTTCGCAATTCTATCCAATTTTGATACAAAGGAAACTTCCATAAAAGTCATAAGGAATTTGAGAGAAGGGCAAATTAGAATTAGACTCATATGATAAAAGCAGCTCTATTTCAGAACTTAATTAATGAAAAGATCCCTAGAGTTTCAACCTTGGTCACAATACAACCTTAATTCATGCACAGTTTTATTTCCCTTTAGTCACAGGTAATCCTAGTAACAAAAAGAACTAGATTAAAAAATGATCAGATAGATCAAAGGATGTGATGTAGCAATACCAAAATAGCACCATACTCATTAATCCAAACTACTGTAAGAACACAAGCGTTTATATTATTTATAATTGGCGGGGCACGGGGGCTCACGCCTGTAATCCCAGCACTTTGGGAGGCCGAGGTGGGTGGATCACGAGGTCAGGAGATCGAGACCATCCTGACTAACACGGTGAAACCCCATCTCTACTAAAAATACAAAAAAAAAAAAAAATTAGCCGGGCATGGTAGCGGGCACCTTTAGTCCCAGCTACTTGGGAGGCTGAGGCAGGAGAATGGCGTGGACCCGGGAGGTGGAGCTTGCAGTGAGCCAAGATCGTGCCACTGCACTCCAGCCTGGGCAACAGAGCAAGACTCCATCTCAAAAAAAAAAAAAAAAAAGAAATAGATTTTTTATAATTATATATAAGAAACGTATAACTGTGTATCATCATCGATTCATGATTCACCTGCAATAACATAAATAGAATATCCACGGTCCTGATCAAGCCCTGTGGAAATTTGTAATTGTTCAAGAAAAGCTTCTTTTAGTTCTTGCCTTTCTTCTGTGTCTATACAGTGCTCCCTGAGCACAAAACTTAAGGTTTTGTATTTTACTTCGGCCAATCATTTTAAGTGACGCTTATCCCATTTCATTAGGTTCCTTGATTTTTAAATCTCTTTTTCCTGTGTATTCTATATAGTTCACAATTGTCATTGTTTCCCCCTCTCTGTTCTTTACAATATAATTTAAGGGTTGCATTTTACTCTAATGAAGATCTACTTATATTAATCTAAACTCACTTGTACTTAAAGTTTCCTATTATCTCCCTAGTTGTGTGCTATTATCAATATGTATTACTGTAAAATGTAAGTCCCTACCAGGCACAGGCATAGAGGTGCTACTACGACATTTGCAATAATCTATGTACTCTCCAATTTCTTAAGTATCAAAATAATCCTAAGATTTATGAGAAAAGGAAACAAAATTAGGTTATTTCTACTTAATTTTTCTACTTATCCCTTGTTTTAGGAATAAAAAGCTAAACACTTTGAAATAGCATGTGAGCTAGTTTATATATCTCACAATTTGTGCACTTTTTTTTGTTTGCTTTTTGTTTCTTTGTTTTTTCTTTAAACACTGCTTCAGCCCCTTATTATTTCCAGAGATTTCAAAACATGTGACCAAAATTGCCAGGCCAATTGTTTTTGAATGTTCCTTAGCCAGGCATCTATTCAGATTATCAAACAATGAGAAGATTTTTAAAAAGCTACTAAATTTAGGCAGACCAGATTACAATTTTAGACATTCATTCATGTTTGAACATCTCATCTAAATCAGTTCCCTGCACTTGTTCATCTTGTTCAAACATTCACTACATTTCAGAGAGTAGACGAAACATGGGTTGTTTTTGTTTGCTTTTCTTTTTTTTTTTTTTTTAACAACACCAAGGATTTGTACAGTACTTTATTTAAATGACTTGAAGAAAATGCAGAGAAGCAAAGAGGTTCTCTTGTGCTTGAAGAGGGTAGATTTCCAGAAACCCTCATCAGCTAACACATTCACACAACCTCATCAGTTCACTACCCTGGAGGTGTTTGTTCCTCTAAGTAGTGACATGAATCTATAACACCTCAGAAGCATAAATGCCAAAGTCCGGGAGCCAATAACTCTCTGTGCTCTGGCAGAGCAAACAAAAACAATGGCAAAAAGGGGGTATTTGGGATGGAATCTGCGAATTCTAAGAACTCTTCCTCTGTCACTTGTCAAAAGCATGCAATTGGATGTTTCCACAATCAGCTCAATTATTGCTGCTGCAACTCTGAGGGTGAAACAAGTTTCTCTAGTGCAGTAGCGATTAATGACACTATAGTTCTATTATAGATATTAGTAATGAGAATTCATTTAAAATGTAATTGTTGAAATTGAGCTACAAATATTGTAATAACAAAATATGTACATGTATTTTGTTTATAAATATATATAAGTGATATTGGATTCTGACTTTTTCTTTCCTCTTCTTGGTGGGATCACCATCACAGTGGCAGAAGGGAGTCATTAATAATAATTAGATGGGAAAAGAAGGAAGCATTGGAATTTGGGAATCTGCATACTGTATAATCAGTTCTATTTTAAAAAAAAACAAGCATTTAGCAATTGAAAACGGATTGAATTTGGATTTATGATTTGAACACTTGGAATGGGAGTCAACAGCTAAGTTTAAATCTGAATGACTTGCTCTTTGTGGAGAATTCTCTGTCCTCTCAAAGACAAATTTTGTCTTTCAGACTTTCCCTCTTTCAATCTTTCAAACCAAGTGGGTACACAGTGCATCCTATTGAATTCCCAGCTTTTATACCAGATTTCTGGAACCCTGATTCACGAAGCTCTGATCTGCTCTCTTCATACTTAATCTCCTCTAAACACATCTCTTACCTTCCTTCCACTCCCATAAATGTCATCTCTGCTCATTCTTGGTCCTATTGTAGATTTGAAAAAGAATTGGCCAAACTCTTTCAAAGTAATATATATGTATATTTTGAGATGGAGTCTAAACTATGTTGCCCAGGATCTCGAACTCCTGGACTCAGGCAAATCCCCTTGCCTCAGCCTCCAGAGTAGATGGGATTACAGGCCTATGCCACCATGCCCAGCTCATTCACGTTGATATTTTTGTCTGCACTTTCCCTCCACAGCACACAGCCTTATATCCAATCAGCAAGTGCTCATTTTATTTGCATTTTGTTTTACATAAACTCTAAAGTCGTATATATTTAGCTCACATATGATATGGCAGTAACTACTAATAATGCCCTTCTCTGTATGATATTGTTTGATATGAGAGGCCTTGAATATTTTACCAAAAAAAATTGAGTCCTGGTGTTTTCTTGTAGTTTTCAAAGGTGCTTAGAGGTGAGAAGAATTTCTTTTAAGAATATTAAAGGTATATTTGCCTAATATACTATATGTTCTTCTATAACAATCAGTACATAGAATGATTGGGAAAAATACATTACTGTGAAAGAGTTTGGCCAATTCTTTATGTTATGATTCTGTTGTCACATAGGTGGCTTGAAAAAAATATTCAAGAGTTGTCTTGAACCAGGCCTGGAAATGTGAAGGAATACAGAAAAGAAGGAGCCAGCATTATAGTCAAAATCATGTCGCAATATTAGTCGGCAGAGAAATCAGTACTGCGGGAAAATAATTTTAATTTTTTTTTCTAGAACTTGGTCATCCTAGTACACATTTTCTTTCACACACATTTCAATATTTATTCTTAATATAAACAAAATATCTGATTATCTCACAAGAACACATTATGAACACATATATATGTATATATATATCACACACACACATACATACACATACACACATATATTTGAAACAGGGTCTTGCTCTGTCACTTAGGGTGGAGTGCAGTTGTGCAATCGTGGCTCACTACAGCCTTGACATCCTGGGCTCAAGCGATCCTCCCACCTCAGCCTCCCAAATAGCTGGGACTAGAGACACGTGCCACCATGCCCAGCCAATTTTTTTTTTTAATTTTTGTAGGAACATTGTCCAGCCACATTGCCCAGTCTGGCCTTGAACTCCTAGGCTCCAGTGATACTCCTGTCTTGGCCTTCCATAGTGCTAGGATTAGAGGTGTGAGCCACCACGTCTGACTACACATCTTTTATAAGCATGGTAGTGCTGTTTCTCAGCAATTATCCAAAATATGCATCAGTAATTTAAACTGATCATTGGTGCATTTTTATTATTTTACTTGTACCCAACTATTTCTACTGTCAATTTCAAAACAATGGAATACTATGCTTTCTTTATGCTAATATCATATTTCCATTCACATGATTTTATGATAGGAGCTATGTTTCAGTTTAAGAGATTATTACAGTTACCATGAGAAGCAGCCATTTATTCATAAAAAGATCACCAGTTTCGGTCCATGCCTATTAGGTAAGCTAGAATTTCTAATAATCATCAATAATATGACTTTTCAAATGTATACATAATTTTATTTAAATATATAATAGCTTTTACATGAGTTATATCAATTATCATCTTTCTCACTCTATTTAATTCCCACAGTATATCCTAAACCTGGTAAAAAGAAATGTTTCCTATTTTATTTGAGGCCAGTTTTTCCAGGTGCAATTTCAAACCATAATCCATCTTAATGCTAGAGGACTTGCCTTTGTGGCTTCAACATCTTGTTAGGCACTGGATTCCTCTCCTTGCTGTGTGAAGATGTCTGCTTCCCTAGCTTTGCTGGTTTATCTCACTAGCTCTACAACTGGACCACTTTTACTTGAATCAGTTTTTCCAACTATCATCTGTGTCACTTTGACTAGGTAATGTGCCTCAATTCCCTGTTTTGTGAAATTCGGAAAACTGTACCTATCACCACAGGATGTTGTGTGAATTAAATGAATTAATCTAAGAAAAGCATTTGGAAAATGGCTATCAGATGATAAACATTCAATGAGGGAATGTTATATTATTACTAAATTTTAAAATCTGTATTTCTGTCTTTCATTTACGCATCATTCTCTTTCCTTCCCTTCAAAAATAAGTTTTTTAAAACATAGTTTATACTTACATCTCTACTTGTTTACCTTATATTCGCACCTTCTTAATTTTTAGTTTGTATGAATTCTCAAGCTAAAAGAAGAGTGGCAAAAATATTACTAGGAACATTCACAAATCCTTCACTCACATTTGCCAGTTGCTAACATTTTGCTATATTTGCTTAGCACTCGTTCTCACTTTAACACACACACACACACACACACACACACCACTCCAGAATATTTTTGACCAACTTTTATGTCATCACACGCTTTCTATTTTAGTTGGGTTGGACAAGACAAAATTGACTTTTCTATTCCTGGCCGTATTTTCTATTCCTGAAAGAGATTGGAAGCAATGATTCTTCAGTAGTAATGAGCACAGTTTGTCCCATATGAAATGATAAGTTCAAGACTCTCCCATGCCTTACAGCATTCTGTATTTTTATCGTTCTTCTTCCACATAGAACACACATAAATGAAGTAAATTTTATGAGTACGCTATATAATGAACAGTAGGTATTGCTATACATTAAAATCATAAATTTATACTGATATTTCTGATTGTTAGCTAACACTACAGAATCTTTTCTGGCCTTTCCTTACTCTATATATTTTACTTACTTCTTCTATAGGGAGAGCTGTGGCTCCATTATCAATGTGTTTATATTCATTTGCTCAATCCTACAGAACTGCCCAAATGGTTACAGAATTTCTACAAAGTAAGTACTGTGAAAAACAAATTATTAAATATAATTGAATTATGGGTATTTTTCTCTTTTGAATGAAGGTATAGAGTTGAATTCAAAAATATTAGAAATTCACTTTTCTTGCAGTTTTTATTTTGGAATAATTTTAGATGCACATAAATATACAAAAATAATATAGAGTTCTGTATATCTTTTACATAGATTCTCTGACAGGTAACAGCTTACATAACTACAGCACAATATCATAACTGGAAAATTCTCATTGATGCAAATATTAACTAGACAACAAACCTTGCTCAGATTTCATCTCATTTTACATGTACTCATTTTTTACATTCACTTTTACCCCAACAGCAGTCTGACTTCTATTGTTACATGTAATTAATCCCCTCCAGAGAAAGTCATCTCTAACTTGTCTAGATAGAGATGGATGCAATGGTTGCATACTTTCCAACCCATACTTAATTGATATTTATGTGATATTAGACACTATTGACAACTTGCTCCTTCTAACGTATTTTCTTAGCTTCTGAGACAATGTTCCTTTTCAATATCTCTTCTCATTCCTTTTTGAAGTTTTCCTTTCTGTATCTACTGTTTGAATGTCAAGATTTCTTCAGTTTATATCTTTGTTGTTTTTTCTTTGTACACAGCTGACACAGAATAGCAATTTAATATATAATTACTGAATAAATAAGTTGAAATATTTGCTGTTGTGGAATACTATTTTGGTATAGTTGCAGTATAATGTAACTATTATTATATAACTAAGTTTCTAAATAGATTTTTAAAATACAAGCAATTAATACACTTAATATTAAATTCAGTCATCAAAATTAGAGGTAAAAGGACAAAGGTAAGCTGAAAAAGATTTTTCACTACAATACTTCCTTTAATTCTCAGCTTTGCTAGTGAAAACTTGATTATAAATCAGTCTGATATTGTTTGAATTCTTTCAATATGGCTGTATTATTAAGATCCCTGCTATTCTGATTAAATAAATCCACTGGTTTCCAAGCATTATCTATCTAAATTCTGTCTCATTTAATTTATAGTACAATAAAAAGGAGACTAGAAAGCGGAAAAAAAGTCAAAGTGAAGAGCTAGGAATAGAAAAAGAGACAGAAAGAGAGAACAGAAGCCATAGTTGTGATTAGTTCCAAGGTGGAATAATTATTTTAATCTGAAAACTAACACTCTGCTTTTGAAATATATAGTAAACTATATAATATGCAAGTACATAGAGTAAGTGCTAAACATATTATTATCTGCTTCGTCTATCAATATGCTTCATCTAACACTATACTATCTCATAAATATTAGCATAACATTTATAATATTTAGAATATAGAAAGTATCTATTGATAATATGAAATATATTGTGCATGCTAATATACTAGCATATTAGAATTAGGCCCCCTAGACTGTGCCATGAGGAATGGTGCACTCTGGCCCAGATACTACACTTTTCCCACAGTCTTTGCAACCCCCAGACCAGGATATTCCCTTGGGTGCCTACACCACCAGGGCCCTGGGTTTCAAGCACAAAACTGGGCAGCCTATTGGGCAGACACTGAGCTAGCTGCAGGAGTTTTTTTCATACCCCAGTGGTGCCTGGAATGCCAGCGAGACAGAACCATTCCCTTCTCTAGAAAGGGGACAGAAGCTGGGGAGCCAAGTGGTCCAGCTCAGCGGATCCCACCCCAACAGAACCTAGCAAGCTACGATCCACTGGCTTGAAATTCTCACTGCCAGCAGAGCAGTCTGAGGTCCACCTGGGACACTCAAGCTTGGTCAGGGGAGGGGCATCCACTATTGCTGAGGCTTGAGTAGGCCATTTTACCCTCACAGCATAAACAAAGCCACTGGGTAGTTGAAACTTGGCAGAGCCCAACGCAGCTCAGCAAGGCCACTGTGGCCAGACTGCCTCTCTAGATTCCCCCTTTCTGGGCAGGACATCTCTGAAAAAAATGCAGCAGCCCCAGTCAGGGGCTTAGAGATAAAACCCCTATCTACCTGGGACAGAGCACCTGGGGGAAGGGGTGGCTGTGGGGCAGCTTCAGCAGACTTAAACATCCCTGCCTGACAGCTCTGAAAAGAGCAGCAGATCTCCCAGAACAATGTTCAAGCTCTGCTAAGGGTCAGACTGCCTCCTCAAGTGGGTCTCTGACTCCCGTGTATCCTGACCGGGAGACACCTCCCAGTAGGGGCTGACAGACACTTCATAAAGGAGAGCTCTGACTGGCATCTGGTGGGTTCCCTCTGGGACAAAGCTTCCAGAGAAAGGAACAGGCAGCAATCTTTGCTGTTCTGCAGTCTCTGCTGGTGAGGCAAATGTCTGGAGTGGACCTCCAGCCAACTCCAGCAGACCTGCAGCAGAGGGGCCTGACTATCAGAAGGGAAACTAACAGAAAGGAATAGCATCAACATCAACAAAAAGGACATCTAATCAGAGACCCTATCTGAAGGTCAACAATATCAAAGACCAAATGTAGATAAATCCACAAAGATGGGGTGAAACCAACACAAAAAGGCTGACAATTCCAAAAACCAGAATGCCTCTTCTCCAAAGAATCACAAATCCTCACCAGCAAAGGAAGAAAACTGGACAGAGAATGAGTTTGACGAATTGACAGAAGTAGGCTTCAGCAAAATAAACTATCATCAGAGTGAACCAGCAACCTACAGAATGGGAGAAAATTTTTGTAATCTATCCACCTGACAAAGGGCTAATATACAGAATCTACAAGGAACTTAAACACATTTACAAGAAAAAAAAAAAACATCAAAAAATGGGCAAGGGATATGAACAGACACTTCTCAAAAGAAGACGTTTATACAGCCAACAAATATATGAAAAAAAGTTCATCATCAATGGTCATTAGAGAAATGCAAATCAGAACCACAGTGAGATACTATCTCATGCCAGTTAGAATGGTGATCATTAAAAAGTCAGGAACCAACAGATGCTGGAGAGGATGTGGACAAATAGAAAAGTTTTTACACTGTTGGTGGGAGTGTCAATTAGTTCAACCATTGTGAAAGAGAGTGTGGCAATTCCTCAGTGATCTAGAACCAGAAATACCATTTGACCCAGCAATCCCATTACTGTTATATACCCAAAGGATTATAAATCATTCTACTATAAAGACACATGCACATGTATGTTTATTGCAGCACTGTTCACAATAGCAAAGACCAACCCAAATGCCTATCAGTGATAGAATGGATAAAGAAAATGTGGCAAATATACACTGTGGAATACTATACAGCCATACAAGGGATGAGTATATGTCTTTTGCAGGGAAATGGATGAAGCTGGAAACCATCATTCTCAGCAGACTAACACAGGAACAGAAAACCAAACACCGCATGTTCTCACTCATGAGTGGCAGTTGAACAACGAGAACACATGGACACAGGGAGGGGAACATCACACACTGGGGCTTGTCGGGGGGTTGGGGTGCAAGGGGAGGGATAACATTAGGAAAAATATCTAATGGAGGTGACGGGTTGATGGGTGCAGCAAACCACCATGGCACATGTATACCTGTGTAACAAACCTGCACATTCTGCACATGTATCCCAGAACTTAAAGTAAAATTAAAAAAAAAAAAAGGAATTAGGCCTTCTGGTGCTTACACAATGTTATATATATTTTAACAAAATAGTCATTTTTTTCTAAAGTGTATAATTTTATACACAAATATAAAATAAAATCATTTTATGTCGTCATTCATGAGAAACAAAATCCTGTGTGATAAAATAGATATATTTATTTATTTTACATAAAGAAAAAATAAAACATGAATTAGAAGACAAATATAAAGTTCCACACAAATGTGAAGTGAAGGTTACTATTAATTACAAGGACAAAAAGGGAACTATGAAAACAAGCAAATTATATAAGCAAACATTAATTTTAAATATTACATATAAAACATATTAGAAAAGAGTCATTAGATTAAATGACTCAAATAAGAGGTTTATTAGCTCAAAACTTTCAAATACAGTGGCTCTATATATAAAACCTCCTAAGACCCCAAATTTTTATAAAACCTTACTGTGGAAAAATATATTATGTTTTATAACACGTTTGCATGTAAATATGAATTAGATTATACATGTTGGGTATCAGTAAGGACATGCTTGTTTATATGCAATTTTCCCCGTCAGGTAAATGTTTTGAAGAGATGCTTAAAAATGCTGAAACTCCCATGCAAGCATTTTCTTTTGGGCTAAGAAGTGAATAGTTGACAGAATTTTAACTGCTAAACTTTCCAGTCTCTTAAGCTATCTCTGGAATGTTTAAGTGTAGTAGGGAAGCTGTAAGGGCATATTCTCCTTTATTTAGAAAAATAATTGGAAATGTCTCCTCCTGGATCACATTTATTAGCTTTGGTGAAACTGTTCTGCATTTTGGGAAAAAAAAAATAATGTCTTCTGGAATCTTCATTTCGGGGGAGGCACAAGTCACATGACTTAAAGCTACAACAGATTGACTGTCATTCCAGGTGCAAATTCTCAAAGAGTTTTAATTGTACTAATATTTTTACTGGGATTGCTACTGCTTTTATCAGGTCTCTGATTGCAATGTCCCTAGGATTTGAGTGGCTGGCACAAAATCAATCTCATCACAGCCAGATTATTTTAGTGTATGATTTTGCAGAATAAGAGGGTTTTCAGGAACACATATTTAGCAGAATCTCCTGTACCATCTTATGATTGTGTCTTAAATTAGTAATAGGTAAAGTGCTAAAGAATATCTTCAATGTCAAAACATAAACATTTCAAGAAATATGTTAAGTAAAATAACAAAGCTTGCTACTTGGGAGGCTGAGGCAGGAGAATCACTTGAACCCAGCAGAGGGGGATGTTGGGGGTGGAGGTTGCAGTGACCCGAGATGGCGCCACTGCTCCAGCCTGGGCGGCTGAGACTCTGTCTCAAAAAAAAAAAAAAAAAAAAATGCGTGCTGCTAACTTAATACCCAGTAACAATACCAAAAATTACAATAGCAGAAATAGTCATGGACTTGTAGCACTTACAGAAAATAGAAAAATTACTTTATTTGAGCAGCAATGTTCTGGCAAGCTAAGTAAATAATAAACTCTTCAGTAGAAGTAACCATAAATTTTCTTTCTTGTCTCTGAATATTTTTATCTCATTTCTTCATTAAATTCTCAAGTAGGTTTGTGTTGTTAGGTCAAATTTTAGTTTATTTTTTATGAAAGAAAATACTACCATTTTTGGAAGTTTATACAACAGTAAGAATCACATTTGTACCCATTCTATAACTCCTTTATAGTCTTCTTACTGATTTTCCTTCCGAAAAAAGTTACCAAAATGAAAAAAGAAAATAAAATACATTAACTAAAACATTATTTATAGTTATATTCAAAATGAAATAATAACAAATGTTTGGCAAGTTACTATATATCAAATCGAAATATTTGCTTGTTATAATAATGATTATTATGGATATATCAAAATAGTAAAATACTGTATGAAATAATATAAGTGAGGAAAAGCAGTATATCAAATGATAACAATACCTTGATGATAAATAGTGTTGCTATACATTTAGAAAAAATGCAAAGTTAACATGCAAAAATGAAAGTATGTTTTATATGATAGAATTAAGTTGATTTATTTCATATTTTATCTTTTTATATCACATTTTGAATAACTTCAAAATAAAATGCTTAAGTAATTTTAAGTTGCAAAGTTGATATTTTGTTAACTTTCACAAGTTTATTCTTTAAACAATTTTAAAATACAAAATAAAACATGTTGTACTGAACCATATTTAACATTATGTTAGCTACTGCAGAAGTAGCTAAATGAATATAGATCTAGAGAGATGAGAGATAATACTCTATAATATTTTTAAAATTCTGTATAGACTATGTACTCTGTAGATACTGATAATTTATATCTACTGCATGTATTACCATTATATATACTGTTCTTGTATGTTTTGTCTTTTTCTGTATACTCATGAATATTTGTTTTGTAAGGCATGATGACTAAAGGCTAATTTTGAATAATCTACAAATGTACTATTTGAAATAATGTTTTAAATGAAGATTTTTAAAATATTTATAGCTAAGAACTATAATTACTTTGTTATGCTTGATATTTTGGAAATTCCTTTTTTGACTACTTTATTATCTGTTATCCCTTCTTATTAATATAATGTTGATAATTCGTGGTCATTCTTCCTTATTCATTGTAAGATTATACAAATTTTCATTGTTGTTGAACGAAGGTATTCTCCTTAATCAAATTTCAGTTAGGCTCCTTCAAGCCATTTTTCAACTCGGCCCCATCTTGAGCTTGGTCCTCAAGAATAGGAATCTTGCTAAGTAAATTTCGTGAGAATTTCCCACCTTGGATATCTGATCAAATTTCATTGTTTACCATCCCTCAGGTGCTATCTGATCACCCTGGCCTGCCTTGAGCAAGAATCCTGTCAAGTTGGTTTAGTCAGAATCCCCCCTCAACTCCTGATGTTTCTTCTTAGTAATTTTCCCTCCACTGACCACAATATTGTTCTTTGGCTATAAATCCTCACTTTTTTGTACGTTGATGTGCTCCATGTTGAGTCCAACCTATCTCCACTACTGAAAAACCCCTTTGCCATAGTCCCTTGAATAAAGTCTTCCTTTTCATCTTTAACAAGCATCAGAATATTTTTTTGTTTAATATTATATTCTACTGGTGAATTAAATTATATCTCTAAAATTGTTCTTCTATTTTTTAATAATGCTCCTTTTGTATTGGCTCAAAGTCTAATTTGTTAGATATTAACATAGTTATGCTACCTTTCCTCTGCTTTATAGACTGCATATCTTTTTATTAATATTTTATTTTCACCTTTTGAAGCTATATATTTCAGCTATGTGTCTTGTGAACAGCTTATGTTTGAAATCATCTTCTTTTGATTACCTGTGCATTATCTACTTTTCTAAAATAAGAAAATTATGGTAGCTACCAACTCTTTCACTCTTTCTTTGGTGGTCATCTTAGATATTAAAATGTATATCACTGATTTAGCAAATATTGGCATTTGACTTCTCCCTGGCCTATGCAAATACTTTAGAATGTGCAAACTATTTATTTCCCTCATGGTTTATATAGTGTTATTTTATTTTTTGTATACTTTTAGAATATTCATAATATTTATTGTTTTGCACGCTATTTATTTAAATTCATCTTCATATTTTATTTCCAATTTCTCTTCATTTCATTCTCGATTTTCAAGCTTCTATCAGATTTTATTTTTATTTTTATTTTTGCCTATAGAAGACACTTTAGAGTGTTACTGCTATTCAAACATTCACTTTATTTTTGTTTGGGGTATATTTTCAATTAAGTAGAAACTCTACGTTGGTATATGTTATGAGTGACCACCTATTCAGAGATTTTATCAGATTGTCTCTTTCCCTTTCTCTGCCATTTCTGTGTGTGTGCGTGTGTGTGTGTGTCTTTCTCTTTCTCTGTCTTTCTTTCTCTCTCCCTTTTCTTCTCCTTCTTTTCTTTCTCCTTTACCTTCTCCCTACCTGTTTCCCTCTCTTTTTGTGGCAGACCCTGGAATCTTTTTTGTCCCTCAAGGGCTTATGGCAATGGTCCCCAACCTTTCTGGCACCAGGGACCAGTTTTGTGGAGGATATTTTTTTCCACATACAGAGCCTGGGGGGATGGCTTCAGGATGATTCAAGTGCATTACATTTATTGTGCACTTAATTTCTGTTATTATTACATTGTTATATATAATGAAATATTTATACAACTCACCATAATGTAGAATGAGTAGGAGCCCTGAGCTTGTTTTCTTGCAACTAGATTGTTGCATCTTGGGGTGATGGGAGACAGTGTCAGATCACCAGGCATTAGATTCTGTCTCCTAAGGGGCATGGAATCTATATCCCCCACATGCACAGTTTGTGCTCCTATGAGAATCTAATACTGCCTCTTATCTGACAGGAGGCAGAGCTCAGGAGATAATGTGAGCCATGGGGAGTAAAGCTGTAAATACGGATGAAGCTTCCCTTGCTCACTGGCCCACTGTTCACCTCCTACTGTACGGCCTGATTCCTAACAGGCCATGGACTGGTAACTGTTCAAGGCTCAAGTGTTGGGGAACCCAGGCTTAAAGGATATAAAATGTCTGGGTAGTTTCTCAGCTTCATACCCTTTTATTTCAGAATTGACAGATGATCTTATTGGAAAAAAAAGTCTCAAATTTTAGGTTCACCTCTTGCTTGTTGTTGTTGTTGTTGTTTTTGGTGGATGTTGCCCCTGTAATTTTTACTGTTTTGTTAGGTCTTAGATGTTTTTAAGGAGATAATTATTACTGCTTACTGCTTATAAAGCTTTTCTAGTTATTCTTAGTGGGAGCACTGGTCTGAATTACCATTTCTGTCTCTGCTGAAAGTAATCCTCCAGTACTTGCAATATTACACTGGTAAGATTCAACCATCTTGTTGAACGTATGTGGGGTCCAGTAATTGCACTGTTACATATTTTTTCACAGTTTATTCCTGGCAAAAGATGTTTTAAAAATTTTTATTACAAACATTGTTCTTCTAAATATTTTTGTGAATATTTATTGGTACACATGAGCAAGAATTTTTCTTGTATGCAAGACTTACCCTATGGGAGCCTGGGTGATTCTTTCCTCCAAAAGGGTTTATTTCAGCTACTTCTAGAAGCCAGAAAATGCTTCCAAACAGGAGACACTGAATGCCTCAGAGGAGAGTTCCATGCTCAGATTCGCCACATTAGTGTTTAAAACTTTAAAATCTTGAGGCAATGGTCTATGTCTCAGGGAAAATCAGCCCCTTTGGCTTCCTGCTTTTGCACTTCCTGGATGCCTGTTTCCATTATGGCCCTTGCTGCTGCTCCATCTTCCTGTGGCTTATGTCTCTTCTCCCAGTTCTTTAGACTCTAACTTCCAGATACTTCGGCATCCTCTCTAGCTTTTTCTGACTCTTCAAATTACTAAAGCTTTGCTCCTTGACCATGAAAGCATAACTTCAAATAATTATCACAATAAATTACACATAGTCCTTATAAAGATTCATTATATATATCAATTATTATTTTATGTATTGTGAATCCCTCACTACTGAGCACAGAAGAGTAAATGCTTGGGACAAGCTCACACAGCTGATGTCTGGAAGAATCATTTTTCAAACCTGATTCTTCAGATGCCTACTCTGTTATTTTCTTTTTATACATGCTATTTTTCCAAAATAATTCTCACATATTAAGTTCCTCAAATATAATTTAAAAAATAAAGTTGAACTAGACAAGTCAATAAATGCCTTGGGATAACTGATTGAATTAATAAGTGAAATTAGCAAACAGAAAAGAGGAAATTTCAATGTCACTCTATTTCATTCCTCAAAGCCTTTTCCACCCCTGTAAAAGTAAATATCTCAGGGCCTTTAATTATTTCATTGATTGGTTACAAAATTGCATGCCTCACAAATTTGAATCACTTAAACAGAAATAAAGTGCCTAGGAAAATTCTGAGAAATTGGATTAATAAACTGAACTATTGATGTTGGCTTAGATAATATATTACAGTTGAAAGGCAAACTTGCAAACAGAAGAGTGCATTTGTATATATAGTACATTTTATTAAAGAAAAAAACATACAATATCTTTCAATTTACTTTTTTGTCCAGCATCTTTTGAGTCTGTCTGGACACTTTTCTTTACATCTATCTTCAGTATATAATAATGCATTCTCTTGTCATATATTGGATAAATGTACTAATTCTTTTTAAATTTGCTCATATCTGGCCTTTACTTACTTTGTAATCTTTGCCAATTGAGAGAAAATCTGATGTTTTCTCTTCTCTTTTAAAATATAAAATGTATCCCATAATAGATGCTGCTATCTGCTGTAGGAACAAAAATCTAGAATTCTGAACATGGAACATTTATGAAGAAACATGCTATAACTAAATGATACATTCTTTCTCTATATAATGCTCGCTGTGAACCTATTACTATTAAGTCCCACACAGACTGTGAGTTTGGGAGGAACAGCAGAGAGTAATAGCCCTCATAGTGCTTCAACCAACCCTGGCCATTAATTTTATACTCTAAGTGGCTCATTAGAAATCTTAGGAAGTGTCTTTGATATACAGGCAAAAAAGGATGATTGGAAAGATAAGATGCAAGATGAGAAAGCACTGCTACCCCGTGAAGTCAAGTGACAAGAACATTGTGATTGACTGTGTTACAAGGCCACTGTTAAATTGAGCAGAATCAAGACTGACAGAAAACTCTGGGGTTGGCAATCAGTAAGTCACATTTTGTCACATGCACAAGGATCAGAATATATTTTATGAAACATATAGGAAAGCTAAGAGGCATTGTGGAAAGAAAATAAAAGATATTAAAAAGTGTTTTGGAGTTAAGCTTACTTCAGTTTTAAGAAACAGGTAAAATATATTTTTAATGAAAGGAACGTTTTTGTGTTTGCAACCAAAAGTTTAAAGGTTAATATATTCAGATAACATATAAGGTATAGAAATAAGTTTGAATCTTTAACACAGTTTTTCAGTAATCAAATTACCAACAAATTTTAAAAATAGAATTAGTAATTAAAAATTTAAAGGATATAAGAATTTGGAATGCAAGCAATAATAAATTACAAATATATATTTAAAAATAATATGACTCTAAATAGCTTTATGGAAAAGTTTCCAGATGTGGGAGACCTTATGGTTTACAGTAACAAAAAGTTATTTTAGTATTTTATCTCTATAGAAACATTTTTGTTCTAACAAGAAATCCGTAGGTGTTTGAAACAAGTAAATTTAAAACATCATTTTACATGAATGTGAAATACAGAAAAAAATTTCTATTAGAAGCATGTAATGTCCTAAATCCATATTATAAATTCTATATTTGTCAGTTAGATAAATTTTGAATGTTCCTTATAACTAAAACTGTTCTTAAGAATTTCTAAGATTTAAAGTCTCCTTTTATTCACCATAGATTAATAACTCCAAATCATTCATTTATTCCTTCATTAATTTCTAACCAATAGCATCTTCTTGCTCTACTGCTTATACAACATTGAATAAGTCCTGTTCCATGCTCTCAAGGATCTCAGATGCTAGTGAAGGATAATAAGACATAAACAGTCAAGTGGACGACAATAGAGAGAGAAAGATATTAAATATAAAAACAAATACAGGTCATGGGGTGGCCTAGTCTGGGAAGAATTTATAGAATTTTTAAGAAATGTAGAAGTAAATAAAATGATAATGACTGAGGCCATTTCAGCAAACAGAATATCGTGATGTAAAATAGGAAGAGCAATGAGAAACAGCATATGGCATTTAGGATAACATGAGGAAATTTCTCTTATTGGAATGCAAAGGACTAAACAGTAAGTAGAGAGATGGCTATACCCTAACACTAACAAAACTGCATACTGATATCCACCATTAATACAGATGCAAAAATGTCAACAGAGATCTAGCAAACTGAATCCAGCAATGCTTAAAAATGCTAATGCACAATCTATCAATGTTTATTCCTGGAATACAAAGTTAGTTTAATATTTGAAAATCAACCAATGTAAATCACCATGTAAATAGAATACAGGAAAAAAATGTAAACACGAATAGATGCAGAAAATCACCTGAAGAAATTCAGCATCCAACTATGATATAATCTAGTACTCTAGCGATGTATTATGTATTTATGAAAAATCTAGAGCTAATATCTAACAACATTTTCCTTTAATATTGACAAGTCAAGGATGTCTACTCTTACTATTTCGATGCAACATAGTGCTGGAGGTCCTAACTAGTGCAATAAGAAAAGAAAAATAAGTAAAAGTTATATGGACAGGAAATCAAGGAGTAAAACTCTTTATTCAGAGATTACATGATTGTAAGTTTAGAAAATCCTGATAATTCTAAAATAAATGTTAGAACTGATGATGAGCTTAGTAAGATCACAGGATACAAGATCAAAATACAAAAATCATTTGTAACCATATATAAATCAATGAAACATTGAATTTTTTCTAAAATGTCATTTATGTTAGCAGCAAAAATACGAAATATTTGGGGATAAATGTAACAATAGATTAAAATAAAGGTACACCTTTGTATATATGTATATATCAAATATTATATAGCATATATGTATATATTCATATACACACTCATATGTGAAAGAAAATGCAGTGTAGATATTTACTACAACAGCAGCCCAAGAGAAAAAACACCGTGAATCAAATTGATATGTCTTCATGTGGTACTGCGGCACTGTCTGTCTCATAAACTAGGATGGTGGAGAGAGAAGCTAGGATGGTGGAGAGAGAGAATAAGAGAAAATATTACTACATCAGCTCCATTAATATTAATAAATAATACCGAAGGTAACCAAGGAATACTACAACAATTAGAGTTAATTCAAACTTTATTGTTTTAACTGTATCAGTGAAAAGTTACTGTTAACTTGTCCAGAGCTCATCTCCTACAAGTTGACTTCACAGAAAAAAAGTTGGGAGGTAGTCCCATAGAAAGCAGTCATAGACTAGGGTTAGGCAATCAGTTCTGATCAAGAGTTGCCAGAACAGCAATATTATTATGCCTTACTGTTCCTTTTCTTCTCTGCACTTATAGATATTTGAAAAGTATTTAATCTTTATTCATAACAAGTGTTTTTTATTAAAAAATATGAAGAAAGTTGATAGTATTATTCGATTACATGTGTCTTACTGTGGGTACACCAGTGTTTAATATTAGAGTATTAACATATAATGTCCAGCTAACTCATTTACAGATTTACGTTGATGTGAAAACTTAATTCATTTTCTTATACAGTGAATACTGAGTGATCACCATATGAATTGTGGCTACATGAGAATGGTACCTAATCTGTGGTATGACAGCTGAGTAGAAATTGAGTCAGTATAGCTGAAAAGAGATCTTATTTCAGGCAGACAAATCACAAGTGCAAAAGACATGAAGCGTGTGTAAGCATGGCCGATAGAAGAGAATGAAAGTAGCATTGTAAGCGAAGAGAGCACAGTTTTATACAACCTGAAGCTGGAGAATTTGGTTGGGGCCAGGCCATGGAGTTTAAAAACCAAAGAGAGGAATTGTGAATTGATCCTAAGAACAGTGGAAATAATTCTAATCACAAAGAATCATGATTGGGTGTATGACACAATTACATAAGTTTTGAAACTATATCTCCGACTAGCTGTAAAGAATTCATATTAGATGTAGTCAGGAGGTGCTTTCAGTAGTCCAAATGAGAAATAACAATAGATTGAGCAAGGAATGTTGTGGTACAATCAGAACGATGTAATCAGAATTAAGGTATTTAAGATACTGAATGTACTTACTGATAACCAAATATGCGACAAGAGTAAGTCAGAGATTCGCAACTCACTTACACAATTGTATGGCTATTGGTACGATTCACTGAAATTGGGAATATTGCAGAAAAGGTTAGCTTTTGAAGAAAAAGGTGGCTAGTTCAGTTTTGAATTTCTTGTTTTGATGTGCTTTGCGACATTCTTCTAATAGGAGATATTGTTTGTTCAGTTGCCTGCATCAATCAGAAGCTCAGAAGAGAAGTCTGGGCTAGTAGTATCCATTTTCCAGTTATTTAAATAGAATTTTCCATAAACAGGAAAGAGAAACAACTGTGAATCATTCAAGCAGAAGAGTGAATTTACTGGACGGATTATTATTAGCTAAAGAATTCTTTAATGTAGTAACAGACGTAGGGCTAGAAAACAATCAAGAGCAAAGAAAGCAAGGTGACCAAATCCAAGTAAAAATCACACTGCAGCGTTCATGCGGTAAGCAAATTTATATCTCTTAACCTCACACCTCCGAGCCCTCTGTGCCACAGGATATTTGATATGGCTGGAGCCATTGCAACTGCTGCTGCTACCAGAACTGCAAACAAGATGCTGCTGTTGCTCCTACTGTGAACACCAAAGTGAATCCTTTGCTTTTTGTGATTATTTTTTGTTCCTAGTTGGAGATTTCAATTGCTAGGTATATGCATTTGATTGTCCAACCTAGGACATGTTTGTTCTGGAAAAGTGCATCCTTGTAGCTTCCTTGAGTCCCAACCAGTCTTATTCAGTGTAGAATTTCTCACCTACAAGAATGGGGTTCAGACAGTGAGCAACCAATATTGTAACAAATGTCCATTCTAGTCATTATACTAACTATATAGTAGATTTTTAAAAATGTTTTAGGGAAATAGTATAGAGCAAAAAAATAAAAATACTTCTATTTAAAATTTTAACTAATTATTTAGATATGGCAGAAAATGTCTCAGGAAGTCTTAAATGTGACTCTCCTTAATTTTTGCCCCTGTATGTTCTTGTGGTGTTTGTCGACTGATTTAATATCCTGGGCTTCCCTTTTATGATTGCCTTTATACTTGAGTATAGTAAGGAAATGTACATTACCCACATTTTATTTCATGAACACTGTCTTTGGAGGATACTCTGCATGTAAGTAGATAAGTCAGGAAACAAGTAGTAAATGTGTGTGTGTGTGTGTGTGTGTGTGTGTGTGTGTGTGTGTGTGTGTGTGTGTGTGTGTGTGTGTGTGTGTGTGTGTGTGTGTGTGTGTGTGTGCTGGTCAAGACTTATGATTAAAAAGAAAAAAGACTGCATTCCCTCCAAATTCATGTGTTGAAGTTCTAACCACACCACAATGTGACTGTATTGGAGATAAGGCCTTTAAGTAGGTGATTAGGTTTAAATAAGGTCATCAAATCTAACCTTGATCCAATAGAATTGATTCCCTTGTATTAAATGAGAAAGAGATACCAGAGCTTTCTCTCCCCCATGTGAGGACACACTGAGAAGGTGGCTGTCTGAAAGCCTGGAAGAGAGCTGCACCAGAAATTGACCATGCTGGCCTTGATCTTAGACTTCCCAGGCCCCAGAACTATGAGAATAAATTTCTATTCTTTTAACTACCCAATTTATGGTAGTTTGTTATGGCAGCCTGCGAAGATTAACACATGAATACATCCTCTGGCTTTTACCGATTTTGTATTCCTTATGGTTTCAGAAAGATGAGAGAAGACAATGGTGTATGTCAAATAAGATCATCAGCTATACTATAGATGATATTATACAGTATTATGATAATGTTTGAAAAATTTTCCATGACTGCAACATAAAAATGCTCTGTATTAAAGAAAACATTTTAACATTTACATATGATATAAAAATAAATGCAATTTTCCAAATTCTAATGCAACAATGAATTGTACTCGCTATTATATATGAAACAACTAATTATATATTAGGTAGAATTTTCTACTGAGAATATTTAAGAAAAACTCATTTATATAAATATTTTGGAAATAATAAAATCATTTAAGTGTATTAAATTTTGCTAATATTCACGTGTAGTATGTGCAGCATTATAAATACATTAAGGGTTTACATTCTTTTTTATTATACTTTTATTAATTTGAAAATATATATTTTACCTTTGAAAAGTTATACATTGTTCTTATGGTTATTCAATAAAAATGATGACTTTTAAAAATCTACTGTTAATGTCTCATGCTCAACAATAAATATGACATTATTTTACAAGCAAATGAGATATTTTCAGTGGGCCTCTCAAAATAACTTAAAATCTTATCAGAAGAATTTAGCAACAATTGCTCAAAGAAATTCCATTTTAATAGAAATATTTGGTTATATTATCTGTGATCAAAATTTCTACTCATCTTTCCTATATCATCTCTCAGTTTTTAATTGATTATGTTACTTTTCCCTCTATGTCATATAAAAAATATAATGAAATCTGGAAAAAAATTAGTATTGATTTTATTTTACTTAACTATGAAATTTTGGGGCTGCTTATGCCTATAAAAAATTTCTTTAAAATTCTTTGTTTCTTGTCTCAAAGGAATATCATGATTTATAAGAGGATGGCAAAAAAAAAAAATTGAGGAGACTATAGCACGTATATACAAGTAAGCATAGTATTTTAAATATTATTAATATATAACTGTTTATAATACTTGAGAATATTAATTCCTTTACTTTAAAATGTTTAAATTTATTTTCTTTTATGATCTAGATTGAAGGGATTTTTCTATAAGTAGTAATTTTAAATACTTAGTTATATTTAATATACAATAGTGTGTCTAATGACATAAACAGTTACATTAGTTCAATCATAATTCTTCCTTAGAATTCAATTAGAATGTATGCAATTTAATGATTACACTGGACAATGTTCATGGGTTTTTCTTAACTGAGTATTTGGCTTGGGAGTTGAAGGGTGGCTGAAAAGATAACATTTGTTTAAGAAAGAAAAAAAAAAGATGATTACTATTCAAACCTCTTTCAAACACATTTGCATGATAGTTTTAATCAATCAATAATACTGTATAGGACTGTAAGGAATTTATAATACTCTGTCAACTAAAACAATCTAATTTCAGACAATCGCTATTTTGCTTTATTCTCCCCCTATTGACCATGAAGATCATAACATTGTAACTGTAGAACCTATATACAAATTGGTAGATATTTGCAATGCATATGGTTTCCCTGTATCTTCTCTATACACTTTTAGAAGAACTTCAGCCTCAACTTACTTTCCCCTTGCCTTCCTTTGTAATACTGAACAGGCATGGGACCTAGGCCTAACTATTTATATCCAACTTGATATTTAATTTTTAAAATAATAAATAATAAGTTAGACAAGCAGATATTTAGTAGAGTCCATGATCTCACAAGAGTGGAGGTAAAGGCATATGGCCCTTGGGGGTAGAAATTGTCTTGAGTCAGATATCCAGCACCTCACTGTGACATATTAATCACATAATGGAAAGAAGTCAAGAAAAGATGAAAGATCCTCGTACTAAAATAAAAGCACATTCTTGCAGATGGACGCATTCAAACTGGTCACTGTTTTTTTTCATTCTTGTAAAAGTTTTACATACGTTCATTTATAGTCTAATGCAATCAGAAAATATTGGAAATTTTAATTCAAGGGTTTTTTTCTCCTAGGATGAAAACAGTGCCAATCAAAGTGCTGAATGTGTTTCTTCAGTTTCAACTGGCTATATGGTGTGAAACCAAGGTGCTCTTTGCTTGCAAAAACTAAACATTAAAGTAAATAAATGTTTAAGACTTTACTTTGAGAGTCAGATCGCAGTGGATTCACAGCAGAATCATTTTACTCTAATAGACAACTTTTACTCTAGAGACTTTTTACTCTAATGTTTAGAGTATTAGACATAAGGGCCATTTTGTTTATTAGAGAATGCCGGTAAAAGTCCTTCTAGGCCAGGGCAAGTAATTACTACGGGAAGAAGAAGGAAGCAAGTTGGAGGATGAGAGTGAATAAAGATAATTAGAAGTCTAAGGAGAAAGGTTTCAGTTCCATTTTTCTCTGGGAATTTTGGAAATGAACAACTCTTAATGGGTGCTGTTCACAGTATAGTAGAAATTCTATTGTGTCATTTTAGAAAGAGAAGGGGACTGAAACAGTCCTACCATGTCTCTCATGGACTATGTATGTTATGAAAAATATCGAAGTCTGTCAGAGAAAGATCATGCTAAACAGCTGCTTTTGGATTCAATGAGGTCTGAGAGTAGGACCAGACAGGTATAAACATGGAAATTTCTCCCAACATGATAACCTAAAGAAGCAGGCAAGTTTTACAAGAGGCCAGTGTGGCTAGAGGAGAGTGACTAAAGTAGATAAAATAGTAATAGAAAAGGGAGAAAAAAAAGGTTAAATATGTTAGGGCCTTGGCAGTCATGGCAAGGATTTTGGTTACAGACATATGGAAACTCATTGCACATTTTGAGCAGAGAAGTTACATGATTGATTTTCAGTTTAACCGATTACACTACTTTCTGTTAAGGACAGAAAGAGTGGAATTGGGAAGCAGAACAAGGTAAAGAAGAGTTTATTGGAATAAACCAAGTGAGAGATTACAGTGACTTAACGTGACTTGATTAATGTGTTACCAGTGAAATGATTGAGAAGTCATTGGATGATAGGTGTATTTTGCTGTCTTTCTCAAGAGGATTCGCTGAATAATTGAGTGTGAGCTCTAAGAGAAAGACAGAAGTCAAAGGTTCTTTCAGATTCTTTACATAACCATCTGTAAGGATGGATTATTGCTAATTGAATTGGGGAAGAATAGAGATGGAACAGGTTTGAAGAGTGGGGGTACAGCAGCTGAATTTCAGACATACTAAAATTAGGATGGCTATTATGCTTCCAAGTGAAATTGTTGATTAGTAAGTTGTATGGACTCTGGAAAGCCTGGGAAAAGCATCAGCCCGAAGATGTAAATTTGGAAGTAATCTGTAGATTATATTGGAAATCATGAAAATAAATGAGACCCTGAAGAAGTTGGGTGTAGATATAAAGGATAAGTATTGAACCTTAGAGAATTTCAGCTTTAAAAATTCAAGATGGTGAAAATAAATGAGAAAAGATGACTAAGAAGCAGCCAACCAGAGATGTAAAAGGAAAACCAAATAATTGTTTTGTTCTGGAAACAGATTAAGAAACTATGGAATGGTGTATTGTGTCAAATGCTGTTAATTTGTCAAAGAAGGTGCACATCAAGAATGAATCATTGGTATATTTCAGACATCTCCTGTGCTCCACCTACACATCCTGCTCTCTCCCACCACCCCTACCAACAAAACCCAACCACTGATCAACCACTGATTTTTTTATTGTCTCTATAGTGTTGCCTCTTCCAGAATGTCATATGTCCACTTTCAAACAGGCTTCTTTCAATAAGCAATGTATATTTAAGTTTCCTCCACGTGTTTTTGTGACTTGGTAGTAGACTCCTTTACTCATTGACTAACATTGTATTATATGAATGTAGGACAGTTTGTTTCTCCATTTGCCTTTTGAAGGATACCTTGGTTGCTGCCCATTTTGGGCAAATATGAAAAAAATGCAGATATTTCTGTATACATATGTTTTAACTCATTTGGATAAATAAATAGCAAAGAATGTGGTTAATGAATTGAATAATAAAACTATGATCAGCTTTGTAAGAACCCGCCAAACTTTTTCAAAATGGATATATCATTTCTCATTTCCACCAGCAAAATTAAGAGTTCCTGTTGCTCCACATCCTGTAACAATGTACTATTGTCTGTTTACTTGATTTTAGTCATTTCAATAAGTATATAGTGGTATCTCATAGTTCTTTTAATGTGCAATTCTTAATTACATACAATGTTGAACATATTTTCATCTACTTATATCATGTCAGCATATCTTCTTCGATAAAATTTTTTGTTCAGATCTTTTGCCCATTTTTAAACTGGGTTTTTTTGTTGTTTTTATTAAGTGTGTTCCTTCTATATTTTGATATCAATTCTTTATCAGATATGTGTTTTACACATATTTTCTCACAGTCTGTGGCTTGTCTTTTCATTCTCTTAACAATGTCTTTTTCAGAGCAGAAGATTTTAATTTTAATGCAGGGTAACTTAACAGTTTCTTTTTTCTTTTATGAACTGTGATTTTAGTATTGTATTTAAAAATTTGTGATCAAACTCAAGGTCATGTAGGTTTTCTTCTATATTATATCCTAGAAGTTTTAGAGTTTTGTATTTTACATTTAGGTCTGTGACTCACTTGCAGTTAATTTATCTTACAGATGTAAGATTTGTGTCTAAATTTATTTATTTTTGCAGGTGGACATCAAGTTGAATGTTAAGTTTGGGCATGGGGATATTTTATGGGAACACTGAAGGTCATAGATATTTATTCACTTAACAAGTATTTATTAGGGACTAACTATGTACGGAGTTCATTCTAGATGTTGTCAAGGACTGGAATTCTCCCTATTACCTAGTAAGGTACCACCTATCAAACTTCCTGTTTTGATTCCTTCACATAAACAAATTTGAGGCCCCCAGCCTGCACAAAGTGTACAATCCAATGCTATGGTAATGTACATAACTAAGAATATACATAATATACATAACTAAGCTAAATAATGTTTTGGTCTGAGAATATCAATGTAGCAGATTGCTATCCATGTTTTCTTTTTCTGGGACACAAAGCTTGACTTCATTTTACAGCTTTTTATTTATTTATGTATGTATGTATTTATTTATTTATTTTGTAGTTAGATGTGGCCGTGAAAAGGTGTTCTCAGTGGAGTGTGAAGGGAAGTGATGTGGACCACTTCTAGAGCTGGCCCGCAAAATCTCCTAAAGGATCATCCACACTCTCTCCCTCATTTATCAAATGCATAGAGAACATCAAAAGACTTCCTACAGTGTTGGGTTAGTCAATGAAAGGCTACTGGGGTCCTAAATCACTGTGAATCAGACCACCTCACTCATCCTGCTGATGCAAATGAACTGTGCGTGAGTACAAAATTAAATTTTATTTATTTCTTATTTATTTATTTTTTTTTCTTTCTTTTTTTTCTTTTTTTTAGACAGGGTCTCATTCTGTTACCTAGGCTGGAGTGCAGTGCCTCATTAAAGCCTTGACCTCCCCAGCCTAAGTGATCCTCCCACCTCAGCCTCAACAGGAGGTTGGGACCACAGGTGTGCACCACCAAACTTGGCTAATTTTTTTTTTTTTTTTGAGAGATAAAGTCTCCCTATGTTGCCCAGGCTGGTCTCAAACTCCTGGGTTCAAGGGATCTTCCCTCCTCTGCCTCTCAAAGCGCTGAGATTACAGGCATGAGCCACGACATCCAGCTAAGTTTTCTTTTCAGCAACTGAAGTTTGGAGTTGTTCATTACAACACTTAACTTATATGGACCAGATCATTCATCTGGCCTCAAATGCTGCCTCTTAAACTCTAAGGAAACTCCTCCTGCCAACAAATGCAAGAAATAGGTAACAATCTTACATGCTTACAGAAGCTAATAAGTAAAGAAAAGGCGTGAAGCATGCTGGATGTATGGCTGAAGAGATCACATGCCTAGGCTAAAGACAACAACAATCATTTAAGTATAGTTTTGTTATTTTTTTGTTTTGTTTTCATTATTATGACAGTGTTAACAGTTGTCAGATACTTGGGGTCTGTGCCTTTGGTTGTCTTATTCAGCACTTTTTTCTAGGAAGTGCTTGGCTCATAGATCACAATCAATACATTTTTTTTCTTTCTTATAAAAGGATGATTGATGATATAAACTAAATATAGGAGGCAGTTTTAAAAACCTTTATATTTGTCAGTATACTCCTCTTGTTCTCTAACTAGGACATAAATAATGTAACTTATTTATATTTACATCCTTGTAACATTTAAAATCTTGCTTCTTATATATAATGCTATCAATAAATGATTGTTGAATAATTGCTCAATAAATATTTGTTAAATTGACTTTTAGACTTGGTCTCTTTCCATAAATAAGAAATGAATTCACTTTATATAGTCTTTTAAAATTACTTTTGTCTATAAATTCATATTTTCTCCTCAGAGGCAAAACCCTATAATCAATGTGAAGGATTGTTTTTCATCCTCCTACAAAGTATGTATTTCTTTTGAATAGGAAATACAAGCATTAGAGAGATTTAGAGATACCAAGAGGATTGGCAATCAAGTAGCTTAGTTCTTCTTTATTTTCATTAAAGGGGTGAAAGGCCTTTGGAGTTCATGAGACACTAAAATTAATGATGCATTCTAATTAAGTAAATGTTCAGTTCCTTTTCTTAATTGCAATACTGTACCAAATGTAAGAAGAAAAGGTCAATTTGCTTCGTATCAATCTCTTCAATAAAAATAAAAGTCCTCCCACTCCCTGCCAGTCATTCTTTTGGTGGTCTCATTTTAAATCTCAAAAATTTTAAAGTATTTTGCTAATTATTATCAGCTTCTGTATTTAATTTTATTGTGTTTAGTGTCTTTTCTTCATACCAAGGTTAGTACTTTTCAGATAATCTTCAAATTTAATGAACATTATGCACTTTCTCACAACTATGTCAATATTTGTTATCCCTAAGTCATCATGTATTGAGTGCTAATATGTGTGAGGCTATATGCTAAACGGTATATTCTAAATAAACAAAATTATGTAATACTATATATCTTTAATTCACTAGTTAATTTCTAGAAAGTAGTGCTATGTCTATTTTTCCCTACTCTGATTTCCTATCCATCCCCCATGTAAATGAATAGGAAGAATCAACTTTGTTGTTATTTTTTTGGGGACAGAGTCTCACTCTGTTGCCCAGGCTGGAATGCAGCAGTGTGATTATGGTTCACTGTAGTCTCAACTTCCTGGGCTCAATCAACTCTACCGCCTTAGTCTCCCAGGTAGCTGAGATTACAGTGCACACCAGCATGCCCAGCTAATTTGTGTATTTTTTGTAAAGACCATGTGTTGCCATGTTGCCCAGGCTGGTCTAGAACTTCAGGGCTCAAGGGACCCTCCCTGCCTAGACCCTCCAAAGAGTTGGAATTCCAGGTGTGAACAACTGTGCCCAGCCTCAACTCAGTTCTCGACTCATGAAAGATGGTGGTTTGCTCAGTATCTGGAAGAATGGAATGGCGAGGAAGCAAGAGTTTGCTGTTAAATCATCTAGTTCCTAGAGAGGAAAGAACATACTACTTATGTTCTACTCTGTTCATGAGAATTAGTTTCCTATTGCTGCTGTTACAAATTACCACAAGTATAATGACTTATAGTAACATAAATTGTATTAGTTTGCAGTTCTGGAGGTCAGAAGTCTAAAATGGATCAGCAATGTTCCACTTCTTCTGGAAGCTCTAGGGAAGAATCTTCCCTTTTCCAGATTCTAGAGGGCATCCTGCCTGCATTTCTTGGCTACTCTCCTCACTCCTCCCCATCACTCCCCCAATGCTTCTGTCCTCACATCTCTGACTCTTTCATTCTACCTCCCTCTTGTAAGGATGCTTGTGATTACATTGGGCATTTACAGCTGATCTAAGATAACTTCTACATCTCCAGATACTTAATGTTTTAACAATTGCAAAGTCCCTTTTGCCACAAAAGGGGAAGTTATCACAGGTTCTGGGAATTAGGATGTGGACATTTTGGGGGTCATTATTGTTTCTACCACACCCATACTAGTTAATCATTAAAATCCAGTTACAAGGAAAGATTGTAAGGAAGTTGTATCTTATCATTTTCTTGAATATTCTCATATTTATTATTTTTGTAAGTTGTTTCAAAAATTTTACATATATATACATGCCTATCGATATGCATAAATTCATATATCAACTATGTCAATGAGTATATTTTAGTCACTATACTAATAAATAAATGTTGGTGGTACAAATAATTTAGAGAATAATTATTTTTGTTAATGTCAAAAAATGTTAATTCTGAGAACTTTGAGTAGCAAAATGTTAAATAATTATAAACTAACAGTTTTATAATTCAGCTTATGATACTACAAACATTTCACTCTTCCCTAAATATATTTTACTTGCAAGAAGTTGACACATGAAGAATGTACACTTATATATATAACTTGTTAATAAAATTATATGACATTTTCATCATATTTCTTCAACAAACTAGAAAATACAATACAGTGAATAAAAAGAATTCAACAATGTCTTTTAGTAATTTTTATGAGCTGATTGTTTGCATCTTCTCAAAATTTGTATGTTGATGCCCTAGTCTTCAGTGTGATGGTATTTTGAGGTAAGGAATTAGGGAGGTAATAAGGTTTACAGTGGAACATAAAGGTGGGTCCCACGTAATGGCATTGGTGCCCTTAAAAAGAAGAAGTTATCTCTCTCTCAGCCACCTCCCCCTCCTCTACTTTCACACACCTATGAAGTCATGTGACCACACAGTGACAAGGAGGCTATCTGCAAACTAGAAAGCAGGCCCTCTGTAGAAATCAAATCAGCTGGCACTTTGATCTTGTAATTCCCAGCCTATGTTGTTTAAACCACCTTGTCTATGGTATTTCATTGTAACAGCCTGAATGAGCAGACTAATATAGAAATTAGTAACAGTGTTTCAATTTCCTCATATATCACTTCTCTCATATTAAGATAAAATACTAAGTTACTTCACAACATGGTGAAAGGATTAAATTAATATGGTGAATAGTAAGGTATTTATAAGACTATAGGCCGGGCGCGGTGGCTCACGCTTGTAATCCCAGCACTTTGGGAGGCCGAGGCGGGCGGATCACGAGGTCAGGAGATCGAGACCACGGTGAAACCCCGTCTCTACTAAAATACAAAAAAAAAATTAGCCGGGCGTGGTGGCGGGCGCCTGTAGTCCCAGCTACTCGGAGAGGCTGAGGCAGGAGAATGGCGTGAACCCGGGAGGCGGAGCTTGCAGTGAGCCGAGATTGCGCCACTGCACTCCAGCCTGGGCGAAAGAGAAAGACTCCGTCTCAAAAAAAAAAAAAAAAAAAAAAAAAAAAGACTATAAAGTCTTGTGCAAAGGTCATGATTTCTAATATACTTTGGTTTATTAGGCCAAAGATATGTCAAATATTCCAAAAGTTTTTTGAATAATGCTATAATTTAATAACAATATTTTTAAATGTTAGATACAAATTAAATGCAATAAACCTTTGCAAGAATGTTAGAGGGAAAAATTGATGAAGTCCTTAGTTTCATCCATTAAATTAATATTTATTGAGCTTCTTCTCTATGTAAGGAGATGTGCTAGGTGGTAGAGATACAAAGTCACTGAGTTGAGAATAAAAACATAATCGTGGTTCCTTCTTCATGGAACTGAGAGTTGACAGTATGTGCTTTGAAATAGGTTAAGCTCTGCACCCGTATTATACGCATGTGAAAACTACTTTTTTTTTTCTTCTTGAGAAGGAGTCTTGCTCTATTGCCCAGGCTGGAGTGCAGTGGTGTGATCATGGCTCACTGCAACCTCTGCCTCCTGGGTTCAAGCAATTCTCCTTCCTTAGCCTCCCAAGTAATTGGGATTACAGGTGCCTGCCACCATGCCCAGCTAATTTTTGTATCTTTAGTAGAAAGGGGGTTTCGCCATGTTGGCCAGGCTGCTCTCCAGCTCCTGACCTCAGGCAATTCACCTGCTTTGGCCTCCCAAAGTACTGGGATTACAGGCAAGAGCCACCGCGTGTTGCCTGAAAACTGATTATTAATCACACAAAAACACACACAGCAATACAAAGGCTACTGAAATATGGTTCTAGAAATGCTTCTATAAAGCAGAATTTTTCAGATTAGTGCAAAAATTTGAATTTTAAAAGCATACACTATAGACATTTTAAAATGTTTGATTTGATTCTATGTTCATCTTGTTTAATCCAGTAATGATAACTCTTTTGAAGTGATTAGTGCCAAATCGACTTTAGTGTTGACGTTCTACTTTAGAATTGCCATTTTCAAAACAAAAATGGCTTGTATGTAACACACAAATATTGATGTATATGAAAAAACACTGGTATGGCTCAAACCACTCCAGAACACTGAACCTTCCTAAATGGTTGAAGTCTTGTAGCTTTTATTCAAATTAGAAAGTTTTTTTTTATACTAATGGAACATGTGGTGAGTTTTTTTGTTTGTATGTTTTACATGTTTCCATTAAAAAATGTTGTCTTAGTCTCTGCGTTTCTTTCATATTGTGTGTGTGTGTTTCTGTGTGTGTAGTTTCAGATATGTGTTAGAGTCTAATTAAACTTCTTATTTTGAGAGGACAGCTTTCCTCTTGGAACAATCCTATTTCTACATTTTAGGGAATTTAAAAAGTAGAACAGCCAGGTGACATGACGGAGTACGACAGTGCAGGTGGTTGAAATTATCGACAGTTTATATTCCATGAGGGAAAATAGTCTAGGGAACAGCAACTCAACGCATGTACAAAAAGAATACTGAGAATATGTATACATATTTTTTTCTTTTTCTTTTTTTCTTTTTTTTTGAGACAGAGTCTCACTCTGTTGCCACGCTGGAGTGCAGTGGCGCGATCTTGGTTCACTGCAACCTCCGAATCCCTGGTTCAAGGGATTCTCCTCAACCTCCTGAGTAGCTGGGACTACAGGCACGTGCCACCACGCCCAGAAAAATTTTGATTTTTAGTAGAGACGGAGTTTCACCATGTTGGCCAGGATGATCTCCATCTCCTGACCTCGTGATTCGCCTGCCAGCCTCAGCTTCCCAATGTGCTGGGATTACAGGTGCGAGTCACCACACCCGGTCTCAGAATACTGAAGACATTTTCTGCAAAGGTAAATTACATGAAATCTCCAATCATGGGAAGGCGGCGGAGTGGAGGGTAAAATAAAGCAGGGGAATAAAAGTTTTCTACAATAAAGAGTATTAGTTATCAACAAAAAGGACTCTAAGAAGACTGGCTACTATTTATTCATCTTTTTACTGCTTTCTCTTCCTTTCACTTATTTCCTAGGCCCACTCTCAAACAATGCCTGTCTTAGTAATAGAATGTAATTAATATAGAAAGAACACTAGCTAAGAAGTTAATAAACCTGCATTTAAAGTTCCTTAGGTTATTAGTTAGTGTATGATTACACTAATCACTTAACCTCTCTAGTTTTTAACTTCTTCATCATCATGAGAGATAAGATTAAATGATCCCTAATGTCAAGTTCCAACACACTTTTTATGAGACTTGAACACATTAGCCCCAGTTTATTTAGCAGCATTATTGATCTTACAAAATAAAATGTGAATATCCCTGCATACATAGGTATTTTTAAAATTTTAGACTCTTTCAAAGAGAAAATTCTAAAAGCAAAATAAACATAGCAGAGATGAAAATGAATAGATATAAATATTTTATTGAAATTAATTATATGTGCATAAATGTGTGGGTCATATGCGACTTTCTTTGCTATGCAAATAATAGTCTCAATTTATTTATCTTTATATAACCCATTTTTGTTACAAGTTAGATTTAATGTTAAAATCACCTGAATCATCTCAACATTTTGCTTCCCAGGCAAATTGCTTTCCAATTTCTGTAATAAAATGTATCTTGAATATTGCTTTTAGATTAGAAATTTTAGTGGGTTATAGGTGAGAAATATATTAGTTGGTACTCATACATAGTTCTTATAAGAAGGCAGCACCAGGATGGCTAACAAAAGCATTACCAATAATATAAAATGTACTGAAGTACTAGCTGCAAATATGCACCGTGATTATCTAAGAAAGACATTCTCAACATAAAATTAAAATGCATAACTTTTGGAGCAGTCTGAGTATAAACCAGATTTGTTCTGAAAGTAAAAGGCAGCTAGGAGATATAAAGCCTATGGCTTCATGAAGGAGTTGATCAAATGTAACCATATGAATTAGTATAGTGCTCAAATACTTAAATTGTTAAATAAACTTTAAATGCTGTAAACATGTTTAAAGTTCATGAACTATGGGTCACAAAATTAATATTCTTGTTATCTTGTTTTTTTAAAAAAAATTTAAGAACAGCAATCACACATTTATTTCACATATAAAATTAAAATCTGAATGTTACATTTTTCTAATTTAAGTCCGAGTGGGTCCTCAATAAACAAATGCATTTCTCTGAATAGCAAATTATGTAAGTAGCTTTAGGCAGCAAATCAAAGTCTTATGTGAAAAGTATGCTCTCTAACTCTCACAGTTGTTAAGGTTTATTTGCAATGAAAGTAATTCAGAATTTTCATCCTCTTTATGTGAACCTCAGATCCTCTTAGCAGCGTTTGTCAGCCTCTCTAAAACACAGAGACATACACAGACATCATCCTCTTAGTAAAATGAGACAACAGAAGAAACACTTCTTCTCTAGGACATCATTAGAGCTGGACAACAGCCTGAGGAGAGAAAGAAAAAAATGTTATACCAACATGCCCTTAGTGATTTTTTTTTTCTCTTGCAAATGTTGATGGCTATAAAGACTGTATAGATAGTTGAGAACATGCATATTTTGTCTTGCAATATGCCACTTGACTACCTCTTTTCTGAAATTTTATACTACTGATTTCTAGAATACTGATTTTCTAAAATGAAGTTTATCTTACCAATAACATTTTAATATTATACATTTCAGATGATTTTTCAGCCATCCTGTTTTCATCAGGAACGCATTTTGTGCCAATTAGCTTATTCTTTGTCATTAAATTTAGAGGATAATAAATTACGGTAGGATAACAACAATAGACAAAAAAGTTTAATTTAGATGTTTTACCAGTAAAATATATTTTATAACTAAAAATGCAATGATTTCTCTGAGAGCAAATATCCCTTAATTTCGTGAATCAAAAATGATCAGCTTACTCTTGAAAACCAAGTTCACACAATTTGCAAAACATGTTATTCTCCACACTTAATGACATATGATGTAAGCACAATCAAGAGCTCTTTGGCTTCTTCCCTACTGCTACGCCTATCCACTCTTCACATTGTGAGCCCGCACAGGCTGGGGGTGCTATAGACTTATGGAAAACCAGAGGGCTTTATGAATTTATAGTATCACCACAATAAGCAAACAGCCATTGTGGATACTACTAATTTGTATCTGGTGCAATAATTGGAACCGAGATGCACATTTAATAAGTGGTTTCTATAGCTTTAATTTACCTGCAAAACGTGAAAAATAACCATTCTTAATTTTGGAACTGAAATTGTATTTCAGAACATGGCCAAGATATACTAAAAGCATAGACATGAGCCCACTACCTAAAACTCTTTTCTTTATTTTCAGAAAGCAAAGACAGTTAGTAGGAAATAAGGGAAATACTTCAATACCACTTTTGGAAACAAACAGGGATTTAACTGTTTTATCTGTCTTTGGGTTTTTAATGCGGGATATAAAGGACCTTAAAGCGGTCATATTGTCTCCTTAAAATCCTCTCCTTCAAATTCACCCTTACAAGCTACTACTCTCCTAGGAAAGAGGAAAAGAAAATTTCCACTGACCCAGCTCGTGATTTACATACAGAGAGCAAATAAATGAATGGAGTGGGGGATGGGGCAGTGAGAAGCAATCTGTTTCTTTTTCAACCGCAGAAAATAAGATTACTTACCAAGAACATTTTTATCCAGGGCAAATGTTTATTCCCTCTATCATTCAGCGCCTCAGTCTCTGCAAGAAATCAATTTCCACTCTACCTTTCCCTCCTATTTCTAAAAAGGAGAGTGAGGCGGATAATTCTTAAGCTTCGGGGTCCGGAGGAAGATAGAGCTAGAGCGGAGGGCAAAAGACTCCCACAGCGCTCTTTATACAGATCCGAGCTCTGAGAGCGAACCCATGGGGAGGGGGCGGGGGATCTTCTCTAAGGAGAGTACTCCGGGCAGGGAGGGGGATTCATTCTGCAGCCAAAATATAAATCATCTACAAACAGATTACTAGCCTCTCAGTCACACAGGCAGTTCCCTTGGGAAGCCGGTTTCAAAGAGGAAAAAAGAAGTTCCTGGAGAGAGAGAGAGAGAGAGATTGGGGTTTGGACTTGCAGAGGGAATGGGGCCAAGGAGAGGAATAGGGAGAAGGAATAAAGCTAATCTTACCGATCGATCAGGCGATCGTTTGTTCAGTATTGGGACACGAAAATGGCAAGATAATGCATTCGGCAGCAAAGCCATTTCTAGCACACTCTCCCTCCGTTACTGCAGGAATCAGAGGGGAAGCGGGCGCCTCGAAACCTACCACTTGCTCCCCAGGGACCGTCCTCAGAACCTCCAAAGCTCTAGCTTCTAACGCAAGGCGTTCGGAGCTGAGGGTTCAGATGGAAGTCAATTGCCTTGAGTCACAGGCAGCAGGAACGCCAAAGAAGTGGGACCTGGGAGGGCTGCTGCCGCCGCTGCTGCATCTAACCACGGTTCCCCGTCCCCTTGCCTAAGCCTCCCCGGCACAGCGCCCCCGAAAGCGCCTAGCGACTCGGCCTCCCCCGCATCTTCAGCCCTTCGATCACCACCCGCACCCCCCACCCCCCGCCGCCTCATGCAAATCGCTGATGATTTGGTCATCGTAATGTGACCGGTCGTAGTGGTTTATTTGGGGAGTGGGGGAATTGGTTGTGTTGGGCTTCCTTACTACGCCTCCCTCAGTTGTTGCGAGTGAAAATGTTCAAGGGAAATACTAGTGAAATGCACTGATGGAATACTATTAATCCTAATGATAATGGTCCCAACGCAGGTAACTCTTAAAGAACTGAGAGTGGGAAGATCAGAGCAGGATTTCCGAAGTGGTGCCCTCTTGAATTCTCATTGGATCCTCCCCAGCAGCCTAAATCATTCTTGCTGCTATATCTATCAGGATGACTACAGCCTTGCTCACTAGTTCTCTCTTTATCTCGTTGTCTTCAACACATCCTTTTACTTCTCTTTGCAGATTTATCTGTATTCCACCTCCTGTTCTCTGGGGTTACACAGCTTCTGCCTTTCCCCACTGTATGGGGATGTACAGCCTGTAAATTTTCACTTTGCTTAAGGATCACCACGAATCACCCCCCACCATTCCCCACCCCCCCCCCATATAAAGCATTTTCACATTCTGCTTCCTTGCCTTGGGGGTTCGTGGCTCTCTGTGTAACTGGTTTTTACTTGATTACATGCCACCAGGAACTGCTGATTATTTTAAAGTCTTACTACCCTGCAGCTCACTACTTTACCTTGATTTGGAAGATCATGGAATATATATTTGAATCCCGGATGTATTTTTCTCACAGTCTTCTAGCTTCCTGAAATTTCCTCTGGTAAGTTATTCTCTTTATCTGTTACTTGAAATTTAACTATTGCTATTTTTAATAAGCTCTGTTTTGTTGAAGTATTTCATTTTTCACATTTTTGTTACTTTCGGAACTGAAAGATCCATATGGCCATATTTATTAATTAGTATGTTAGTGGCAACTGCACTACTAAGACATATCCCATGTAATGTATTACCCCAATATCCCATGTATTACCCCAATATCTTTTACCTTCTTTGTTTTTCAAATATCTGTCCTCATTTATATTACAGGTTACATGAACATTAATCCCCCCACCCCCATTAACCCTTCTTGGCACACATTCCTGTGCCATTTGAAAGGTCACATTTTATAGGTTTATCTAAGAGAGAGCTTAAAAGAGACCTTCTGACAATTGCTAGGTCTGGGAAGTTCACTAGTCGGATCTTCAGAAGGTTGTTCAGGTCAGTATTTGTTCATGATAAGCAATTACATGACTGAAGGAGGACTTTGTTGCAAAGTGTATCTTTATGAATTTAGCAAGACCTTAAGCACCAAAATGCCACTGAATGGTAGGAACTGGACTGTGAGTTTTGAGGGCACCATTTTTTTTTTCTTAAAATATTTCAAATCACACATATGCACGTTATTTTAGGCATTGTATTTTAATTCAGGCATAGTACTTGTCAGTACATTTCTGATTTTGTGAATTAGCTGGTGAACAGTTAATTGGACACAGAGTACTCATTTCAGAGAGGAGCTATCAGAAGAAACCCCTGATTATCTTGGTTCTGATAAATTGAAATTCAAGAATAGAATTACATGAAAAATTTAATTGCCTCACTCTTCGTACTTGTCCGCCCCCACCCCCTGTGTTTAATAGGCATGTTAATATGGTCAGTGCCTTTTGCTTTTATGAACATTTCTATGGACTTAACTGACAAGATTATCACCTCCCCTTCGTATAGTTGTGTTGCAAGAAACATTTTAATCTTTACTTTTACTTCACATCTTGACACATAATGAGGAGAGCACGATATTCATTAAATGCCAAACCTGCACGTATCCGTAATTTTTAAAACTCACTGAGGGTTTTCTCTGAACATCCGCCCCCCGCCCTCAAATTAAGGACAAGTTCCTGGTCTCTACATTCCCTTTTCTTGGGATAGATGGAGGTAAGAACCTATTGTTCACGCTTTTCTTTTCCTTTTTTTTTTTTTTTTTTTTTTTTAATTTCTGGGAAAGAACTATTCTTGTTGTCATTGATGGCTGACGCGACAACCCAAGCAATGCTTTTTTAAATTCAAAAGCCCTTTTAGCTCCCAGACATAAAAGTACTCCAGCTGCAGCGTCGCCCCATCCCCCCGTCTCCGGATTCAAGGGCTTTTCCCTCTTGACTTCCACCGAGAGGGAACGGGGTTGAGACTGTGGTCCGCACCACTTGGCGCCCCTCACGCGTCACTAGGTCACTAGTTTCTACCTGGTCTCTTTCCCAGTCCGGTCGTCCTGCCTGACAAGCCAGTGCCATCAGAGTCCGTGACTTCATTTGAAGAAAGGAGGGCTTCATATAATTCAATTCAAACATCCTCTTTGGAGAACTGCTGTTGTTGCGCAAGGGTGGAGGGAGGAACAAAACAAAAAAAGAAAAAGAAAAAAAAAAAACTTTCAGTGCAGTCAGATCCAGTAAGGAACAGACAGGCGGTATTTAGGTAAGTGCGTTTTGCTCTATTATACCTGAAGCTCAAGGGTGTAAAAGGGAAATTTACATCTGAGGGATTCCCGCAGCCAAGAACGTTTTAACTGGAGGGTTATCAACAGGCGGCTCTGCGTGGAGATTTCTCCGCAGCTCATGGCAACGCCTGTGCCACCTGAGCTCAGGGAACGGAGGAGAGCAAGGTGCCTGGTTGACCAGCTGGCCCCAGGCTTGGTGTTGATGTGAGAACAAACCCACCCGTGCGTGTAGGAAATGTGTCCCCTACTCTGACCTGCTAGCTCAGGCTCTGCACTCAGCCCTGCTAGCTCAGGCTCTGCACTCAGCCCCTGCGGCGAACGTGTGCTTGGTGTGGGCATTTGCAGCCCCGTAGAGTGGGGTGCGCCAGGGGGTTTCCATCCTTCCAGAATGCTCCATTTCGAACCTTCCTCAAGCCAAACTTGAGCAAACCTCTTCTGTATGAGAGAATAGACTTAAGATCTCTGGAGTCTCTTAGTACCTTTTTGCGTTAATATCTATTTATTTTAATGAGCTATATTTAATGTTAGTAAACGACGATTCCTCAGAATGCCTGCTTTATAAAACCCTAATCACTGTCCTTGTCTGACTGCGAAGTAGGGTTTAGAACTGTTGAATGACTTCTTAGGCTCTGTGTTAAAGTATTATTGCTGACGGTCACTCCTTCCTTTCCTTCACCAACTCCCAAGAATCTAGAGGACGGTGGGGAGAGAGGAAGAGAGTTAGATTTCAACTTGAAGCTAGAGCTTGGAATATAAGGTTGAAGTTAAAAGCAAAGAGTGAGGGTTTGGAATCTGTCTAGCTTATATTATACCCACTTTAAAGTTGGCCTTTTATTTTTATTTTCCTCTTTTCTGGAGGTGGGGGTGGGAAGTAGGAAGATCTGGGACTGGGAGCGCTCTCTTCCAGCGTCCACCGGAGAGGGGGTGGTGCTTCTTGGCCGCTGGTTACTGCTGGTTCCACAGCCAAACAGTGACAGAGAGTTTAAGTCTCTGATGGCTGTTCTCCTAGTCCCCAAGAGTTGAACCGGAGAGCCTTTTACTTTGCACCAGGTCGAGAACGTGATCAGCCCTTTAGAGAAGGAACCTCCTTGTAATAGGAATTCTACTGGGAAACGCCGTGTAGGCACTACCTCCGAAGATAAGATGCATGTTTGGAGCTGTGTAAAATGCCCACTGGCTGTTTGAAAGGAGGAAAAGGTGACTAGGGTTGCAAATTAACCTCAGTATCACTTCAAAATATTCTATCTAGTCAAATGTATGTAAGCAAAGAAGAGAGCATCAGGGTGTAAAACTGCCACAGCAGCTTGGAAGACAGATGATTCAGATTTTGGGGACTTTCTTTTGCGTGTTACATAGATTTGTTTGTCATCATGCAGTTAAGCAGGTAAGGAATGAATGCATTTTCTTGACAATCATATAATTTGTGTTTTACTATCATGTAATATTTTTTCTGTGTTGCAAGCAATGGAATATATGCATTTTCAGTTGGTCCTGCTATGATGCATAACTTCTTAATATTCACCTTCACGAACCAGGGTAAAACAGTTTAGATGTTTAACATGCATTAATTTAACGTCTTAGTGTGCATTTATTTAAATGTGTAGCCATGTTACAAAAATCATAAATTGGACCAAGGTTAGAGGAAGAAATGGGAAGAGTAGAGAGTTAGAAGAAGAAATGTATAACCTTAATAAAACATGGAAGATGGCAGTTGCAGAAATGCATTAAAAACATTGCTTCTTGTTAAGGTCCCAGACCTTAATATATAAAGGACAGGTGAAGAACTATTAAGGGTTTCTTGAACTATCAAAGTAATTTTGACTACTCGAGAGAACTGTTTTGTAGGTATTTCCATTATTTTCTCCACCTTAAGAAAAAATACATGAGGTGGGGGTGGGTTGGGTTGTAAAATAGAAAGAAAAAAGAAGAAAGCTTGCCCAAGGGCAGTGTAGTGTACAACCCCAGTATGAAAATCTTTGGGTTTAGAAAACCAGTTGGAAAACTGAAAAAAAATAGAAAATTATGGGTTTTCTTCCCCAAATAAATTTCTTTTACATTTTCAGTTTTGTAGATTGAGCAGTCAATAGATTTCTTCCACTATCAGATTTTTCTCAATTAAAATGGCAAACACATTCTGAATACTCAAATAAGCTTTGTTATTATTATTGATATTGTTTTGTTATTTTTTGCTAACATGTTGAAGGATCCTGGACTTTCCACACAGTGAAGCAAAAAAAAAAAAGAAATTACTAAAACACCATCATAAAACTCTTCTACTTGTTAATAACACTTCCTCTTCTCTAAGAAATTGTATTATTTAAATTATCTCTGGAAATAGTTTTAGTACTTACATTTATTGATGTAGATCCCTGATCAATAGTTTTTCTGCTAGTATGGCTTACTGATAAAATCTGGAAGAAATAAGAAAGATAATTGTAACTTTGGGTTGTAAAATTGCAAAGTTGTAGTGCTTTTCTTAGTTGGATGCAAAAGGTAGTTTTTCCTCCACTAAAGAAAGTAATTTGTCAATGAATTCTAATTCCCTAATACTTTTGCATTTAATCCTTAGCAATTTTATTGTAGTAGATATGCTCATTGTGTATATGTTTGTGTGTGTGTGTATGTGTATACATATATATTTGTATACATGCACACATTTTTGGTGGTTGGAGAAGGTATTTATTTTAAATCTTTGTTGTTTTAATAATGTTTTCCAAATGAAATAGACATGATACCATATAACAGTCAATTTCATTTTATTTTATCAGATAATATTATGTGATTTCATCCTCTCATAGGATATCTTAAGAAATTCATCATCATCATAGAAATGTACATTTTCATAAACTACTATACATCTTGATTTTCTTCATGCAAAGTTATTGTACATTATAATTAAGTAAATAAAACCTAAGTAGGAAGAAACCATTGAGACTCAAAGTGTGTGTGTGTGTGGGGGGGGGGTGGCTGTAATTTCTACCATTAGCTTGACTCCTAGATTTGTGGATTCTTTAAATAAAAGTGTATTTATTTTCAGTGTAGTGTATTTGTGGGTTTCTCTCCACAAGTACAAAGAATGCAACTGTTGGGATTTCCAAACTTTTATGTTTCATTATCAACCTATGATTCAGTTTCTTATGTTTCCTGTTTATTTTTAGTTTTTCCACATTATCTTTAAAAGAGGCAGTTATTTACTAGAATAAGAGTCTGAAACACTTCGTAATTTAGCAAATTGGATATTAATATTAAAAGAGTTTAGGCGCAAATGGGAATATGACACCAACTTGTGTCATATTTTTTCTTGAAAAATATCCCAAAGATTTTTGGATATTATGATTGTGTGCTTATGATTAGTGATGTTCTCTTCTAAGGCTTTTAAAGTTTTTTTCTTTCACATAGTAATAAAGGGTTATTGGGAAATGTAGAGTGCTTGTACACCTAGACTTCCTTCCTGAATTTCAGTTCTGGTTCTACCTGGCATTAATGTACTCCTGGTAAGATTTCTTGACCCCTCTTCATTTATTTTTCTCATCTCTCACATGGAGAAAACAATGCCTACCTCAGAGAGTTGTAGATAAAATGATGTAAGAGATGTGGATGCTTTAAAAGGACAAATATGTTATGAAAATAAAATATATTTTTCAAAGGATACCATGTAAGTTTGAATTTTTAATAAGACATTTTTGATAAACTTGTATCTCCACACAATAAACAATGTTGACTCAACTTTTTTTTAATGTTAGTATCAAATCTTCTTGGTCAGTGGTGTTATGGTGTCAAATGAATTTAATAAATATTTGATATTAAGTATAACAGTTTTAATATGTGTAATTTAAAAAGCTTGAAATAATACACTTCCTGAGGTGTATTAGTTGTTATTTATAGTATATTTACCTTTGCTTTTATTCAGTTTGGGGTAGAGTCACCTTTACAAAATAGTTGCTTTTGATTGGTTTCTTATTGTTATTTAATAGAAAGGACATCTGATTTCTTAGTAGATTTATATTGTCAACCTGATGATCTCTACTCTTAATTGAGAACAAGATTAAAATATTTTCATGTAATAACTTAAAAATGCAGAAACTTTAGACAAACTTCTAATTTCTAACACTTTTTACAAACTCATATAAAGTTTACTAGAATTAATTAGGATGACATCTGGAATTTTTGGTGTTTTAATTTAGAAACTACTTGGATAAACTTATTTAGACATTTCAAAGTATAACTCTGTCCACTTTCTTCATGCACTAGTATGTGTTCTGTATAATTTTATTATTTTTGTGTTAATAATTCATAATTTTTAAAGGAAAGCAAAATAAAAAATAATCAGTGTGAATATTATCGATTGCTAATGGATAATCTTAGTTGCTAAAAGGAGGAGGATAGTTTAATAATATTTATTCTATTTTAGGAAATATTCTATCCTGTTTTTTTGAAAATGAGTCTCTGAGTATAAAATTTAATAATGAACACTAACGACCTTTCTACTGAAGATATACTTGGAACTTCTGGCCAAGTTCTTAATTTTTTATTTTTTAATAGTATCAAATAGCCATGATAACCATTTTATACTGGTTATCAAATGTCCTCACAAGGAACTTTGAAGGTTTCTACTCCTATCTTTTCAAAGCATAAATATAAGCTAGCAAGAATATTTGTATCCAATTACTCACCTGCAGACCTATCCAATTACAAACTCTTCATAATTACTTTATAAGCTTACTTTATAAGCTTTTAATCCACTCCTCTACACTTATGTTTAAAATAAAGTATTCATTCACACAGTTCTGGAGCACTTCCCAATTTCATACTCAAAATAACTAATCAAGAGTAATTAATTGATGCTCTAATAATTGCAATAACTCAATTATGATTTACTAATCAATATCTTTTCCCAAAATTGAAAGATATAGCATATATATTTATAATGAATTGATTGGATTATTTGATGTTTTATCATGAAATACATATTTGTGCTCAAATTTTGAAATGTTTATATTCAATCATGATTGTATAAATTGAGATGGTGAAAAATGACATGCAATCTACTAAACTGAGAAATCTTATAGATTCTCATTCTTCTATTTCATTGTTATTTTCAATAATCACTATTCATAATTTGTCAATGTTTTATTGTTTATGTTTAGAGTTAAAAAGTACCCTCAGTGCAACCTATTTTTACTATTTTTTTAGAAGTATTTGTTTTAATGCCTAAACCCTAATTTACTCAGATGAGATGTGGTTGCCTTTAAAAGCACCCAAAGCAAAACAAATTCCTTTTAATAGCTAGTAAAGTAGCTACCATATTATAGTTCCAGCAAATTAAATCTATAAAGTACACATTTATTGATTAAATTAATAAATATGTGAACATTACATTAGAATGTATTATAGTTCTCTGCTGTGTAAGAATTATTCTCTCATAATGGTGCGTTTCATTTATATTCCATTATAGATTTATTGTGAAAGAATACTTATAGATAGACTTATTTTTCCTGATTTCTGTGAGTATCAGCCAAGCTCATCAGGATTAAGCTTTTTTTTATTAACTTTTCTGGACTGGTGCATTTTGTTAATTTTAAAAGCTATCTCTAAAATATTGCACTATTAAAAAACAATCTAGTGTTGGGAAGACCAGAATTCAGTAACCATGCATTTTAGATTTTTCAGCGTCAAATAGTGACCAGTATATGACTATACTGTTATTTTATAGATTTATTAAATTCTCACTGTCACTAATAACAAATATTTTCTTTGAAATGTTTCAGATGCTGTTCAAAAATGTAAGCCAGTCTAAAAAATGTGATTAAATTAAATCAAAAACTAAATTTAGCCATTAAAGCATGAGTTTATTCGAGTATCATATTAAAAAGCAGATATCTGTATGAAGGTTGAGTATGATTGGGTTCTGTATAATACCTTATGCATATATTTTTAAGACACATTTTTTATAACTGCTTTTAAATATTCAATTTAATGTTGCTCACTGAAGCCCCTTCTGTTATAGCTAAAGTAAATATAGAACAAAAATTAATAAAATCAGGAAGTTCCTGGTATAGATAATAAGTAAAGTGGTTTTCATGACTTTAGTATGGTAATATTTCTGATGGTTTGAAAATTCAGCCCTGTAAATGTATATACACAGAAGAAATACTGTTTTTTTAAGACATGAACATTTCTTAAATAATTATAAATACACTCTAAATTGGTGGAAGAAAAATTATGAAAAATTGAATAAATTATGCAGCAAAGTTTCACAAAATACTATTTTAAGATAAATAATGCTTGCTTTCTTAACATTTTTGCATATAACACCAAGCATGTTAATACATAGATCAAGTCTAGCTTATTGAAAACATTAAAATTAAATGACTATACTTGAGTTTATAGTAATAGAATTTCTTATTATTCATCCAGACCAGTTCACTAATATATAAACACACAGTAATAGTACATTTTATAAATGTGATAAGTAATATTGTCAAGATTATACCAAAGAATAATGAGGAAGAAGACTATAAGTTTCAAAATTGAGTAATCTAGAAGAAAATGAATTATCAATGATTAACAGTACCAACAACTAGAAAGTATATTGTTTTCCTAAATATCAATTTTACTCAAAAGAGAGTTTTTTAAACAACTTGTTCATTTTATTTAAAAAAAACATGGGTATACAATTATGAAGAAATCTGTGCATATCAGATATATAAGATACTCATTTCTAGTTATTCAAAGTTTCAGCAGGTAATTTGGTGTAACTCAAGACAGCATTATTATTTTTCCTAACGTGAACTAAAGAGAAGTGAATCTGGCCTTCTCCGTGAATTGAAACTTAAACTTAATACCCCCAAAAAAAGGGTCTCCTGAAAAAATTTTTAAAGGACATTCAAAGTATATTTTAGAAATAATTTTTAAACCTTTTTAAAATTAAATTAATTCTTTTATGCAACTAACTCACTTTTGAGTGGAGACACTCTATGGATTTATAAGCCTCCTCTACTCCCACCCCCAAAAAGATATACAATTTTGCAATCCATAATTCCTTGTTTGAGAACTTTTATATCAAAGTTAGATTATTGTCTTATTAAGTGTATAGCTATCTTTATATTTTGGTCAAAAATGTAACGCTAATATGTTTGAATAGTAACTTACCTATGGGGGAAATAACTCAGAGGATTCTTGTTTCTTTTTAGAGTGAACTCTGGCAGGTTTTCTTATGTATCTTTCATCCAACCATGAAATGAAGAAATTTTAACAAATATCTTGTTCAGTCAATTTGAAAGATGAAACAACAAATTACAATTGTAAGATAAGCCAGAATAAAAATGAAAGATCACTTTTGTCATTATTGCTTTTTAATCCTATCATTCATAGCTGCTAATTAAGGAAATCAATTCTGATTTCGAATAAGAATCAGCAGCTCCAATAATAAGTATTTTGATTAACTGTTAAAATATTTCTTTCTTTTTAATAATCTTTAGTAAGGTAAATAAGTTTATTATCACATGATTCTTTAATTACAGAAGTGATATAATTTTGACATGCTTTCCTATATTTTAGATATATATTTGCATCAGTCAAAGCTGAAGACAATTTGCTCAAGATCTGAAACCAGACAATTACTATTAATTAAAATGTATTTATTACTAAATATTGGTCTCAGATAAGTCCAGTAATAGTGATTGCTGTAATTTGTTCAGAAGGTAATTCTTGACAAGTTCAAATAAGACGATTTTAAAAATTACCACTTAGTTTGTGCATGACATGCTAAGAATAGCTAATATTTAATCATCTCTCTATGTCAGATATCATAATGTCTCATTTTAATTTTCTTTCTTTTCAAAATTTGGCTGATTCTTTTTTATGTAAAGACTGTCATCAAAAATCTCTAAAAATGTTTTTCAAAAATGTTTTTAAATTTTAAAAATGGTTTACCTTTCATTTGAAATAGTATCTCATAACCTTTTGAGTTTGAAGACAGTTTGGGCTATTTTAGAAGTTAAAGTATTGACAAGTGGTCCTTGGAAATATCAAGTGTTCTCAAAATTGTATATTGGGGAAGGATAAAAGTAGATGCTTATTGTAAGAAATAAAGCTTAATTAGACACCATATAACTTTTGGAGACATTATAAGGCTAGCTTCTGTGTTAAAATTTGGGCCGTCCAAGCCTCTCTGTCAACTGGGTAAGTTGTGCTAAGGTTAATTGCTAAAGAGGCATTCTTTTAATTAGAAACATCCAGAGTTCTGACATGCTTTACTAGATGGCAGTTAAGGAGGCAATTGGAAAACAGCATATAAAGATTTCAATACTTGGTGTTAGTTTTGTTTGCTTGTTGTAGATCACTTCTGTTTTTGACTCTTTTTTTTAAAAAATGTACATTAGACGTATGATGAATTAATGTGCACTGGTGTAAACCCTGGGAACATAACAATGAAAAGATGTAATCATTGTTCATAAAATGCTTACAGTTTTTTGCTATTTGCAGTACACTTTTTAAAATTAATCTACTAAATCGAATTTAATGCCTGGTCACTCATTTAATTTGCACACATGTCCAATTTTGATACTGTAAATATAACTCTCTTAGAGAGAAGAGGGCTGTCTAATTCTTCATTATAGAGAAAAGTCAATGAAGAATGCATTTTCTATGTAGGATATTAAAGAATAACTATTAAAGAGAAATGGAGAAACCAGGACATTTCTGAAAATAGTCATAACAATTCTCAGAATGATGATTTAGTGGCATTTTGTGTGTTGTTGTGTTTGTTGTGTTTTTTATCTCCAAAATATGTTGGCTTCTTTTTAATGGAAACATTTCCAATAATTTTTTTAAAATTATAATAATTAATGAAAAATCAGATTAACATTACAAGGGTTTATTTACAAATTTATTTTATTCAATTTATTTATTAATAAACTCCATTTATTTAGGACCTTCTACATGCCAAGTTCTCTTGTTGGTGCCACAGACAGATTAGTGTATAAAACAGAAACAAATCTGCCTCATGTTGCCTAAACTACAATGAAATTGTTACCATGTGAATTGAATGGCTTCTGTAACCAGTAAGAAGACAAGTTAAGGGGTTTACTAATAATATTTGTAACACACATTCTTCAGTTAAAAATGTTGAAACATTTTCATTTCCTCAGAAACCGGTAGAAAAAGAAACTGAAGATTATTATTTTGAAATTCTGAAAGTTTTTTCCTATGGACTAGATAATTACTACCTCTTTTTATCTTAGTAAAAAGTTTTACTGAACCATCTTTGAAAGCTCCTTAAATGTAATATTACAATGTAATATTTCTTTGTCAGTGATTTCAGAGTACATGCTTCTAAAGAAAATAACTTCTAAGTAAACAGCTCATTTCACCTTGTATGCCTGGTTCACTCCAGGGTAAGCCTGGGAGCAATTACAGATCGAGAGATTTCCATTTGGTTACCAAACTCCAAGATTTCTTTGTCCCAGTATTGAGACTTGTTCTTAGATTATATTAGTAAGCCATTATTTAGAGCCGTGTGAATATCTTTGCTGAACCATTTTTATACTTTTAGTTTTTATTTGAGATTGTTGTTAAAGAAAAAAAAAACTTTGTAAAACTGAAATTGAGGATACTATCCAAAAGTGCAGGGGCAATATTCTTCACATTTTCTTTAAATTGACACTTATGTGACAAAATTCTTTTAATAACAAAAAGCATTTATTATCCTTGCAAGTGGAACACTTTCTATTCTTAGATTCTGCCAGGAAAGGCAAAATCATGTTGCCAGTCATAGCAACAATTAAATCTTGATATCTGCACCTAACATTTCTACTTCATTTCTACATATCCTTTTAATCTTTATTTTAAACTATCTTCTGTTTTACTGTTTTGGTAGTAAAATATATTAATTGTTATACATTTTCTGAAGATGTTAATAAAAAATTATTCATAATACTTGTTAAAGACTTGTGGGATAGACTTTATTCAAGGTGGGCTACTTTAATGGGGTTTGGTAAGTGGAAGAGAGCTGTTTCACTCAACTCTGAACTCAATAAGAAAAAGAATTTCTAGCCAAGGAGCAGGATGGGGATCAGTGGATGGAAAATTACTAAGAGAAAACATCAAGGGTAAGAGGGGATTCTGGCTAAACTGATCTAACAGGATTCTTGCTAAAGACAGGCCAGGGTGGTCAGATATAACCTTCAGGATAGTGGAGAATGAGGAACCCAATCAGATATCTAGGTGGATCCTATATTAAGGGTGAAGATTCAAATAAAACTGACTTTGCAGGATTCTTGCTAAAATTGGACAACATAGAGACAAATGCAGAAGCTCAGAAGTCAGGGCCTGAGAACTGAGTTAACAGGAGCCTGACTAGAATTAGGTCCAGAAAAGAGTCTTTGTCAAAGTGTTCCCTATATTTTATATTAAAATTAGATTTTCCAATCTAATATACTTTCTAAACATCTTTCATTTGAACTTCATTCTTTAGTGCCTGACAATTTCTTTATGAATTAAAATGAAGTGCAATCTGAATCTTACAACGGTATTTTATTATATGATCATCTACGTTGAAACACCATGACATTTTATATTTATCAGAAAACCTAGGTGATTCTTGTATTTGGGGCTTTTAAGAATACTTACCTCTATGTGCTGGGCCGACTCAAGGAATGAAACTTACCTTCTCTTCATTTTTCTAATCAGTTCTACCATTAGGTATTAGCATTTAACTTCCTTTTTATTGGTAGGACAAGACTGTATTGACAGGATCAAGTAGGAGATTAGTTTCCTTAGCAGCACACACTTCTCAGAGGAATACTAACCCTCATTAAGTTGGAAAACACTTAAAGCTGTAATTCAGGGCACTATATTGCCTGATCAGCTAAAATAAACAAGAATAATAATCTTCTGGAACACAGGTTTAGCAGAGTTATATGACTAGAAGAATGCATTTCTAAGGTAGGTATTAACTGGTATAATATGATTGAAGACAAGGAAGCTCAGTTATTTTGAGAAAGAAATAAAAAAGAATAGAAAAATAAAAAAGTGCAATAGTAGTGCATTGCTAACACATTAATGTAATGGAAATCTCCTGCTAGTGTAAGCATATATAATAAAGCAGCCCCCAAATATTTATTCTTTATAAAGTTAAAAAATAAACATGAGTTCATTGCAGTACCTGTTCCAAAAAGTTACTATGCCTAAGACAGTGTGTTACACAGTAGGGGCTCCAGGGATTACGAAAACATAATAACTGCCAGCAAATCTCTCATAATCTGGTCATATGAACAAAGGTGTTAAAAAGAATAACAACGGCATATTGTAAAATTTTACAAGATTTATGAATGAAAATCTATCCAGTCTCTACTTACTTTAATAATTTATGACTTACCTTGTTCAAAAAATTTAAGGTAGTTATTAATACACCAAGATAATTGTCTTTGAAACTCAAAAGGGATTTCTATTTCAAATAAACATCCATTTCTGCCATTTTTTTAGCCCCTCATTAGATAAATTCAGTTTGCTCTCATGTTTGGAATTAAATACCATTTTACTTTAAGGATTATCACTAATTTTTAGTTTTCTTTTTTTTTTTTTTTTTTTTTTTTTTTGAGACGGAGTCTCGCTCTGTCGCCCAGGCTGGAGTGCAGTGGCGCAATCTCGGCTCACTGCAAGCTCCGCCTCCCGGGTTCACGCCATTCTCCTGCCTCAGCCTCTCCGGGTAGCTGGGACTACAGGCGCCCGCCACCACGCCCGGCTAATTTTTTGTATTTTTAGTAGAGACGGGGTTTCACCGTGGTCTCGATCTCCTGACCTCGTGATCCGCCCGCCTCGGCCTCCCAAAGTGCTGGGATTACAAGCGTGAGCCACTGCGCCCGGCCTAGTTTTCTTTTTTTTAAAAAAAACAAATTATTTTACTTTTTGAAAGATGTAATTTTTGTTATAATTCCTAGAAATATTCAGTGATAATTTGTCTTTTTAAATTTCAGAATTATTTTATTCCCATTTTTACATATTATTGTTTATTTCAACAGAAGACAAAGATAAAGAAATTATTTCTCTATACTCTTGTTGGAGTGTAGAAACAGAATAGCAAAATCCTACCTATTTATAGGACGAATGGCCTACATTGTGCAAAGCAAGATTTCATATATTGATGAATTATCTGACATCTTTAGAAAATACAGTAGCAAATTTTAGTTTGTTAGGCTATCTAAAAATTCATCACCTTTAAATAAAAAATGTATAGATTAAGAAAGAACAATTTGAAGTTATCTGAAATATAAAGTTATAGATTGTAATCAGTATTTCACTAAAGTGTGAAGTTATACATCATTACCAAAAAGCAATGATGCAAATTATTGAATAATGAGGCTCTCATTCTTTTACTAATCTGACTACAGAATATATAGAATTTGTGAACATTCAAAAATGAAAATCCATATTTTTACACATGGAGAAAGATAATGTATTACCTTATTTATTTATATTCGAATATGTTCACAGAATATAATAATTGAGTATTGACTGATGTCCTAAAAGAGCAATGTCTTTAAAACTTTTTTTTGTACCCTGGATGTTTCTTGGCAAATGATGTTTAATTTTTCTTTTTTTGTTGTTGTAGTTCTGAATTTTCACATTATTATCCCTTAAAATAATATTTGTTAGAAATGACCCTCATATCCTTGTCATTATGTATTGTATGAGAACATGAAAAAACTGAATTTAATTAAAATTGTATGATTGCATTTTAGCAAAATATTTAGTGTCATCTCATTTCTCTGAAATTTTATTATGTCTCCCATTGTTAGACACCAAGTATGTAAGGGTTGAATTGTCTTATTTTTAGTAGTACTATAAAGCAATTTATACTAAGATTGAATAATCAAAGCCTATTGGATTAATCTTACAATTTTTCTGAGGAGCAGACAGGTAAATTAATCCAGTTTAGCCGTGATTATACTTTTCAACACAATAAATATCATACATAATATGAGAAGAAAGCTTTCTAATTTTTGAGTTTTCAGTACATGTTTTAAAATATATTTAATTAAATCACATTTAGTAGATTTAAACTATCACTTTAATTCAAAATATTAAACTATACAAAGCAAACACTCAATGAAAATCCATAATATGTAGTTATTCAGATCACTTGCTTGCTTATAATAGCTTGAGATAATAGTATTCTTTCATTTGAATTTTTATTTTATAAAAGGTGACCTCAAAAATTCTAAGAAATAAATTTCAATTTGCAATTGGTTATTTTTAGGTTACAGTAGAGTACAACAGGAAGACTATGGTATTCAGTTTGACTTCAAGAGTACAAATAAGATCTTAATATATACTACACTGTGCTGCTGAGAACTGAAATAAGAAAATTTCGTGAAATGCTTGGTATATGAAAAAGATTAAAAAGGTTTTTAATTTTACTGTGAAGAAAATAAAAATAGCATTTCATTTTATCATCACTTTCTTTATTTTCCCCCCAGGTAGTCAGGGAGACCTCAATCAAATAATCCTAGTGCATGATTTTCCAAATGGAGAGGAACAGGCTATTCAATTCCTGTTTCTTTATTATTATTCTTTAAATTCTCGCTTTGCTCCTCAATTAGAGGAGGATTTTGGTTTGGCTGTTTGTTGATTAGGATCTAGGTTCGACTTTCATGTATAGTTTCTGTCTTTAGAAATTGAATTATAGAACATAAGTGAAAAAGTCCTTAGTTTTCCAGTTGTGCATAATATGATAATCTCGTATTGTTATGTCCAAAGCTAATAATCAATAATAATACTTTATATTTTTGAACTTAACATTTTTTAACATTAAGAATATCTTGCTTTGGGCCAGGTATGGTGTCTCATGCCTGTAATCCCAGCAATTTAGGAGACCGAGGCGAGTGGATTACCTGAAATCAGGAGTTTGAGACCAGCCTGACCAACATGGTGAAATCCCATCTCTACTGAAAATACAAAATTAGCTGGGCATGATGGTGCATGCCTATAATCCCAGTTACTTGGGAGACTGAGGCAGGAGAATCACTGGAACTGGGAGGAGGCGGTTGCAGTGACCGAGGTCGCGCCACTGTGCTCCAGCCTGGCGAAACTCCGTCTCAAAATAAAATAAAATAAAAATTAAAGAATATTTTGCTTTGATACTCTTTGAGCTTGTCAATATATGTTTACAATCTGGTCTTAAAAATCATTACCTCATAACTCAATTCGCTCCCTTTCTTCAACTGCCAAAGCTATTTTCATCCTGACACTCAGCTCGGATGCAGATTCAGATACAGATTCTCTGTAGATTCTATTTCCATGAAGAATAAATTTTCTTTTAATGACATGGTCTTGCCAGCCATATCACAACACCAGTTGCACCCTAATTTAGTACTTATTTCATCAACATTTATTCATTCACTCTAACAATACTTATTTATGCAGGTTTATTTCAGAAACTTTGGTGACTATTTTGTTGTCATTAAGATATGAACAATTATTTTTCTCCCAAAATTAATCTAATTGGAGGAAAGGAGATGTGCAGGGAAATAGGGCAAACATGCAAACAAATATGTCATGTAAATGTACCATCATAGGGAAAGTAATGGGAGCATAAAAAAATGACCAACCAACTTTGTAGGGTCATGAAAAGCTTTATGAATGAAATGATAATCTAGTCTGAGGTTTTAAGGTCAATGTTAGGCAGATGAAGAGATCCTAGTCGAAATAGTCATTCAGGCAGAGGAACCGCCATAAACTAAGATCTTGGAGAGAAAATGGGGTGAAGATGAGGTATATGATCACGGCTGAAAAACAAAGATGGTGTTTAATAACTGTCCTGGCACATATACATAAGAAAGATATGGATAGAGAGTTAAGCAAGGGAAGATAATTTTATGTTATTTTAAAGAGATCAGATATCCTGAAACAAAAGTCATTACTTAATTGGGGGGTAAACGGTTTACATGTTCAGATTTAACTTTTTAGTAAGATCTCTCTGACTGTAGTAAAAAGAACAGATTGGATAGAGCCACATGGCTGGTGGGAAAACTAGTCATGAAGCTATTGCACTAATACACTTTAGAGGCAAAGTTGGTATTGTTGAGCGTATACTATAAGCTGATCAAGTAAAATGGGGGTGGAGAAAAAGTGGTAAATCTTATATTTAGGGGGAAGAATGTACAGAACTTGAGGACTGTATATGTGAATGAGAAGGTAGGTGAAAGTCATGTTAGGCTTAAAAATTGGAGTAGATGGCTGGGTGCGGTGGCTCACGCTTGTAATCCCGGCACTTTGGGAGGCCAAGGCGGGCAGATCACGAGGTCAGGAGATCGAGACCAGGGGAAACCCCTTCTCTACTAAAAACACAAAAAAATTAGCAGGGCGTGGTGGCGGGCGCCTGTAGTCCCAGCTACTCCAAGAGGCTGAGGCAGGAGAATGGCGTGAACCCGGGAGGCGGAGCTTGCAGTGAGCCGAGATTGCGCCACTGCACTCCAGCCTGGGCGACAGAGCGAGACACCGTCTCAAAAAAAAAAAAAAAAAATTCGAGTAGATGGAAGTATCATTTAGTGAGATAAGAAAACCAGAAGAAGTTTGGAGAATGTTTAGTTTTCCTTGACAGAGGAATTGTTTTCTAATAGAAATGACCACAGGCAATATGCCCTGCCTTCCACATGGCCTTCCTAAACCGGTAAGTTCCTGAGGCTAGAAGCACTATCTTTACTAAGACTTAAGGCCGCACCTCTGTCTCAAAACTTATCATGATATTTTGCACATTGCAATTGATCAATAAGATTTATTTTTTTATTTTGGTTTTCTACATTATTACTTCTACCAAATTGGAATTGAAACAATGAATAAACTATTGTGGGAAAAGTATTGAAAATTTATGTTAAAATATTTTTAACTCATCTACCATTTATTTACTAACACAATTATGTATTTAGTATTCATTTATTTCATAGCTAGTATTTATTTAAATGTATAATCAAAAAAATTATTATAGTTATATATGATTATATAATGCTATAGATTTTAAACAGATTCTGGGGTACTACATATAAATATTTTATTTTATAATAAATGATTCTAACATTTATAATTTAATAGATTTAATAGAATAATACATATCATATTATTTGAAAGAATGTGACTTTTTAAGTAGTTATTTTGAGTATTGGATATTTTATTTTGAAGATTCATAGTTTTACATTTATAAACTTCAGTATTAGTAAGGATTAATGTTAAGAAACTATTTTATAGAGCAGCATAGTGTTTGCTCAAGAGAAGAAATTTAGAGAATGGTTGCAGACATTGGGCAAATCAGCCAATTTTCTTTATACCTTTGTCCAATACTTAAAAATTTATGAGAGGGAGAGAGACAGGGAAAGAGAAAAAGAGACAGAGTGATAATATGGTAGAAAAAAAAAACCTGGTGACTCTAGCTGACAGATATGTCAGAGTTTACTGTATCAGTCTTTCAGTTTTCCATGGGTTCTACATTATTCAAAATGAAAGTAAATATGTTTGATACAATGATTTTCCAAAATGACTTTTCATATTCAAGTTCTTCAGCAGGTTTTAGTTCCTGAGAGAATATTTTGGATATGTAAGCAGCAAAAATCAGTCCAAATGCAAATACAAAAAAAGAAATGATACAGTTGGCAATGTTAATCGTTTAACAAATAGTAATAATTATCACAGGACATCTAATTAGGTTGTGGATAATAAGATACTGAGGTTTAAAAGATGCACCGCTATGACATGACCCACCACTTTAAAGGATATTAAGTTTAATTCAGTGATTGCGAATATTTTGTTTATATCTTTGTAGTTTCAGTTCTACTGGAAATTCACTTTTATTATTATAGTAAATATTTTATTTCATAAATTTCAATATTTATGAATTTGAAATATATATGATATATCAGTTATTTTAGATAAAAGTAAGATACCACCACCTTGGAATAAGACTACTGACAGCTAGTAAGAAAGAATAATCATTTATAGACTATATATTTTACACATATTATTTATGCATTTATTATATATTATATGCATTAGTATGCATTAGTATATATGTAACATATTTTTGATGTATTTTATTTCTGCACAGATTGTCAAGGCCATTGAGGATTTGCAAATAAACTTGTATCATGAGGTGATCTTCACAGTGAATTTTTTTTTTTTTTTGTGCGAAAGAATTTAAGAATAGGACCTATACTAAATATCTGTTTTTCAAACAGATATTTCAATATTTATGACTTCTTTTTTATGAAAAAAATCCATAAATACTTATTAATTAAACACTATGTTTTAAACATAAACTCATGTTTTTAATTTTGTATTGATTTTAATGTTTTTTTTTTTGTTCTTCATTCTCTTTTATTTCTCTCTTTTATATAAAATCACTCTCCCATGGTCCAGAAAATATTGTGTGTTGATGTTCTCATCTCCTTAGTTGGCCGCTTAGCCTCTTGGTTATGAATATTAAATTCTGGACTATTTTGCATTTCCCCACACTATAGAAAAAGTGATAAATTCATTATTAGTTTAACAATGTCTACCCTCTTTCATTGGAACTTGTGATTTCTCTTTCTTGGCAGTGTATCTAAGTTTAGCTGTTCACCTCAGTTGTCACCTCGAAATATCCTAACACTACATCGTAACAAACAAACTCTATTTACTAAACCATCTCTGACACATGGATTAATACAGTTATAACCCAAACCAAATAAAGCAACCAATTAAGGTCATTTAGTAATAATTCATAAATTAGTACTCATAAAAATATGAATTAAATGTACAATGATCTACTTTTGTGACAAACCAGGTAACGAAGCTCTTCTGACGGTGAATATTGAGTTTAATGACCACTTGCCCTAAAGATGGCTAGAAGCTTACATCCTTGCCTTAGGCATTCTATTATGACTTTTCTCCCTGTCATGGAACTCGTGAAAAAAGTTCTTAAACACTATTTCAGTATAACTTTACTGGGATATCTCAATTTGTTCATTACAAAATATCTTTATAAAGTTCTTACAAATACAATGATTTTAAGATATCACCAAAATTAACTTAATTTGGGGTAGGATTGACTTTCCTATGCATTAACAAACTTTCAGAAAAAAATATTTCTGTACAGAAGTGGGGAACATATTCCCAAAATCAGAAGTAGAAAACAGAAATAATTAAACCCCCAAATTATGTGATAATTACCTCATAATTACCTGGTAATATTTTTAGGTAGTTCTCTGCACAAAATTTAAGAAAACCTTTCTATCTTCCATATGTTAACATGCATAACAATGTGAAATGATGGATATGTTAAATTGTTCCACTATCATAACCATATTACATCATGCTATATACCTTAAATATACACAATATAGTCTTTTTTAATGAGGGGACATGAAGACTATGAAATAAGCTCAACACATTTGATAAAGAAAGTGATAACAATGTGGTTCTGGGTAATTCACCTATTGAAAAATTACAGAATTGTAGAACAGGACCTCAAATGCCATCTAGGTCAACTGTATCCTACTTTTAAAACACTTTGTGTATTACAAAAATCATGTGTGTGAGTACAAAACTTTTGGCTTAATTTTAGGGTGTATAATGGCATGGCTTCATACCAGTCTAAAATGTAACTTAAAACTTTACCACATGTCCTTACCATATGGTAGGCACTATTCTAGGGGTTTTACAAATATTAACTCACTCTATTTTTATAACAGACTGATGAGGTGACCTCTATAATAGTTTAGGAATCTGACGCACAAAAGAAGTTAAGTAACTTACCTAAAGTCAAACATCTATAGAGTTAGTAGAAGGGCTGGGTGTGTTTTTGTTTTGCTTTGTTTTGTTTTTGTTTTTGTGTTTTTTTGAGACAGAGTCTCCCTCTGTCACCCAGGCTGGAGTGCAGTGGAGTCATCTAAGCTCACTGCAACCCCTGCCTCCCAGGTTCAAGAAATTCTCGTGCCTCAGCATCTGGAATAGCCAGGATTACAGACATGTGACACCATGCCTGGCTAATTTTTGTATATTTTTAGTAGAGAAAGAGTTTCACCATGTTGGCCAGGCTGGTCTTGAACTCCCAACCTCAGGCCTGCCTCGGCCTCCCAAACTGCTGGGATTACAGGAGTGAGCTACTGTGCCCGGTCAGGGCTAGAATTTTAACATTAGCAGTTTGGGTCTAGAGTCCGTTTTTTTAACCCCTATGAATATTGTCTCTTGATGTTATATACCCTAATTTGCTACATTTGTTGTTGGGTTTGGAGAAAATCTGATTTCATTTTCAAAGAACTGTTTTCCAAGTTATTTATTAGAATGAAATAAGTACTGTTTGAATTTTTTCAATAATATTCTTGTTCACATCTACACTTTGTAATAAGAGAAATTCATTTAGATGGTGTGACTGAAGATTTATTCAATTAAGAAATATATCCTTTCAGATGATATATGTAATATGGACTTAAGTAGTGTGTTTGAATAATTTATTCTGTCTTTATGAAATGAAAAATTACTCATTTAAATTGAGAAATTATATATTCTAAAAACAATGATTAAATTTTACCAGTTTGAATGTATATGATAAGCAAAATAAAAATAGTGTGTTTAACAAAGATGAGTAATATTTTTTAGTCACAGAAGGATTATTATACTATACTACTACACATAAGAATAATTGTGTTTATAAATGTAAGTAAGCTATAATTATTTTAAAATAAATGATATAGTTCTCATAAGAAAAAAATATAAAAATATTTTTTCAGCAGATCTGAAAGTTAGAAGTTGAATCATTTGACAATGGTACATTTATATAGATAATAGAAAAAAGCCTAGAATCTCCAAGCTCCTATTCCAAAATTCTTCTATTATAATATTCCTACTTATAGAAAATCATTTTTAAAATGTCTTCATTTGTAAGGCTTCCTATGTTGTAAAGAGGGTATGCTTTAATCCCCTCAGTGAGGAACTCATATAACTGAGGCAACTCATATAGTATGTGAGTAATGTCCTTTTAAGGATATTGTGATATTAAGAGTTCACTCATTGCATCACTGTTTTGAGCTACTTCAGAGCTGCAAAATTATTTCTCTATATCTTTCATATAGAAATAGTTTAGGATTAAATTATAAATAATGTGGTTATGCTAGGAAAACAAATTAAAACCACCAATGTTCTTATTCAAATACCAGAGAAACATGGTAGCTACTATTACTGATATATCTTACTTAATACTGTATATCTTAATTTTTTTTCTGAAGACGTTTGCTGAGTAAGAACTCACACAAGTAAACCTTTCTCATTAGTCAGAATCTTTGCACTCTGTAGTTCTATGTGCTATGAATAATACAGTTTGAAAAGTTGATGAGGATAGAAAGAAAAATTGAATTCAAATATTTTTAGAATTTTCTGGTGTAGCATATAGACATTGCATCAGCAGCTTTGTATAAAGTGTCTTACACTGTACCATATTGGGATTATACATCTTATTACTTTTTTTTTGAATGGTTATACTACAATGTATGCAGTTTCAAAGTCTATGAATAGTCTACATTAGCTTAATTTATGTGCATTCACTTAATTTATGTGAGTATAATTTTGGAGGTATGACTATCTTATGAATAAGACAGATGCCCATTTAAATCTTTAAAGACCCTAGAAATAATGTAATTATGATTCTGTTTAAATAACCAGATATGCAGTTTTTTCCTAACAGAATAATGAAAAGAAATCTGGGAAAAGACAGTACTCCTCACATCCACCCTCCCACACACACATCTATTCATCTATCAATCTGTCTTTCTATCATCTCTCTGTCTCACTCTATGTCTGTCTCTATAACTATATATATCTATACTAGGTACACACACATATACATACATATATTTATGTATTCTTAAATCCACAGTTTTACTCCGTGTTTATGTAGATTATGGAAATAACTACATGAATATCTTTGCTTCATTTAACGCATTTATCTAAAATAACTATACAATAAAATTAAATCTAGTATTAAAATTTGTAACACAATTTATGAAATACTTGAACATATTAATTATTTATTTGTATCAGTCCAACTTTATAAAACATTCAACTTCTGATTTTTGCTCAATAGGCTTTAATGATCCACTGAATAAAATTGTTATAACAAAGTCTGTTATGACTCAGTGTCTTATTTTCCATTAATATAAAAAAGGAACAAAGAACAAAAGATATACAGCTCTAAAAAATCATTTTGGTTTGTATTTTATTAACTTCTGATAATACTAATTTAAAACAATACTATTAGATTAAAATTTAAAAATTAGCCACCTCAACACCTTAACTGAGAGAAAGGAATCTTCTAGGAGTTAACTAATTGCCTGTGTATTTTGTCTAGGTGTTGAGGGAAAGCTAAGAGAATGAAGGCTCTAAATCCCCAGTGGAAGCATGATATGGCGAAGCAGAGCTGGTGCTGAATTGTTCTCTCTGATGGCTCTATGGGAGTGGATAGCACTGAGTCTTCATTGCTGGGTTTTAGCGGTTGCTGCTGTTTCGGATCAGCATGCCACAAGCCCCTTCGACTGGCTCCTCTCTGATAAGGGACCCTTCCATCGCTCACAGGAGTACACAGATTTTGTGGACAGAAGCCGGCAGGGATTTAGCACAAGATACAAGATATACAGGTATGAAGCAAAGGGAAAGCAATTACAGAAATTTCATCCTTGAAGGTTGTGTATACATAAGTTTCTCTAAGGGAAAGTTTCAGATGGGAAAGAGTTATTATCAGAAGGATTGTTATTTACCATGCACCATAGTAATGTTTTCTTACTATTCAAAAGTATTTCTTATAGACTTAATATATTATGATAAAAACAGATAATGGTGACCACTTGTCTATCACTCCCAAATTTAAGCATGCTACACTGCCTTAAAGTAAATGGCAATGTACTTGGAAGCCGAGTTTCTTATTTTAAATAGCCAAAATTTTAAAGTGAAATTTTAAAAATTGCTTTTCCTTTCTACCTTATACAATGCTATGTTACCTTTTTCAGCCTAAATGGAAATGGTATCTTCTACTAGTCACTGAGAAGTTGAGTCACCTCATCCTTTTTTACCTGAAAGGTAATTGTACGTTCAGAAGCTAAAGGAAACAGCAATGGAATAAAAACAAGTAGCAGATAAATAGGACATGATCGCAAAGATCAAAGAAATGGATGGGATTAAAATATATGATCTTTAACATTTATCAATGTTCTATGTTTAAAATCTAAATAAGTTACACAAAAAGAGTAATATATTAAATCCAACAAAGGTTGCCTGTTCACCTGAAGTCCCATGAATGCATTAAGTAGAAGAGTGTACAAGTGGTTGCCTGATGGATTAGATTATATTGATCTATGCCATGAAGAACATTTTATGTGAAGTTATCACTTCAATTTGTTTATTGGTGATAGACTTTTACAATTCCTAGTTATTGGTTTAACATTTATGAAGAAGCACATTTGTTGTGTATTTTTGTGTGTCTGTATCTATGTAGATACTCCTATATAAATATTTTATTTTATGTTGTATGTGCACCAGAGGGCACTGTGCTTCATGTTTGTCTGTAGTCATTTATACAGCATTATGAGAAATTTATAAATCCTATCAGCAATGTATATTTACAGAAGAGACTGAGTGTCCTGAGCAAGTTCCATGAAGCATCACGCAATTATTGCTTTGCCTTTTCAAAAATAAGAAATCCCTTATTCCATGCAGTCATAACACTGTCATAAGCCTAATGAAAAGATTTACTCTATTTTTTAAATAAATGAAATGACGAGGCAGGGCGCGGTGGATCACGCCTGTAATCCCAGCACTTTGGGAGGCAGAGAAGTGCGGATCACTAGGTCAAGAGATGCAGACCATTTTCCAACATGGTGAAACCCCGTCTCTACTAAAAATAAAAAAATTAGCCGGGCGTGGTGGCGAGCGCCTGTAGTTCCAGCTACTGGGGAGGCTGAGGCAGGAGAAAGGCTTGAACTCGGGAGGCGGAGCTTGCAGTGAACCGAGATCGCGCCACTACACTCCAGCCTGGGCGACAGAGCGAAACTCCGTCTCAAAAAAAAAAAAAAAGAATACTACTAAAGATTTTCTTTCTGAAATGCAGCAGAAATTGTAAACATTTTATGATTCTGGGTTCATTTATGTGTGTTTATTGATTTAGCCAGTTTTTCTTCACAGATTGAGTGAAGCTACCTGATTTTAGGATTCTAAGAATGTGTTAGATTTTAGCACTCTGCAAGAGGATTTTTAACACTCTATCAGACAAACTGATGCCAGAGCATGTCTCTGTGATTTATTGGCATCTGTATCTGGAGGTCTAAGGTGCTGTCTTATGTGTGATTGTTGTGGTTTAGTTATCAGTCAATCAGCTGTGAGTTGCAAACATGGCTTGACATGTTTTTGTTTTTGTTTTTTTGGGACGGAGTCTTGTTCTGTCACCCAGGCTGGAGTGCAGTGGCACGATCTTGATCTTGACACACTGCAACTTCCGCCTCCTGGGTTTAAGCGATTCTCCTGCCTCAGGCTCCCAAGTAGCTTAGATTAATAGGCGCCGGCCACCGCGCCCAGCTAATTTTTGTATTGTTAGTAGAGACAGGATTTCATGTTGGTGAGGCTGGTTTTGAACTTCTGACTTCAAGTGATCCGCCCGCCGCGGCCTCCCAAAGTGCTGGGATTACAGGCGTGAGCCACCGTGTGCGGCCAGCTTGACATGTTTTTAGAGGTGCTGGGTTGAATGAAAGAGGCATTATTTGGATCACAGATGTTAAAGGTAATGAACAAAAGTGCTTTGAGGTTTGTTTGCAAGGCGCATGTATTCTGTTTGGTTTTTATGCAACTCACTTCCTGAAGACCTTCATTAGCCCTGTGCTACTTATCCTTCCTATATCTTTACCTTTGTGGCTTGAATAAACATGTAAAGATATTAAATCCATTTATAAACAATGGAGCTAGGTTATAACTTCTTATAAAATCATTTAAGCATTGCAAATGATGCCATGGTTATTGATAGTTGCTATAAAATGAACAATATAATTTATTCTTTAGGGTTCCTTTAGTTTTAGTAAAGCGAGTTTTGTCTTTAATATTTGTCTTCAAAAATAATTTTAGAGAGTTCATCTTTCATTAATGTTTGCCATAAAAATATAGAATTTGTGAGTACTTAAAACACATAGATGGAAAATTAATGTTTTCCATATTTAAGTATTTGATTTGTCATTTTAAAGATTGTAATTTCCTAAAGCGATCAGCCCAATTCTACTAGTGCTTATTATTACTATCATCAACACGTTCTAGGGGAATATTGCATTGACATTGTTTCTGAAAGCCATTAGTTACAAATGTAAAACATATCAAACCTGTTAAAATAATTAGGCCAAATCTATTTTCACTTGTCTTTCTTCATTTCATCTTCTTCTCCAGCAACGTATTTTTATTTTCACTCCAAATATAGAACGGCAAGGACACAACAAACAAAAATTGTGAAAATTATAGCTAGGGCTAAGATTTTTAAAAATTGCCATCATGTTTGAAAAAGTGTGTTTTTGTCAACTAATAGAACTTACATTTATGTTTTTAAACTTGTGTATATTTAAAGTTATTTACAGAATTTGTATCTGAAACTACACTAAGACTTAAAAGATGATTAATTTGTGGATTGGTCACTGAGTTGGAAGATTTAGAATGAGAATGGTAACACATAACTTGTTACTTGGACAAATATTAAAAGTTAGATTTCCAACTATTTTCCCCAATATCCTCAGATTGGTTCCCGAATAAAATAATAAGGCGTTTTGAAAAAATTGCCTCATTTTAAAAAAAAGGCATTTCTAAAAGTGTTTTTAGTTTCAGAAAGTGAGCTATTCCTGGAGAAATTTTGTCTACTGTGCCGCATAGAACAGGGGGACACTTGGTGCCTTAGTAAGCTGGAGCCTTGTGTTTGCAGTTGTATTCTAGAAACACTATCCCTCAGGCTGTAAGCCTGTCAGGATATGTATAATCTTCTCCAGGCCATGGAAATCTTTATTCTTTAAATACATTAGAGGATCTCTAGACAAGGGATTCATTTTTAGTGGCTCAAACTTTTTTGTGTGTGTGTGCAACTTTTTCAACTTTTTATTATTAATTTTTTTTAAGTTTTGGAAAAGTTCAAAGAATAGTACAATAAAGGCCAATATACTCACAACCTAGACAAAACAATTATTAACATTTTTCCAAATTTGTTTCAATTCTCTTTTGGTATTTTGGTGTGTGTTTATTTGTGTCTATGTTTCTACTATTTGAAAGTAGCTTACAGATTTCACCTTAAAATATTTCGTCTTGCATCTCCTGAGTATAAGGACATCCTCCTACATAACATCACCATTATTGTAGATAAAAAAATTCATAATTATTTTCTACTATCATCTAATGTTTAGCTCATATTTAAATTTTCTTAATTATGTCCAAAATGTATTATAGTGGCTCAAACTTAGATGCAGTTATCTTGAACCACTGATACGAGTTCTAAGGTCATAGGCTGGCAATTTTCATTATCATAATATAAACATTTCACATAGGTAAATCTTCAGATATGATGACTCAAAACAAAAATGTTTTTCTTTCTTTCCCTAACTTCTACCATGCTTTGGTTAACAACATGAGTAAGTGAATTATTGGGAAAATGATGTTGATTTTCTTATAATTTTTCAAAATATTATACAGACATGTCATATTATCACAACTTGGTGTGCTTCTTCAGAGCACTCAAATAATGGTCCAAATTTGAGAACAGGAGACAATTGAGATGAATGTTGTGCCTTACTGGTCTTTTTAGTCATGTTCCTTGAAAAAAATTATATTTAAAAAATGACTAAGGAAAGACAAGATGGTCTAAAAAAAGTTAAACCACACTATATGGTCACTTCATATGTGACAGGATTATAATGAAATCGTGTGTGGGAAAGAGTGAACTTTTGAATAAATGTTTCTTTATATGGGTATCCATATGAGAAAAGCAGAAATTTAATCCTTTCTTCATAACATATATATAAACCTATTTTATATGGAATAGGGATCTCAATAGGAAAGGCAAAAATATTAAGATTCTAGAAGAAAACAGAGGAAAAAAACTTCATAATATTGGGATACATAAGAATCCACTTAAATACAAGTTATTAAGAATTAAAATACAAGTATTTTTCATCAGGAATAAGAATTGGACAAGTATTTATTGATAAAGAGTTGTTTTTAAGAATGTACAATTTTCTATAATAAAAATTATGAGGATTCTGGTTTAAAATGTCTTTAAAGTAGCAATCCAGATAGAAATCACTTCAAACTTCCTATTAAAATACTATATTAATTATCAGGAGGGAAAATGAAAACTCATAACAACACAGAAAATTATTGTTAATATGTAACTTTCTGCCAGAATATGAAAGGCATTGAAGTAGTTATAAGCTTCTTATAAGACTAGCAAAACATATTTTAGTACTTCAGATGAGCCAATCCAAATGCCTCAACAAAGGTGGCACCTACCCTAAACACAGAAGGAAGCTGTGTCATTACCATCAGCTAACTACTCAGAAGCCCAGAGTTGGATCCTAGTAGGAACTTCGCAGCTCCCTCTCTACCACAGGAGCCTACCTTGAGATGTAGTCACAGTAAAATGGCGTCTCTCTCACCATGTGTGGAATTGGCACGTGGCAAGAATGATGTCGTAGGAGGATATCAAATAAGGATGCCCCATGTAATATTTGAGACACGATTAAACCAAAAAATAAAGAAACAGAAAATAATTTTGTCTATTTAAATTTTAATTTATTTGTTTGCCACGTATTTTTATTTGCTAAATTTGGCAACTCTAGAAGGGAATATATGAGTACTAATATTAATGATTACATATCTATGACAAGGAACAAGGACTTTCAGAAGTAAATTACCAACAGGGAGAGGAATAGCCTTTAATGTAGTTAATGTTGTTTCCCCTAGACTTTCGAATGTCAGAGTAAATTCCGCCTCAGCTATACACTGATAATTAAGCCCAAACCACTTCATATTAGTGCAATCTCCTGCAAACCAAAGAACGATTTGGAGGCACTGATCAACACATCCTGTTTCAGCAAAATCTACATATTGATAGAGCCCTCTCTATTCCACATAACAAATAAAATAATACAGTAATATACATATTACATACATATATATACATGCTATAATACAATAGCAGCTTTGGACTTGCATTATGTGACAGTATGAGGTTAACGGTAGGGAGACCATGCTTTTACTGAAGGGAGAAGGTAACACATTTTTCAAAATAGCTAAAGGAAAGAAATAAATATCTTAAAGATTCTGTAGAAGAGATTACCTCTTTTTGATCCCTCTCCCTGATATACACATACACAAACAAGCACACATGAATGCCTGGTCTCTTCAGTAGATTGTAGGAAATTGTGGTATCTCTAGAAACAGAAGACCATATGGCAAGAAAAAAATAGGGTGAAAATAAAAAGGAGTTTGGAGGATGTGATAATAGTGCAAATAAAATAAAATGTAGCCGCGCAAACGAAATTCACACTAAAAATTATCACAGAGTTTAATGAAAAATAGTAAACATTGTTTTAAAATTTCAAGGAAATGTTAAAATATAATTCTTGGAAGAGACAGTATTTAACAATAAAGAGAACTATTAAGTTTAAGTGACCTAGGTTTATAAACTCCCGTGATATAAATAAATACTTAGAGATCTGAATTTGAGTAAAATCTTAGAAAAATTAAGCAGAGAGTGGAAATTCAAATTTATTAATATTTCCATTTCCAACCAGAAAAATTAAGTTTAAAATATTATTGCCAACCTTAACAATAACAATTTGTGGATGTAAAAAGCATCATGTATATTTTGAAAATTTCCTGCTACATATAAAGACAAACATATAAAAAGTTTAAAAATAAATGAAAATGATAGAATTATCAAACTCGAAACAACAAAAATATAGCAAAGTTTTAAAATAAAGCAAATTTTTAAAAATATAGCAAAATTTATCAAACTTGAAAAATCAAAAATATAGCAAATATAATAAGTGTACATATTTCCAGCTCTAAAAATAATTATCATAATCAGACTTAAAAATGTCTTTGAATATGCTACTTTTAGCAAAGTTAACTAAGACAAGGTTAGACCCAACATAAAAAGTAAAAAGATAATCAATTTTCTTTAAGGCCATATATCACTATATAATGAATAATAAATTATACATAGACCTTCTAGGAGAAACTAAAAAAGCATAATTGTCACAAGAAACTTTAATCTGCTATTTTAACTTTTATGGATGAAATAGACCACACACACACCCCCCCCCAAGTGTAGGGGTGATAAGAAAAAAGATTATTTAAATATAGAATTTGGTGCAATTGTACTGATATATAGAATTTTGTGCACTAAATATGTAATATGCATCTTAAATACGGTCATGCAATGTATACTCAATTTGACTTTATTCTAACCCACAAAGAAAAATTTTAACATAATAAATTAAATATATCCTTATTTTTTAAATTCTCAAAAATCTTAAGAATGCAAATTTAAAACTAGATATTAAGAATACAAATTTAAAGAAATCAATTTAACTTTCCTCAGAAAACTGAGAATTCAGTTTTAATGGTACTACATATTGTTTTATTTTCAAAGGATATTCAATACAATAGGAAATTCTTTCATATTCCTTCAAATTTAAGTAAAACAAAACACATAAAAATTTAAAAACATAAAATAGTGCTCTAATTATTTTAGGATGGTCTTACTTTTTTAATATATACAAATGCACACTGAAAAGTCTACAAGTATTTCACCTAAATGTTTGAGGTATCTCTTGTGTAAAGTTTTATAGGCTTTCCCTTTCACTTGTTTGTGATGAGTACGTGTAAATTTTATGATCAGGCAAAATATTAGCTGTTATTAAAAACATTAGGATGAGCTATAATTTATTTGAAAAGTCACTTAAATTATGATTTACCAGGGTTATTTAAGCGAAAGTTAAAAAACAGAGTTAAAATAATGAAACATAGTATCTCCTTTGAGCCTTAGCTCTAATTTTTAAAATAGTTATAATTAAACATCTTTGTATGTGAAATACAGACTATAACATACATCAGAAGTGTTTGGGGATCAAATCTATATGTTGTGTATATAGATATAGAGAGAGAGAGAGCTATAGGGAGAAAGAGAGACTGCAAAACGTGTGTGTGTACGTACATATATATATATTTTATATATATATAGTGCAAAAGGTGTGTGTGTACATATATATCAAACAGTATTTAACTTCAATCTCTTTCCCTTTTCCACACTAGAAAAGGGAAAGAGATTCGAATCATTTCTTATTTAAGAAATTAAAGAAAAATTGATACATCTTATTTCTAGTGTATAATAAGCTATTCACAAATATATATGTAAGATGTTCAAAAATGTTGGTTAAAAAATTACACTATATATATATGCTATTTTACACCATATATATATATATATATATATATATATATATGGTAATAGTCTGGTCTATATCTATCAGTCCATACTAGAAAAGGAAAAGAGGTTGAAATTAAATATTATATTTTCATTATGTAATTGGTGTTTTCATGTTATCTTATTTACTCCTATAAACAGCTGTAATAATTTCCATTTTACATATTCACAAATAAAAACAAAAACATGCTGAACTTTTGTTTGCTCCCATGTCCCTGAATTTCTCTTTTATGTATGATATTGCACTAAAATCACCTTCTAAATTATGGATACATGGAAGACAGAACTTTTTCATCTGTTTTATTTATTTAATTTTGTACACTTTTTCTTTTTATTTCTATCTTTCTGTCTTTAATTTCCTAGAGCAAGCCAATTGTTTGCCCACCAAAGGCACTGGCTTTGCATTTGGATATGCTGGATTTAAAGAACAATGCTCATCCCAATGAAAATATTTCCTCTTGACTATAAGCAAGGAGGCATGTATTCTTTTCTGTCTTTGACAAAAACCAACTGTATTCACTCAGTTTTATAACTTAATTTCTCAGACCGCAGTCTCCTCATTTGTAAAGTTAAGGCTGCACTAGATCTCTATAGATACTTTGAGCTATAAAGTTCAATTTTTTGGATCTCAATAGCAAAATGGAAACATCAGAACAAATAGGTTTAAAGCATTAAAACAAAAATTTACTGTGATTAATTCTTATATCTGCATTTATCTGCAAAAATCACTTACAAATACTTCTTCATAAATAATATCTAAGAAACGCTTATACTTTTCTTTGTGTATATTGGAACATATATTGTGTAATTACTTATCTTTTCCCCACCAATCTAATTTTTTTCCTATTTCTTGTATGTTATATTGAAGAAGCTATAGTAAGAAGGAAGCTTTTTACCCTAGTTGGTTGGTTTACTATAAATCACTACACTAACTGTTAACACACTTGGTGCAATGATAAATTAAGAGGAGTATTCTAGGTAGTGATTTTAAATAATCATCAAACTACATTAATAACCAAAATAATTTGAATACATGTGTTCAACAACAATATTGCTATATCTCTAATTTTGAGATTAAACCATACAATACGTTTTAATTTTTGTTATTTAATTATAATTCACAACTGAAATATACAGTTGCCATTGGGAAAATTTCAGCCAGAAATAATATAGAAATATAAATAGTTTAGAAACTATAATCCACTGTCAGAAGAGCCAGTTCTTAATGAGAATTGTGTATAATCGTTATTATAAATTAAAAAGATGTGCTTTTGTAATAATTAAAACAATTTATAAGTAATAATTTTTAGTTTAATAGTGTATTCATGTTTGTTAGTACTATAATGACAAAATAAACAAGATTGCTAGTTAACACAATTATTTACAGAATAGGAAACAACAATTATGATGTTTTGGCATTTAAACAAATACTTTATTTGATTATTTTTCTCTAACTAATCCCATTTTGCCAAGCACTCTAATTCTTCATTTTCATTATCTCTGTGGTCTTCTTCCAAGTGAAATTGCCAGAATTATCAGGCTTGTTCTCTTTTGTTTTCACTCTTCTGGAGCTTTTGTATTGCTAATATGTATTTTTTTAATGGGCACCGTCCCAAAAATGTGAATTTGAAAATTAGAGGGAAAAAAAATGGGTTTTAACACTTTGAAGGGTTCCTTGACATTTTTCTTGAGGGGGTGTGTGTGTGTGTGTGTGGGTGTGTGTGTGTGTATGCGCATGCGTGTGTGTATGCGCGAGCATATTTAAATGAAATTTAATGAGAAAAAAGTGATTTGCATTATGATGTTTCTGAGTTACAAAAGATTCTAAAATTACATTCATTATGTCCTTTCTGCTTTTATATAAAAATAAAATAGCAGTGCTAATGACAATATGTTTTAATTGAGTTTAAATAAATTAGTCCTAAGATTAAGTTATAATATTATCTCTTTCATTTTAATAAGCACCTGTGAATGAAAGTAAAAGATTAGACCCTCATTTTCAAATTGTACTTTTAAAGTTAAAGCTGAAACGTGTACTGAGTATTTATGGTTTATAATAGATTTTAATTTATCCAATATCCATAATTAGGCCAATCTTTATAGAAGTAGCAAGTTTTTCGGTTTTTTGAAATTATGCTGCCTATTTTTTAAATTTCCCCAAAGTAAATTTTTTAACTTCCCCATAATTTTCAATAGGAATTATAGTTCCATAATCTGCCTTAGGATATAATAATTATCCAATAAAATTCAGCCTCTAAAATAGTCTTACACCAATTAACTAGTAATATTTATTCATGAACTTGCTTCTCTTACTGACGTGACATGTGATAATATAAAGATGTTAAAAAATGTTGGTTGAAAAAAATGATACAAAGGACGTATGTATCTTATTAAATATCCCATTCATTTATTTCTCCAAATTTCCCGGTAAACAAAGGCAATATAAAAAGCCTACTATTTTTGGCCTGGTGCAGTGGCTCACGCCTGTAATCCCAGCACTTTGGGAGGCCAAGGCATAGGGATCATGGGGTCAGAAGTTCGAGACCAATCTGGCAAATATGGTGAAACCCCGTCTCTACTACAAATAGAAAAATCAGCTGAGCTTACTGGTGCGCGCCTGTAATCCCAGGTACTCAGGAGGCTGAGGCAGGAGAATCGCTTGAACCTGGGAGACGGAGGTTTCAGTGAGCTGAGTTTGAGCCACTGCACTCCAGCCTGGCAACAGAGCAAGACTCTGTCTCAAAAAATAAATAAATAAAATAATAGATAAATAAATCAAAATAAATAAATAAAAAGCATACTATTTTTATATAAACAAACCTAGGAAATATATTAGTAAGCCATTTTATTTTAAATCAGGTCTGTTCATAGAAAGAATGAAGCTTGCTTAATTCAGATTGGTCATTGCAGCTGAGTCCTGATTGGTTGATACAAGTTGAGCCTTGATTGGCCAGGGTAGGTAAGTTCTGATTGGTTGGTTTCCAAGCCCCAAACTAGAAGTTACTGTCAGATGTTTCCAACTGCTGGTGGTGGGGATGGTTCACCTATCAGTTTATCTTGGCAAGGATAACAGACATTGGTTTGGCAAGCCAAATGCAGAAAGGGAGGTCCTGTGATACTTTTATAACATCTTTCCGGGAATGCAGAGTCTGTGACCCATTGCTCCCTCATGCAGGTATGGCTGCCTGGTTCTGTTTCAACTTTGAACACCCCTGTTTGCCAGAGTGTCCATTTTGTTTGCCAGTAGCGGAGATACTTTAAACTAGGGAAAGGGAATGTTTTATACTCTTCAGTTCCTTTTAAAGATTCTCAGAGTTCTTTGAATATTTTCTTTTCTTTTCTTTTCTTTCTTTTTTTTTTTTTTTTGTTTGAGACGGAATCTCGCTGTGTCACCCAGGCTGGAGTGCAGTGGGGAGATCTGGGCTCACTGAAAGCTCCGCCTCCCGGGTTCACGTCATTCTCCTGCCTCAGCCTCCGGAGTAGCTGGGCCTGCAGGCACCCACCACCATGCCCGGCTAATTTTTTATATTTTTAGTAGAGACTGAATATTTTCTTTTAGTCAAGATACAGAAGGCTGGCCAGGCGCAGCGGCTCACGCCCATAATCCTAGCACTTAGGGAGGCCGAGTGAGGTCAGGAGTTTGAGATCATTCTGGCCTATATATAGTGAAACCCCATCTCTGCTAAAAATACAAAATGTAGCTGGGTGCAGTGGCGCATGCCCGTAGTCCCAGCTATTTGGGAGGCCGAGGCAGGAGAATCACTTGAACCCGGGAGGCAGAGTTTGCAGCCAGCCAAGATTGTGCCAATGCCCTCCAGCCTTGGGCAACAAAAGCGAAACTACGTCTCCAAAACAAAACAAAACAAAAAGTTACAGAGGCTTCCACAACATTTGAAAGTATTTCACTAGTTTATTGTTAAGGCACCTATACCTCAAACCCAAAATTATACACACACACACACACACACACACACACAGGCATAAAGAAAATACAAAATAACCACACACATTTGAAGAAAATACACACACACACACACACACACACCCACACACACCCGTACCTTATTTGTTTTATTTAAATCCGATTTTCTTATTTTGTGTCCAAAGTATGTTAAGTATTTACGTGTGTGTGATTACTTTTTGAGTATTCTCCCTTCGTTTACATGTAGGTGGAATCTACCTATTCTCTTCTCTTTTGAAATGGTTGAAAAGAGTCAAAGAGAATGGCCTGGGTTTTGCATATCCTTATTGTGATAGACAGTTCCCTGGCAGCTCATTTAAACAGATATTAGTAGCTAACTAATTAAACTACCTCTCTTGTCAGCCAGAAATTAACAAAGGCTTAAAAAATTAGCAAAATCTCTGTTTTGCTGTGGCCTTATTTGCTGATGGTCTTATCTTAAAGACACACACACAACTATTTCCCAAAACAGAATAGAAAATTAGATTTAAATAAACATACCTGATTAAAATTCATAAAGTATTTTCTCACGAAATGTAATCTTTCAAAACTTAACCATTATATGAAAGTAAATTTTTAAAATACAACAGTAAGTTTAACAGTCATTGGAATACATTTCCATGTTTATCAATTAAAAAAGCAACAGACTATAATCCTTTTTTGCAGTGATCGTTTCAGGATTTAGGGTTTTTTTTTCCCCAAATCAAACAAAAGATTCTAAAGATTGAAAATGACATCAAAATTTATCTACTCAAAGTAATGATGTTTAAATCATGCTATCTAATTCCCATTTATAGCATAACTGTCAAGTGATCATCTAACCATTCTTTAAATGTTTCAAATTACTGGGAACAAAGTACATTCCAGGGTGTACTTTCTAATCCTATCCCAATTCTATCTCTTCAATGTTTAATCCAATGATAACACTCAGACTTCACATTACTGTTCTCTTTTATTGAAGTACTGTTAGGGAGAACTAGATTCTCCTACTCTTGAGAGCATTGCGTGTGTCCATATCTCATTAAAAATAATAAAAAAAACCTTGACCCATTTGAGAAATCTGTCAAGAATTTTCTTTTCTTGAAAATTATACGCAAACATACTGGTTTATTCCAAATATGCACATTTGAAAGGAATAGCTCCTATGTATTCATTTGTATCACTGACAAATATCTTAGCAGAATAATAATAAAAAATGTATCCTCAATTAAATAATGAGAAACTCTCCAATAATTAGATAAATTTCAACTTTTTGTATAGGTTCAAAGCCCTTTATGGACATTGCTAAATTCCAAAGCTTTGAAACGGAACCATTTCTTTTAGCACATTTTGCTTTGAAAGCTTCCCTGATTTGGACAGATGTGAGATACAGTTTTTATTTTTGTATTGAATGCAGATATTCACCTTTTATTGCAAGGATGCTGATGTATTTGATTATATGTTACTGTCTTACATTCCATTGAAAATATTGCATAACATACACTGTATGTTCCTCATTTCCCTCTAAAATATGGAAAACTCTGAACTCTGAAAGACATTTGACTTCAGGGGCTTCAGATACAGCACTGTGGATCTGTATGAATTTCTAGGTTTTTTTTTTTCCTAGCTTCTCTATTAGGATATTATATTTGACCAAATTAAATGTTGCCATAACATTCAAGTATTTTACAGAATACTGACTGATCTTCTTGCTCTATTAGCTTAGCAGTCCCATCTAAGGAGAAAATAAGTGAATTTCACTATTTGTTTTTTTCTTTTAATCTAACTTTTTAAGCCTATAAAAATACAATCTAGGACCCTCCTTTTCTTTTTTGTATATTAAAATTGTGTTCTGAAAGATTTCAGTTTTTTATTAGAATTGTTTTCTCATCAGTACTTTGCACATGTTTACTTAGGTTGTGACTTTGTAGTCCTCATACTTCATTGATAAGTTTTTCAGTCTTGTATTTTCTAATTGACTTTTAAGTTAAATTATTTATTTTTGTATTATGTCAGTTTAATCCAGCTCATTTGGACTGGAGAGGTGAAGACAACACACAGTTGGATAGAGAGATAAGTTGACATTGTAGAACTGAGGTTTCATGCTTTTATCGACCATTTACTCTTTGTACAAATGTATAAAATTTTATCCGCCCTCTGTGTCTTTGAGTCCTCATCTAGTAAATGAAGGTGACAGGGAATTCTCTAAGTTTATTTCTCACTATGACATTCCATTATAATTAAGTTTTACTGGTCACCTTTCTGACATAATCTATTTGATAATGTTGATATGTAGGATAACATCACTGTATATAGAAATTAAAAGTTTCTAAATATGCCGTAGAACTGACTGCAGGTTTTATTTCTTTAAGGTCAATACTTAAATTGTTTGGAGTATAGTTTTGTGATTTACATAATTATACTAAATTACCACTGTGGCTTAACATAAAGATACCAAATTTTTCTAATTTCTAAAATTCATGTGTAATTTTTTTCAAGATAAGTCCTATTTGCTTTTAAAAAGAGAAATGATTTAAATAATGCAAAAGACATGAATAAAACATATCAGATGGTAAAGAAATTTCCATTGTTGGATTCCCATAGATTATATTTTTGGCAAATCATATGAATGGATTTTCCTTTATTTTACAAAAATTACAAATAGCTGTTTCCTATAATCGAACTTTATACAATCAGCGAATACATTTTATACTACATTATACCTTTCTCAAAATCTGATTTGTGGTAACTACTGGAAGAAATACAGTCTGTTATGTTAGCATATCTTATATCAAAGTGGTTATTCAAAGTATTGTTCTGTGAAAACTAATGCACTATGACTAGGTCTTCCCTTTCAGTCAAATCAAAACAATCAAAATGACAATTAAAAAACTTGCCCATGACATGGGAACTTATGGCTTGGGTCCTGTTTTTGCCATTGTTTATGAATGCTTTATTATAGGAAAGAAAATTTATTATTGACATTATAAGAGGTTAATATAACATTACTTAAAAACTCAAATTTTCTACTTCTATTTCTGGCATCTGTTAAGAATTAAGCTCACAATGCATTCTCTTCCTTGGCACTGTTCACAGTTTCAGCTTTACTGTTTATGCGTTAGGTTATCTGTCTTCTACTTCTGGCCCCAGTCATGCCCCTTAATTAGATCACCACACCGCTCACTCAACATCTTTCTACCATTAATTCATTCAAACACCCATACACATACACACACACGTACTCTTACAGACCTTCTTACAAAAGTTTGGAATTAGATGCTATTTCTTCTGCCTTGGAGTAAAATTTTGATCTGGTTTTTAAAGACATGACTTATTTGGTTAAATATAATATAGTCTTATGCCATGCTTTTGTTATTTAACACTTCAAAATTAAGACTGGAGATTCAAACCAAAGTAAGGCACTGAGGTTATATAAAAAACACATTATATTAATTAATTCATTAATTACTATATCCAGTTTCAGTTGAAATACTCTTCATTTTCCCTTTATTCTACTATTCATATGAACATTATGCCTACTTATGAGCAACACTTTTTTCTCTCCTAGGAAGAGTGGAAGATAAGAGTGCAGGGTAAGTTACATTTATTTTTATGCCTGTTGGCCTGCATTGTATCAGAGTCAAAAGGGAAGAAACGTACTCACCTACACCTTCTCCCCTTTTGGGTCATCTCCCACATAGACACAAAACTCTGAAAATGACATCATTAGACAGAGTAGGTAGAAAGAATAAACTTAAATCAGAAAAGAGCTCTTTAATTTCTACTCTGTCATAGGCAACTGGGGACAAAAATGAAAATAGAGAGGCCTGAAAATACTAGCGGAATATCTTTCTGGGGTCTGAGATTGAATCCTGTGAAGGAGAACAAGTAACTTCCACAATAGAGGTGATATTAACCTACCCTTTACTCTTCCGGTCACTTAACCTACATTGATAACTGGTAGTGTGTCACTGTTATGGCATCTTGAGGGGGAACATTTACTCTTCCTTGGTTAGTGCCTTTCTCCTTATTGTCAAGGGTAACTCTCTGTTCACCTTTGCATTTTTGCTTGACAAAGCACATATCTCAAACTAACATTCCATTCACTAATTACTATGGAATTAAATTTAGTATATATCAACATTTTGTAAAGGGGGAACCTTTGTGAAAATTATCCAGTGGCTTTAATATTAAGGTGCTTATGTATTTCATATAAAACATCCTCAAAGTCAGCATAAGCTACAAATCAAGCTTCATGATGGCTTTTTATAGCTACAGTATAAGTTTCCCCAAAGTCAGAGTCAGGAGGTTAATTTTTTTGAAAATGCAATTTTCAAAATTTTGTTAATTTTGTGACCATTATATTATCCTATTTTACATACATTGAGAGAAGTGATGAGAGATAGAGAAGAGAGAAAAGGCCGGGCGCGGTGGCTCACGCTTGTAATCCCAGCACTTTGGGAGGCCGAGGCGGGCGGATCATAAGGTCAGGAGATCGAGACCACGGTGAAACCCCGTCTCTACCAAAAAAATACAAAAAAAAAATTAGCCGGGCGTGGTGGTGGGCGCCTGTAGTCCCAGCTACTCGGAGAGGCTGAGGCAGGAGAATGGCATGAACCCGGGAGGCGGAGCTTGCAGTGAGCCGAGATTGCGCCACTGCACTCCAGCCTGGGCGAAAGAGAAAGACTCCGTCTCAAAAAAAAAAAAAAAAAAAGAGAAGAGAGAAAAACTGTTGATAGTGTTATTTTATATCTAAATAAATAAATATAAACCTAAAAATAATATTTGAGATTATTTTGTATAATATTTTAGTTATTTTTATAGTTTTTAATTATAAAAATATTTTAGGAATTTTTATAATTTTTGTCAAAGCAGCTAAAGGTTACATTTAATATTGTACAATGACTAAAGAATGATTCTATAGTAACTTTTGCGATGGGAAAATATTTTATCCAATTTCAGTTGAAATACTCTTCATTTCCTCTTTATTCATTATTCCCTATATGGGAAGATATTTTAGAGATTATTAACTTGGAATCTTTTTAGTTTACAGTTTTGATTTTATTGTGAGATCTTGAGGAGTGAAGTTATAATTTTTCAAATTACCTATACATAAATATAATCCACTGATATTTGTTTTAGAATTACTTTTGTAATTATACTATATAAATTATAAGGAAAAATTTGTAACAAAATCCCGTAGAACATTATCTTTTGAAATATTAACTCCTTAACTCCTCTACATTATGTTATATAGTTCACAAGTCTATTAATATAAAAGTAAATGGATTAATTGCATTTCCATGTATTTTTTAAACAGTTAAATTATATACTAAGAAGTCATTAAACATTTTCAAAGATAAGCATAAAAATTACTTAAACAAATAATGAAATTGTTGAATATTTACCTTTCCAAATCACATCAAGACAATCTGTTGATAAGACAAAGCTAATTTTATTCTTACCACTGCACGTGAGTGTATTACCATAATAGAGACTTTAGTAGTAGGGCAGAGGGGAGAAAGGAAAATTGAAACATTAATTGAGGTTTTATGATTTTTTAAGAGGATTTATTAATGTGGGCAGCGTAAGACTTCATTAGGATTAGATAAGGACCCTGGATATGATAGTTTAGGATTACTGGACAGAGCAAAAGAAGGATTTTGAGGTGAGGGGTTCTAAAAGTACTGGAAATAAGCCATTGTTTGATGATGCTTTCTACTGAAGAATCTATAAGTCTATCAGGAAGATCCTGGAATAATAAGTGAAGTTATTTGAAACTTACCTTCCTAGGCAAGAATTTCCTGGAATGATAAAGTTATGTTGATTAAGATGTTAATGTAGACAGTAGGTTGTTTGCATGGAGATTATTTGTGTCTCACAACTCTGTGGTTTTGTTGGAAATGGACAAAAGCCCAAAAAGTTAAATAAATTGTCCAAGGTCTTGTATCTATTTGGTGGATAAGAGAACTAGAAACCAGGTATTTTCACATGTAAAATTTCAAAATATTTCATATTTTGATTTTTTGCTGAAAAAATCCATTGAAGTCATTTACTTTTTAATGAAAATATGGTAATATAAAAACTACCATTTAAAGAAGGAGCCAGTTTAAACAATATTGATTATACAGATTGCTTTGAGCAATACTCAGGTGAATATTTGCCTTCATAAAATGGGCAGATATTGTAAAACTTCTGTAACTTATATTGTAATTGTTTACGTATCCGATAGTATTACCCAAGGCTGTATGTTTGTTGAGAGTAAATATAGTATCTTGCTCATTATTATAGTTTCAGGATGTAGCACAAACCCATGTGCATAACATATGCTCAATAAATACAATAATGACACAATAAGAGCTTCCACCAGATGGCACCCAGTGTCTGTAGTTCAGATTAATTTATCTGCTTATTTTCAGCTATGGTCAATTGAGCCAACTGAGTCTCATGATTCTATTTGCTTGATATGATTTTCAACCAGGCATATTTCCTACATTTAATTATTTGTTTTATTGTATGAGATGAATTATTCAGATAATTTTATTTAAAAATAGACATTTTATGTATGATCATTTTTTAAAAAATGATCATAATGCACTGTTATATGTCCCACATATTTGCTATTTATAATTCAAAAATGATAAGAGATGCAAATTTGGATCTCCTTTCACTCTTTTTTTGGATCTTATAATTTAGCTTGAATAAGTTTGTCCCATAGGTATGGGTGATTTATATCTAAGAAGGTCATGGGATTATTGTCCTTTTCTAAGATTGTTGATCACATATATTTTAAGATCCTTGGCTCTGGCGTTGTCCACCTATAAGATTTGGTTCATTACACTAATTGCTCCCTCTTTGACCTTTGGTTAATCCACATAAAATCAGAACAGAACAACAACAAAAAATATGCTTCTGATTCAATCGTCCTTTAATTCCCATTTGTCTATATGTAACTAGGCCAAATGATGTCCTCATATTCATGCATATGTTAAAATATAATTTTAAAAATAGGTTATAATTATGACTTTCCTAGAAATATGAAATAAGCAGGGCAACAATTTTATTTAACTCATTGGTGTGGAACCAGTATTATAACTGGATCGAAGGATAATTCAATCAGGAATACTGAAGTGAATTCACAAACAGGTAGGTAACTAATTTACTCCATCATGGGGAAAAAATGATCCTCTCCCTACCTTACAAAATCTATTTTGTCTATGGACAAAATCATTTGCATTTTATCTGTTACCTAAAATTCACGGGGTTGTGAAAAGCTCAAAGGCTGTGGGAAGTGCAACCTCCATAAAATAATACAACCAGGGTAGATGTGCTTAGATTATGCCATGTTTCTCATTTCTCTAACAATAAACTTGTCGTGCTACAAGTATGATACCCCAGGTAAGGTTTTGGTTGTACAATTGATTTTGAACTAAATCCTGGGAAGAAGGAGGACAAGTTTTTATTTACCCATACAAATAAGTTTCTTGCTGTGAAAAGTAGAGACAGCAACAGATTTTGAATCCTGAGGTGCCAGTGAGAATTAGATGTCATTTAAAAATGTTACATTTTAGTTTACAAAAACATACATCATGACATTGTTGTGGGTTAAATAGTTTATCTAGAAGATTAAACTTTAATATAAAACAAACAATAATTCTAACCAACTAACCATAATAACATTTTCCTAATTTGTTCACTTATTCCTATATAATTATTTTTTGGTCTGCTCGATCTTGTGTTATCAATCTCAAGAAGCTCTCTCTGCCTCAAAAAAAAAATGAGTTCTGGAAATCCTGACACAGTTCAGTGATATAATCTGAAAGTTGTCTAAGTGATATCTATTCACAAACCTCTTAGCTAAATGTCTATTTTTTAAAGTGTCAAAAGTTTGAAGTATCTAGCTCAATCTTATTCCACACATTCTGGCTGGTAGTTTATATACCTTTTTCAGGCAAGCATCGAATAAAACAATATTTGTAGAGGATAGAGATTTAAAATGGCTGTGTTAATGCATTATTGATAACTTTCAAATGTGAGAGGACTGATGCAGTTTCATAATAGGAACAATTTCATTGATCAGGACATTTGTTTTTGTTGCATGCAAATAATAAAACCATTCCAAAAAGAAGTTAAACAAACTACACTTTTTTTTTCTATTTTCTCCATCTAAAATAATCAAGGACATCATGAAGCAGCATGAAGTCTTCATAGAGCACAGAACACTATACTGTTAAGTCACCAAATCTCTGCTATCTAGGCAGATTAAACAAAAGATTTAGAATTTTTACGTTAGGGGCAAAGGCATTATTTAGTATAGCATGGAAGGAAGCCCATAAAATTGAACAAACTTTGCAAATATTTAACACGTTCATAGTTTTTCAGGCTTGGGTATTATAAATCAAGGCAAATAAAATTAATTTTTGAAGTTTTTACCTTCATGGTGCTTGTTCATATTCTGGACTGACACTTTACTGTAGGACAAATCTTGGGGCTTCTGAAAGGTCAAACTAATTTTATAATAATAGTAAGAGGTTATTTACATTAATAGGAAATGCATTCCTTTTTCTATATTTAAGAGAAACAATAAATGTATATATTTTTAAATTTCTCAGTTTTAATGTCTATAGTATAATGCCTATCATTATAACCTAAATAGACAGAAGCTCTTTGGGATCCTCAATAAGTCCTGAGAAAGTAAAAAAGTCTCATGGTAAAAAAGATCAACAAAAAAACTTGAAAAAGAACAACAAAGAAACCTAAAGAACCATTACTTTGGGCCAGGAATGGTGGGTCATGCCTCTAATCTCAGCACCTTAGGAAGCCAAGGTGGGTGGATCACCCGAGGTCAGGAGTTCGAGACCAGCCTGGCCGAGATGGTGAAACCTTGTGTCTACTAAAAATACAAAAATTAGCCAGGCGTGGTGGCAAGCACTTGTAATCCCAGCTATTCCAGAGGCTGGTGAGGCAGAATCCAGGAGGCGGAGGCTGCAGTGAGCCGAGATCTGGCCACTGCACTTCAGCCTGGGTGACGGAACAAGACTTCATCTCAAAATAAATAAATAAATAAATATAAATAAATAAACAAATAACCATTTCTTTAGGTGAAACTAATGTTTGCTGGTAAAACAAAAATACATGGTTATTTTACTCTGACAATATTACTCCTAGTGTAGTCTTTACTACTCATATTAGTTACAATTTGTAGCCAAGGTAACTAATTTCATAGAAAACTGGGGTGGGGATAATAGAGAACTTTCTGTAGCTCATATTTTAGTAGACAAGAAATGCTCAAGAACACATATAATTCAACTTCTTACAGCACACACATCTTTTTCTCACCTTTATAAGTGGCAAAAATTTAACATGTTAATTAGCATGACCAAAACTTATAGCCTTTATATTGTTAACAAAAATTAAAAAGTATATGAAGGAGCAATTAGAAGATTGATACCTACTTTTCAGAAAATTGCAGGTCAGAAGACAATGGAACGAGGTAGATAGGTAGATAGCATAATAATTTCAGATTGTGACCATCGCTACTAGGGGAATAAGGAGAACTGAAAGGGGAAAACAGAGAAGGGAAGTAATAGGAATAGAAATGGGTCTGGGAAGGGTTATAGTAAGAGATGGTATCTCTGAAAAGGTGATGCTGAACTGAGGCCTGGAATATGAGTTTGGGCCACATAAATGCTGAAAGGGAAGAAAATACATTCCAGGCAAAGAAAATAGCAGAATCACTCATCAGAAAAAGGACTTGGAAGACAAGGAACATGATGTTAGAGGGTGTTAATCTTAGATGAGGTTAATAAGAACCCAGAAAGTAGATCGTAGAGGCTTTCAATGCCACAGTTAAGTTCAGGTATTATTCCAAATGCAGTAGGAGATCATTGAAAGTTTATAATCAGAGTATAATTGATTGATCTGATATACTTCTTAAAAGGTTCCTTGGCAGTCTGAAGAGAATGGATTACAGAGCAAATAATAGCAGAAAGAAGATAGCAGCTGTAAAATTTGCAGTGGTCTATGAAAAGTAGGTGAAGATGTGGACGGGGTCCATAGAACAAAACTAAAAACTTCCACCTTCTTTAGTTCTAATTTGGAACAATATTCCGAACTGCTGAGTTCATTAATGATAACTAGGTTAACAAAACAATGTATTCTAAAATAGATTTTTTTGGTCTCTATTACTTTTTAATAAATTTAACATTATAATTGATATATGTTTATGAAACGTCTTATAAACTATGTATTTTTCATAAAAATTAAAAGCAAATATAGACTATGTTTATAATTGATTAATACAGACAACTAATCTTTTGCTACACTCCCAAATAACATATATGACCATTAAGTGTGAAACTTAGGTAAATTTCAGCTTCTGGATGGTTAATCCTAAACTGTACCAGATCCATTCTTTTGTTTGTTCTAATGGCAAATGCATGAATTTCCACAGATGGATTAAATTAGTATTCAGCTGAGAAATATGAAAACAGGATCATGCCTCTATTTAGTCCTGTAGACTCGGAAGCTTTAATTCAGTCCCACCTCTTACCGTGGCAGTAGAACGATAGGCAAAAGCAGAGAGTTCTTACCTTGTTCAAAAAGTATCAGCCCCGAAATGCCAAGTTCTTTTATGCTGAAATTACAGACACTAAAATACACATGGTGCCTTAGAGGATGGAAATTTCAGATGGATAGTTGGTTAAAGCTTAATAATTTAAAATCATGGATTTCACTTTTGTATTGTGTGATATGGCCTCTGAGCATCACCATTCTTTAATGGCTCAAGGGTGAGTGGAAAATTTTGAACAAATAAGTTGCCAGCTGCATGTTATGGCCCTTAAACTAACTTATTTTGGGAATAGAAGAAATATACTTCTAAATGGCAACAAGAAATTGCATTGTTTTTAATTGGAGTAGAATTTCATGACTGCACTGTTGTGTTGAAAATGCAATTTCTATTTTTTAGGTAAGAAAGCTATATTTAGTGGGCCATTATTTGACTCATGTGAGTGAAGGCAGTAGTAAAGTATGGATAGAAAGATTATGTTTTATAAAAAATGATCAGGGATTTACATATTTGTTTTTTGCAGTTTTGTTTCTTTCTAATGCACCTTTTTTCCTGTTTGTGTGTATATACGAACATGTTTGTTATGGTGTTCTCCTAGTACCTTTAGTACAGTCCTCTTAATAGCATTATTTGGTTCTTATTTTGGAGTGAAATAAATGTATATTAGAGGTCATAAGTTTAGAAACAATTTTTTCTTATGAATTATTTCAGCATTAGAGATAAGCTTTTGAATAACATAACATTTTAGAATAAAATGCATCATATTGCAGATTCATATTTATATCATTTGCATTATGTGGCAGAAAAACAGATACAGTGACACAGCGGAAAATTCTCTTCAAAAAACTGTGGTTTACTTCTACGGTTTCTGAGCATGTGTGTGTTCATTTTCCCCAGCGATTTTTTCATTTAAAGTGAAATCTTCACCTTTTTCAGTTTAATAATTTATTAATATGATTATTTTAAAATAAAAAAGGCCAGGCTCACACCTGTAATCCCAGCACTTTGAGAGGCCGAGGCTGGCAGATCACTCGAGGTCAGGAGTTTGAGACCAGCCTGGCCAACATGGTAAAACCCCATCTCTACTAAAAATACAAAAATTATCTGGGCATGGTAGTGCACACCTGTAATCCCAGCTACTAGGGAGGATGAGGCAGGAGAACAGCTTCACCCAGGGATGAAGTTTGCAGTGAGCTGAGATTGTGCCACTGCACTCTGGCCTGGGCGGCAGAGAGAGTCTCCGTCTAAAAATATAGATACATAAAAATAAATTTTAAAAACAATTAAAATAAACAAGAACACGTACAAAATAAAATTTCTGGATATTTTCTTTTAACCTTGCATACAAATATTTGAGGGTGACCTACACATAGAGAAAATCAAATGCATTTACAATCAATTAATTAAGCAATAGCCATACTAAATGTATTAGTCAAATTTTCATTACATTTCTGGAATTATTTTTATTAAAATTAATGTTATGAGAATTCAGAAATGCACTATGCTTTTAGTCATGGTCCTCAAACTAATGTTCTTTCTAGAGAGCTAATACGCAGTATGTCATAAATTACCTATTTCCTGAGACCTTCCAGTAATTACCACATTATCCTATATTTCTTTTTTTTTTTTATTGTACTTTAAGTTTTAGGGTACATGTGCACAATGTGCAGGTTTGTTACATATGAATCCATGTGCCATGTTGGTGTGCTGCACCCATTAACTCGTCATTTAGCATTAGGTGTATCTCCTAATGCTATCCCTCACCCCTCCCCCCACCCCGCAACAGTCCCCGGAGTGTGATGTTCCCCTTCCTGTGTCTATGTGTTCTCATTGTTCAATTCCCATCTATGAGTGAGAACATTCAGTGTTTGGTTTTTTGTCCTTGCAATAGTTTACTAAGAATGATGATTTCCAGTTTCATCCATGTCCCTACAAAAGACATGAACTCATCACTTTTTATGGCTGCACAGTATTCCATGGTGTATATGTGCCGCATTTTCTTAATCCAGTCTATCGTTGTTGGACATTTGGGTTGGTTCCAAGTCTTTGCTATTGTGAATAGTGCCGCAATAAACATACATGTGCATGTGTCTTTATGGCAGCATGATTTATAGTCCTTTGGGTATATACCCAGTAATGGGATGGCTGGGTCAAATAGTATTTCTAGTTCTAGATCCCTGAGGAATCGCCACATTGACTTCCACACTGGTTGAACTAGTTTACAGTCCCACCAACAGTGTAAAAGTGTTCCTATTTCTCCACATCCTCTCCAGCACCTGTTTCCTGACTTTTTAATGATGGCCATTCTAACTGGTGTGAGATGGTATCTCATTATCCTATATTTCTATGAGACATTATATTACTCAACAATAAGCTTGATGAGTAAAAAAAACTTTATACAATTATCATTTGAACAGGATAAACAGATTTAAGTAGTTACAGCACCATTAATTTGATTTCTTATAACTTATACATTGGGATTGAACTGTTTCAATTTATAGATTGACTCCAACAGTGAGAACCACAGCAATTGGATTCCTTGCTTCATAAAGCTAAATTATGGTTTTTGTCAATACTTTCAACATTTCACACTGAGAAGAAAATGTAGTATGCCATCACTGCTTTTGAATCTGATGATCTTTGAGTGTCTTTGAGAATTGGAAATTATCCTTTATAATGGTTGAAGTTGCACAGCTTAGGTAAGAGAAACTCACATGTAATACTAAAATATATTTTAATTATGCAATTTAGCTATGAGGCTTTGACTTCTTCCCTCTGCCTACATTATTTCTCTACCCAAAATTGGGACTCTGAACTTTACCATCTGGCTTAGGCACACCGAGCCCCTTGTATAAATCTTACCTCAGTGTAAAGAAATGTAGATAAAATTGCCCCACATTGTAGGATTGAATCTTTCCCTCCTATATTTTGCTAATTCACCTTGACTAATCCTTCATTTCTGGTAACCTGTGTTCTATCTAATTTCTAAGAATAAGTCATAAACTGTAAGCAATATTGGCAATTAGCTCTCTGTCATGGTTTTCTCTTTTAATCACATTGTGCACTTTCTTTATCTCCCTCTCCCTCTCAAATTTGACTGCTGGCAAAGTGCCTAATGAAGAGCAAAACTGACTGACTTGAGATGTTTGAAAATGTTTTTTCTCTGATTCACCTAACCTCTGGTAAAAGTCAAATTTGAAGTAAACATTTATATTTTGTGATTAATGCTGATGTCTTCATGGGGAAAAACAGATGAGATTAGGTTAAAGTGAACCAGTTTTTCTTAGAAATGTCCTAACCTTCAAATGTCAAGAAAGTATCTATAGATATAAAATATTTCTAGAATCTCATGTAACAAGATTCAGTTTTGTTATGTTCCTTAAATATATGTTAGAGACTATAAAAATATATACTAGTATATATATACTAGTAATGTAACCCTTTAAAAACCAGGTAGACGTAATTAAAATTTTGGCTGGGCGTTGACTCACATTTGTAATCCCAGCACTTTGGGAGGCCAATGTGGGCAGGGCAGATGACTTGATGTCGGGAGTTCGAGACCAGTCTGGCCAAGATGGTGAAACTGTCTCTACTAAAAATACAAAAATCAGCCAAGTGCGGTGGCAGGTTCCTGTAATCCCAGCTACTTGGGAGTCTGAGGCAGGAGAATCATTTGAACCCAGGAGATGGAGGTTGCAGTGAGCTGAGATCTCCTCATTGCACTCCAGCCTGGGTGACAGAGCAAGACTCCTTCACAAAAAAAAAAAAAAAAAAAGGAAGAAAGAAAGATGTAATTAAAATTTAAAAATCTTTAGATTACTTGATACAATTAGAATAATATTTACAGTAAGTAATGAATATGTCTACTACAAACAAACAGTGCAAAATTGTATTTGCTGAAAAGTAAGTTTTCATCTCATTTTGGAACTCAACTCACTGATTCTCAGTTCTTTATTAGGGGAAACCATGATTTCATTATACAAAAATTTACCATATTTTTTGTAGTGGTTGCATAGTTTCCAAAGTATGTAAAAACCACAATTTATTAAAAACATTTTTCTAGTGCTATACATTTAAATTCTTTCCAGTCTACGCTGAAATGAGTATCTTTGCACATATACCTTTGTCCACAGGCAATGACATATCTGTAGAACAAGTGTTTATAAAGACAAAAAATTATATGCATCCTAAATTTTAATATTGCTTCCAATGGGTTTATAAAATGACAGCTTGTTTAAATTTGTGTATCTTTATTATGAACTGAGTTCACAAATCTTATATTTTCTTCATATATGTTGACTGAATGAATACACGTAAAGTAGCTAAAGCAGCATCTGATTTATAGCAAGTATTCAACATTTTCCTCCATTATTCTCAACAATAGTTTAAAAAGATTATTTTGAACATATTTTTGTGATCTTAAACCTAAGGCCTTTAAGCTTTGATTTTAACAAACATGTATTGAGAATCCAATTAAATGCTTTAAATTGTTATTTCAAAAAAATTTACTTGGAAAATATTATTGCAATAAGTTTAATATGCATTTGTTTTATTAGTATTATTTTAGTTTACCCATAATAATTGTACATATTTATGGAGTACCATGTGATATTTCAATACATATATACAATGTATAATGATCAAATCAAGGTAAGTAGGATATGTATCATCTCAAATGTTTATGATTGCTTTGTGTTGGAAACATTCAAAATAATACGCATTTTATTAAATTAAAGAATGAATAACTGGGAAATAGCCGATGGAAGTAATTGAAAAAACACTTTTTGGTGGGTGTTAAAGATAGAATCTTGATTGCACAATGTTTTAAATGAATACAAACAAGATAGAAATTTCAGACGACCTCTGTACTGTCAACAGGTAGAGAGTAAGACAAGGTAAATACCTTTTTTTCATTAGAAAAAAAATATGAGTTTCTTTTGGGGGGATTATGAGGTATTGTTAATAAAGAAAAAGAGATAGAACTAGAAGGCATCCTTTTCCTGAATAAAAACTAAAATAATTTTTATTCATAGTATATTTTAGTATCAATAGACAAATTAGTTTTCTATTGTTGCTGTTAACAAAATACTACAAACTTAATGGCTTAAAACAATGCAATTTAGAGATTGTGCTAATGAAAATTCTTGTTCTTGTTTTTTTGTTTTTTTATTCAGGAAAAGCATCCCTTCTAGTTCGATCTCTTCCTCTTTATTGCCAATATCTCATAACCAAAAGACTATTCTCATGCTTTTTCCTACTGAGGAAAAAAAAAGTACTTGCCTTGTCTTAATCTCTTTACTTCTTGGCACTGCAGAGATTGTCTGAAAGGAGATGGAGGCCATTATCCTTGGCAAAGTCACATAGGAACAGAAAACCAAATATCACATATTCTCACTTATAACTGGGAGCTAAATGACAAGAACACATGGACACATAGAGAGGAAGAGCACACACTATGGTCTTTTGGAACATGGAGGACGGGAGGAGGAAGAAAATGAAAAAAATAAAAAATAAAAAAACAAAAAAAACCTAATGCGTACTAGGCCTAATACCTGGGTGATAAATAATTGGTACAACAAATCCCCATGACACAAGTTTACCTGTGTTACAAACTGGCACCTGTCGGGTGAACTTAAAATAAAAGTTAAAATAAAAATCTGCAATTTATTATTGTACTGTTCTGAAGACCAGGCATCTAAATAGGTCAGAAGGCTACACTCCTTCTTGAGGCTCTAAGGGATTTTTCTTTGCCACCCAAACCCTCATTTTAAAAAATGTTGTTAGCAAATATTTTACATGCTCATTAATTAATAATTATTACCTTTAGCAGTGAGTCACAAGTGAATCATTTAAAAAAGAGATTTCCCTGTGCATTTCAAATAAAAACTTGTTTCAGAAATGTGATTTACATTCAACTATTTTATAAGTTTCACACAGAGTGGTTGTTGTTGAAAGGGTGTACGAAATTGATTTTACCTGTATGATTTATTTCTTTATTTTTACATGTAGTTCTTTAATAAGGCCTATATTTAGTACTCACTTTAATACTAAGTGAGTGCACACAGAGTATTTTAAAAGTTTAAAATTCACAAGAGTTTATTTAAATAAGACGTTAGAGTCATGTTCTTTATTCTATTTAAAATCAAAAGACACAAGCACCCTCACCAAATATTAGAGAACACGATTTTACATACGCTATTTATAAATATGTCTACTTTTTCATACCCATAGAAATTAGAGGAATATAAGTGTTTTCAAAACACATCTGACAATTTTATTTTATGTAATACACGAAGTCTTTGATGTCAAAGGTATAACACTTTAGCACTAGAAAGAATAGTATACAAATACATACCTGAAGTGTAAAGATAAGAGAGTTAACCTTAAAAAATTTCAACATTTGTAGAGATTACCCTTATGTTACAGGCAGAACTGGCTATTTTATATTCATTGTATCTTTTAATTCTTATACTAATCTCCCAAATCAGTATTATTTAGACTCCCCAAGAGATACAAAAGAAAGTTCAGTAAGTTGCTTACAAAATAGTGTTCTGTTAATCCAGAATTCAAAATCATAATACTCATAACAGAACTGTCTAATTTTTAATTAATTAATTAATTGGTATTCATAGGCATAATTGTAAAATAATGAAAACTATGAAGAAACAAAATTATTTGGAACACGGCTTTGTATAAATATTTAAATTATAATAATTTGATAACCCTATGCCAGAGACAACCAAATTTAAGTTTTGTTGTATTTCCTTCTACAGATTGAGCATCTTAATTGAAAAATCTGAAATCCCAAATGCTCTACAATCTAAAATGTTTGTTTGAGTGCCAACATGCCAATCAAAGGAAATGCTCATTGGAGCATTTTGGATTTGGAATTTTTGGATTAGAGACGCTCGATCAGCATAATGCAAATATTCCTAAAGCCAAAAATCACCAATATCTGAAATATCTCTGGTCCCAAGCATTTTGAGTAAGAATCCCTCAATCTGTCTTATTATTTTCTGGGCATAGTACATACAGTGTAGATTACAGTTGTCTCTTGTTATCTGTGGGTATTTGTTTCAGGACTCCACAAATACCAAAATTCAGAGATGCTCAAGTTTCATATAAAATGGCATAGTATTTGCATATAGTCTACATAAAGGTGAGACTGGGAAAATTTTACTTCTTCCCTTAGAAACAATCTTCGAAATTATACTCTGGCTTTGGATATGTATTTTTTCATTACACATTTCCAAAATAAAGGATATATATGAACTTTTACAATCCTCAGATTTTATTATAATATTGAAGATATGAATGTTTCATTTTTCAAGCAGCGTGTTATTCATATCAAAATATAATTGCAGAACTTTTTTTGCAATACTGACATTGTATATGCCAATGCATTTAAATTTTTGCTGATTAAAAATAAAATGCTGGGCTTTTTATTATTTATTGGCTTTTCATGAGAGATTTATTGGCTTCCTGTTGAAATGAATACTGTTAGGAAGATTTTATTGCAATGATTTTGTTTAAGCCATTTACCTTTCAGAAAGGCACAAATCAACATTGTTTGGGTCTAATGGTTATTGATTTGGAAATAATTCTAACAAGTATAGTTATTTAAGGTCAAACAAAGGTTTTGCCAACTTAGCTGTTGTGCAACATTACACGTGGCTAAGCCTCTTTTCATTTTACTTTATTTGGCTTACAGATTATGTTTCTAGTAAAAGGGGTGAAATGGAAGTATTTTCCATAATATGCAATATTTCCTTGTTAAATATGTTGATACAGACCCATAGTAGAAGGAATTGCCATGCTTTTTGAGTTAAAAATTCACACTTCTTTGAAACAAGTGAATTGGCACTTTCTTAGTTCTAGCATACTGTGAGCTTTCTCCATTGTTGAAATAAATTGGCCACTAGAGATTGATTGAGAATATGAAAACACTGTTCATTTATTAGGAGGTATGCTATGCTTATGTTGAGACAAAATCTATGTGCTTGCCAGCATCAGTCTACTGAGTTTTTAAGTAATTAGTATTGCTTTGAAATTGTTGAATCATTTCAGTGTACAAGTATAGATCTCTTTTCAACTCATCTAAGTCTTTTAAATCTAACTGTATTAATTATTTTATATCTATGTAAACTGTTATATAACGCTTTTAGTTCATAGGTTTCATATCCTTCTTCTGTTCTCCAAAATATCACCTTCAAACTATCACCTATATTGTCTATCATTATTTTAAACTTTGTTCTTTTCTTTTGCATTCTGAGATTTTCAATATTTTCCTTTATCTCTTGCTATTTGAAGTGTCAGTTCTCTTTATGTTTGCATTCAATCTGATTTTTATTTTATTGCTGCATTTATTGTTTCCTTTAAATTTTTCCTCTTATTCATCTTCCCTTTAATTGTATCCTGTTTTCTTTCTCTGGGTCTCCTAACCTTCCAGAGTGTGCTGTTTCAAACAGGCCATGTCATCATACTTACTTCTTTGCATACTATTGATACAATATAGGTATTTCCTTCGTTAGACAGGAAAATGCTTTCTAAAGTTGACTTTCTAAAGGTAATATTTGAGAGACTTCTAGATTTAGTTTTCCATGATCTGTGGTATTTTTTAGAGCTTCTCTATAATTGCTTTTATATGATCTAATCTTTAAAGGCTAAAATTCTCAGTGATTACAAAAATATATTTCTACTACTCTTACTGTTCACCGTTTCTTTCTTATATGTACAGCAGGAAGGTAGTCTACCAGTTAGAGTTTCTAGAACAAATTTCTATAAGACATTTCTTACTGGGGCAAAGTTGGGATGTTATACTAAGCCATTACGAGCTCCTTGACAGTCTGAATTAAAGGAATGTATAAACCTTTAAAGTCCCTATGGCAGTATCTTACTAACAATGTTCATTCTCCACTTTCCCTCACTATATTTCCCTTTGTACAAAGACTCTACCTCCAATTTTAAAATGCACCTCTGTCAACATCAGGTTGTTTTCTGAGACTTGACATCTCTTAATGGGCCTAGAGGAGCAACAAAGGGGCAACACTTATGATTATGAATGATTGGAAAGCTGTAACCATTTGTATATTTTATGCTGGCCTCAATAATTTGACTATATAGCAACACATTCCAGAAAATACTAAAGTAATATCCACAGTAGAATTAGAATGAAGGTTAGAACTCACAACATAGGAAGTTTTCTTTCGTAGAAAGAGGCAGGAGAATTATGTTCTTAATCTATAAGAGCTTGGACTATATCCAAAAATAAAATACACATGTACCAACAAAAAAAGTCCCATGTGTGGAACTCCCACCAACTAGAAAGTGAAATGTAATGTAATATTGAAGAATGCGAAGTCGATAAAACAACAGGTTATGAGCAAATCTGAAACTAGGTTAACATAAACTTGCTTCACATTGCTTAAAATTGGATTACAGTGATACAAAATTATAAAATCCCTGTAAGAGAAAAATAATGTAATGTAAAACAAAAACTGTCATAATGATAAAAATAAAATCCTTACATCTAGCACCAGTGCCAGGAGTTGTATGTATACATATGATAGTTTAGGGTAGGGGGTAGAGGAGTTGGGAGAAGTATGTGAAATCAACAGTTTGAGAAATTCACTTGTGAATAGAAAAATTTGAATAAATAGTTCATTCTTTCAGAACACTTTATTCTTTATAATGTCTTGATTATGCTATGTTGAATGTATAAAGTATAAGTCAAAAATTAAAGTAATTCGCAACATTTTTCTTGTCAAATTGCCAAATACGTAAAGGTAAAATAATGTTTGGCATTGTATGCTGCCAGTGCTATAGAATTATGGAAGGAAAATTCTACACTATCCTATGAACATATTTAAATATTTATAATGTTTATTTAATACTTTCTCACTGACTTTATGTTATGTAAATAAACAGAAAACTCAAGTCAAAATGGTGGACTGGGGGCTGCCGTAGACTCTGTTCCATTCCTAAATACTAAAATGTGTGGTGATTTTTTTTTTTAATAAATTGAATTCTTTAACAGTGAAAAAGAAATTTTAAGCTCTCATAAAGTAAGAGGTAAAACCCCATAGAAGAATGTAGGAGTCATAGGGCCCTTAATGACTATTTGGTGCTCTAATGCCTTCCCGGGGAGCAGAATACATGTCTCAGATGTCTCCCCACAAATAACTGGAATACACGTAAACATAAAGTACTGCTCATCTTAGAAAGTAGCATGAAGGGTCTGGGGTCTAGCAAAAATCCCTCCCTTATTTTCTACTGAGAAGGATCAATGGAAGCTTGCTGCCTGCCTAGGCCACAAGTGGACATCTGTTACTTCAAAAATCATGAGAAAAACTAGTTTTTCAAAGATTCTTAAAAATATACACAATGATAATTTGAAATATATAATAATATCTAGCATTTTAAGTTCTGTAGAAGTTAACCAGTTTTGTAAGTCATATATGTCAAAAGAAGATTGTAATATGGAAAAACTATTTTAATTCAGCCATAAATTACAAACATAAAACACGTGCTTAAATCTAAAAAAATTCAAATCCTCTAGTTTTTGAATGAGGTTTAAGACTTTAAATTCCCTTCTTGCCCCAGTCTCACTCTTCAAAAAGAGAACTTCAGCCCTCTTTTTCTGGAAAGTGGCCTTTAGGGATAAACCAGTATGTGCTACTTACAGATAAAAAATGATCCCTTATAAATTCTAGAAATCCTGCAGCTACTCTGGTGATTGGTATGTTTCTAGTTACCTAGCACATCAGGGAACATTTTTGATGAGTTTTCAGCATATGTCCTAAATGTGTCATCTTTCATGTTGACTTCCCTAGAGCAGGTGTCAGTTTTCATCAAGAGTTGCTTTTATGGTTTCTGAAAGTTTAAACAATTCAATAATACAGGATTGAATTTTCTGATGTCTTTTCTGAGGTTCATACAGAATCTGAGCAATATGATCTTCTCAGTTCTAGATTTGTTAATATATTCAAAATATGTCAACCATCTCTATGCTGAAAATGACTAATCGACCACATTCTAAGGCAAGCAAGAATATGTACTCATTAATATCATTGGTCACATTTAATGGACGCAGGCACAGTTTTAAATGCTTCATGTCATGCATTGTCTTATGTATCCCTTGAATTACACCACGAGTTAAGTACCACTATGATTTGCACTATATAGATTAGAGGGCTGAGGTGTAAAAAAAAAATGTTAAAGAATTATCCTCAGGTCAATTATTGAGAGGCAGAGCTGGCACATAAATTCAGTCATCTGATGAAATACCAGTGTCACTCTGGAAAACTTGGACAGTAATGGTGTACTTCCTAGAAATGGGTGCTAGATGGACAATTCATTAAGTAGAGAGCAAAAAGATAAGGAGTAAAGTGGTTTCTAAAATAGCAAAGAAGAAGAAAAGAATGTAAGGAATGTCCACAAAATAAATATGAATAAGTAGTAAAAGTAGTAACTGGAAGTCTGATGACTTAACATTATGTTAAACATTTCATAATCATGACCACTTTGATTTTCTCAAAAACTATAGCTAGTAAACTTTTTCAGATGAAGAAATGAGCTCGTGAAGTTAAAAAATTTCTCTAATGGCACAGAACTAGTGAGTGGTGGTGCCTGGATTCAAATCTATGTATCACATAGCAACTATACATCTAGAGAAAGTTCTCAGACTACTGTAATTATTGTTTAAAGGGTACAACAATGATTGTTGATTGTTTGCAAACCTTACAATGAGTAATAGGTCTTCTAATTAATAACTGTTACTCTTTTAAAACCTCAGAACTTTAGACACAGAGTTAATGCTAGTAATTGTATTAATGATAACATTTTTTCTCTTGAAAAATATTTTAATTCTATTGTAGTTGAAGGTTCAATCTACTTACAGTTGTATTGCATTTTGGACTAATATGCGACTTTATACACATAAATAACATCTAAGGTTTACTAAAGTTTTAGAAGCAACTTGCAAAAATACTTATCTCTTGTCTTTTAGAAACTTTCTCTTTTTTAACGTCAGATGACTGTCATTTGCCTTCTAGTGCAATTCTATATTTTTAACATTTAGGCAAATTAGACGTATCTGTTATGTGGTAATATTATATTCTTATATGATTATTAGAGAACTGAAGTTATCTATTTCTTTAAATCATATGAGATGCCAAAGCAGGTAATCCTCAAAAAGAGTTAAGCATATTACTTATTAGCCTGCTAAGAGATTTTACTTTCTTTCACGTATTACATGGATTGAAATTGAAAAATAAGATAATATTGAGTAAATGAGCAAACTAAATATTCATGTTCTTTCTATAATTATGAAAATTGAAAATTATCTGTATTATTACGAACATAAAAACTAAAACCAGAAGACAAACTAAGCATATATTCAGAAAATGTACATTCACCAAATTCATACACACAAACTTTTGTTCAAAGCCTTCATATGTTATTAAATTATATAGGCCGTAAAACTTATAATGTTAAGATAAATGCTGTCATAAACAAGAAATATTTTTCTGAACACAACAATGTATATATTATATGATTTAAATGAAGAATAGTTTGTTTTTAAGGTGATATACTTGAATACCTGACAAAAATTGTGTGCTAAGTCTTAGAATCTTCATAATATTATTTGAAAATTTCATGTGAATGTTCTAAAAAGTATTACCTTGCCAAACAAATAGATATGCACGTGAAACAATAACCTAATTAAACATTAAGGAAATTATTACTGAAGCAGATTTCTTTTTTATCATACTCATTTTTAAAATGTATTTTTAAAATGCAAATAGTGGAGTCGCATGATTCGTAACATTCCAGAGGTAATATTTTAATATATATTATATATGTTCTTAAAGTACCAATGTTTCATCTATCTACATATTTATATTTTCTCTTTAAATTTATAAGTAGCAAAAATAAAATATGCAAAAAATTTATAGACAACTGTAAGTAAATGTATATATGTTTGTGTGTGTATATATGTGTGTGTGTATATATATGTGTGTGTGTGTATATATATATATATATATACATATATATGAAGCCTCTTTCTTAACCCTAAAGCTAAAATTACTAGATATGATTCCCAAATTATAATCTCATGGCCCTGTCTCTGCTTTTTTTTACAGAAATAATACTTTTAATATAATCTTTCTCATTGTTTAATGTTTAATGTCTGCCTTGTTTTAGTAGGAAAACATGTCCCACGTGTGCAGGGCCCATGCTGGTTTTGTTCAGTTCTATAACCCCAGCAGAGGGACTGACACTTGGTAGAAGTTCAAAAATAATTTCAGAAACATTGACTGAATGACCAACTCTAAGAAACTGAAAACTTTGAAAGTTAAAAACATTAAAGGCAAACCATAATATTTGTTGTAAGTTATAGAGTATGATTAAATAGAAATGCTGAGTTTTTAGTGACCTTTAAAATGCTAATAATGTAATATTATGCAATAATAACTATAACATTGCTAATGAGGTTGAATTTCAACTCTATTTTCAAAATTATTTAAAAATTCTGAATAGATTTAGGCACCAAAATATTAAGATAATATATGGGATAATGTGGATTATTTTTGTTTCTTGATAATTCTGTACTTTCTAAAAGTATCTGCATCAATTATTACTCATATACAAAACATGAGACAAAAACAGAATATAAACAATAAATTATATTTTTTGATTTATAGTTATTTAGAATTAAATATCTTCCTTTTTAGGTTCAGCTTTAATTCAATGTAAGTGAACAATTTTGTGACCTTTATACATAAATACATGTGGCTTTCAAAAGGTTAAAAATCCTGATTATAAACTGTTTTTAGTCAATCTTTGATTCATGCTTGTAGTTATTCAACTACTATTAATTGTGTTTTACAGTATGCTAGAGGAAATTCTCGTACCTGGTATTACAACAGTGGGGTGGGGGGAGAACAAACGAAGACAAAAATGCCTTCCTTCATGAAACCTACATTCTAATTTCAGATATACAGTAAATGAGTATAAATATACTGTATTGTGTTGTGATACATATTATGGGGAAAGATACAGCAGATAAGTTAGATAGGTTGTGTATGTATTTGTATTTTGGAGAGAGGGTTTTTAATTTTCAGTGGCCTTCAAGAACAGAAATCATTAGGAATATTATGAAGAAATTGAAGTTTTATGTCATATCTCCAATGTATTCTTCCTAAATAATAGGACTTTCTGACATAGTGGACTTTCTGACAATTGCTTTTTTAAATCCTACGACACATAACAATATATTAACAGTAAAAATATAGCCGTACCTTCAACTGCCTATCTAATAATGGCCTTATGTTACTTATTCAAGTCAGTTTTTCACATTGCTCATTTTTTGGGTCCAGTCACAACTGACTCTCAAAATGCCTTATGCTCAATCTAAATGTCAAGATTCTGCTCATGTATTTCTTCACATGACTACATCACTATAATTTGTTTTGTGATGATTGTGACCTGTTATTTTCATGTGAATAACAATGATTTTTATGTGAATAACAATGATGTTTATGTGAACAACATCAAAAAGACATTAAAATTTTAGCTACTTCTCATAAGCATTTTGAAAATAAATTTGAAAAATCACTTAATCCACAGTTTAAAAATAGTGAATGCAATTATTATAATTTAAGGAAATAACAAATAGTGTAGGAAAAGCTATAAGAATAGAAAAGAGAATATCAAAATTTTGTATGAGGATCAGCTGAGAATACTAGAAGGTTTGAAGGTAAAAAATATTTACAAAGATTACGGATTGTGGGCACAGTAATTTCAGGCCTCATCAAATCTAACAATTAGGACATACCCTTATATGTGTGCAATTTAAAATGGGCAAAATGATATTTATTATATGGTCACGTAAGTGACTCATTCCAAGAAATGATGCTGATATTCATAACATAGGGAATCAATTACTTTTAATAAAACACCTCATTACCTTGTTTTATTATAGTCATAGTTATATATAAATTTCTACAGAGATTAAATAAAATAATATGTAGATACATTTTCAGTATGACTTTTAAAACATTGCATCTTCAACAGTTTATCAGTGGCCTAAGTAGTCTGCCAAAACCCAGAGTTACCCTAAAATCCTAGTTGCCCTTTATGCTACCTCAAATGGCAATAATAATAATAAAAATCTTGTTCAAATATCCTTCACTATTATCTATGAATAGGCTACTTGTTATTGTAACATTTCAATGGCAGCTAGTACACAAAACATTTGTCTTAAGAAATTGGACAATTGTTGTGAATACATATGGATAATTTAGTGATTAGCAATTTATTGGATTATAACAGGAATCATTTTGTTTCTAGTTACAATTAGTATTGGGTTAAAGATTTGTGCTGTCGTGAGTGGAATAGTTAGAACCAAGGTGATATATGTGTCATTCTTTTAATACTAAGTGAGAATCATGCAATTCTTATATTTGCTAAAGTCATAGGGTCAGGAAACTAATACCTCTGGACTCAAGAGTTTTCACCCAATAAGCTTGTACTGATCTTTCTGGTAACTGAAATAGAAACCTTTAGATTATGGAAGAGCCGAAATCTCCCTGGAAACACTGTCTTTTTCTAACATTCTCCTTTATGCATGGCAGTCTATAAAATTTCAGCTGTTTTTGCCATTCCCTTAAATGAGATAGCTGATGATACCTGGATAAGTGACAGAATTTGTGATGCTTCACTTTTCAAGAATAAGATTTTTGCTGAGGATGATGGTTTGAAGACATTTTCTACAATTGGAGGATGAAAGTTGCCATTTTTCCAAACGGAAAGTTTTCAAAACCTAACACTTTACTAAAGTGATATGGACAATTCAGACATTAATTAGAAATGATCTAGTGCTGAAATAGTGGCCATTTTTGTAAAGTGTGAAATCTTCTTTTAGAGAGTAAGGAATGGATCACTTTGGTTAACTTAGGGTTACAAAGTGATTGTTCGACATTTGATTTTGGCCTGCTCTGATGATGGTGGAAAGTCTATCAAACTGCATTTACTTCCTGAACCAAATCTTTTCTTCTCCCCTCTGAGTAATCAGTTATTGCATTCTTCCAAGCTCTGACAATCTACAACTTTTTGCACATATGCTATATATTCTTGTTAAAGGTGTACATTCAGGGATGGTAACACAGTCTGTTTAGTGAGTGTGATACATTAGGACAATTGAGAACTTAATTATGGCCAAAGATTGACAGAATATATCAACTCAGTGGAACAGAAAATTCTTAGAGCAGCTGTTTGTGTCCATCGTTGCTTCAAGACACTAACACATGCTCCTTCTTGAATAGCTTTAGTTTTTAAGACAGGACCACCTGCAAAACCATCTGTTTGCTTGTTTAATCTTATTTAAGTTTCATATATAGATTTGTTATAAATATGAATCTACTTTGGCCCCCAAATATGGCTTGCTTGCAAACATATTATACCAACACAGCTGATATTTGTATAACCTCTCAAGAAAAACAAATGCCAACCCCATTTGAAACCAGTCTTTGGTTTCATTGGCATATTGACCTGGGAGTATATTTTTTTTTCTAATCTGGGATTCTTTTATTCTTCTAGTTAACATGGTTTGATACACCAGTATTTTGCTTTAACATTCTGTGTATTTGTGACGATTGTTTCCCTACTAGTTTCTTAGAAAGCTAATGTGTGTGTGTGTGTGTGTGTGTGTGTGTGTGTATACATGTATATGTGAATATAACATTTTAAAACTAGGAACTGAACAGATAAAATGTATGAGAAACTGGATGAAGGAGGTAAGGTTTTCTGTGTTTGTTCACTTGGTATCAGTTATCACAAGTTGGTATAAGCTACTTCATCAGCTTAGTTTTATTTCAAATGTCTATTAATTATACAATATACAATAAAAATACAATATTTTTAGAGCCAAGTTTAGGTATATTAGGTACTTATTACTCAGCTTCAAACTCAATTATAAATTACTAAAATGATTTTTCTTTGATAAATGTGACCAATAATTTAAACTTAAAATTCATATACATTTTATGTTTTATACCCATATGACCAAAATAATAAAAAGAGACATGCTGTATTTACTGATTTCTTAACTCTCAATTCAATCATAAATTGGTGTCATACAATGACAGGAATTTTTTTGAAAATTAGCTTCAGAGTTTTTAGATTAATTTTTCTAAATGTAATGCTTTTAAAACATTCATTTTTTATTTCCCCTTTTGATATTAAAAGTGCATGCAATTAGAATTTTTCTAATATTTGAAGTTTAACTAAAGAGAGAATATTAATTTAAGGTTTGCTTGCTTTGTTAAACAAGTTAAATGACCTCTAGCTTATAAATGGTACCTTACATAGAAAATATAGAATAATTCAGATTTTGTATGAAAATCATTTACTATCAGAAACACAAATAGAAAGCATGATATGGATAGTAAAAATCATAGAATTTAGTTTTCTTAGAAAATATAAAGCCTCAGAGGAATATTTTTAATAAAAATCCATCGTACATTAGTTTGGGCTTGAAAACAATACAATGAGTGTGGTCAAGGTGCTTTTTCTTTTTTAAATTATAGCTGGGTTATGAAGCCAGAGTATGAGGAGGATCACAATATTCCCTTCATACCTTACGTAACTCCTCACATACTGATTCCAGACAATAATATACACAGGATTCTGTAACCAAAACTCAGGCTCAGTTTTTTGCTACGTTGTTTTTCCATTTTGCAGATTTTTGCATAAAAAAATTATATATATATCTAATTCCAGGACGAAATATACCTGAAAGGATTTATTTGACATTTTAAAATTGGCTAGTTTTATTTATTTTGGGCTGTTTTTATCATGATCAGAGTAGAATATCTACGATGTGTTCAGATACGTGTAATGAGAAGGAAAATTTAAAAATTCACCAAGAATGAAGAGCAAATTGCAAAATTGTAAGATATGGAAAGGAGAGTTTTAAACAATAGAATAGAAAATATTTGGAATACGGAGTCACAAATGCAATGTGACATTGACTAACATTTTAATTTATAAAAATAATAAGAAGGCTGGGCAGTGCCTCATACCTGTAGTCCCAGCAGTTTGGGAGGCTGAGGCGGACAAAATGCTTGAGCTCAGGAGTTCGAGACCAGCCTGGGCAACTGATGAAACCCTGTCTCTACAAAAAATACGAAAATTAGCCGGGCATGGTGGGGGGCTAAATTTCCTAGTGAGAAAAGAGGGAGAAACTACAGCCCTAAGACTTTTAGCTAGGATGTTAAAGGCATTGGTAGGTCAAGACTAATTAGGCAAGTCACTGTGCTGAAATCTTTCAGGAATTAGGTATACTTAACCTCAGAACTAGATGTCCAGCAGAGGGATTGATTGTAAATCTGTTTTATTCCAAATCTGCGCTTAATAACTAATTATCTAAATTCATAGAGGAAACTTCTGTCTTTATATTATGTGTTATCTGGCTGCCTTTCAATCGATCAGAATCAAGTTGAATAATAGCTATCAATCATCTTGCTTTCCAAAAGGAAACAGCTATTTTTGTGAGTTATTAAAAATGGCACACAACTTCCAATATTTCTTTCTTCCCTCTCCTCATCTTCTTATCAGCAAATATATAATTCGTTTTAGTTTAGGAGAAGAAAGTACCTTATATCATATTAAAATAATCTTTGCATTTATAACAAGTTTTTTTTTTTTTTTTTTTTTTTTTTTTTTTTTTTTTTTTTTTTTTTTGAGACGGAGTCTTTCTCTGTCCCCCAGGCTGGAGTGCGGTGGCGCGATCTCGGCTCACCGCAACCTCCACCTCCTGGATTCACGCCATTCTCCTGCCTCAGCCTCCCGAGTAGCTGGGACCACAGGCGCCCACCAACACGCCCGGCTAATTTTTTTTGTATTTTTTAGTAGAGACGGGGTTTCACCGTGTTAGCCAGGATGGTCTCGATCTCCTGACCTCGTGATCCACCCGCCTCGGCCTCCCAAAGTGCTGGGATTACAGGCTTGAGCCACCGCGCCCGGCCTATAACAAGTTTTTTAAAAGTGTGTATTTTTATATTGTTTGCTATTCAAGCCCATCTATTTTAACTTTAGAGATGGGCCAATTATTTAGCATTATAAACATATGCTACAGTAAGTGCCAAGTATGTTTGTATCAAATATCAAAATAACTAAGACATATTTAATTTTTTGACAAATAACTTCCTGGGAAGTATTAAAACAACAGCAAAAATATTGTATCAGTAATGCATAGCTTAAATATGTAAATATCTATATGTTGTTGAATAAGGGCTGTACAATAAATGTTAATAGGTAATAGGTATATTGTGTTGATCGATACAAGAAGAATTCTGCCAAATACTTTACCATAAAATTAGAGTAATACAAATGCACAAAATATGTATTTCTGTACTTGATCTTTCTTCAAGGAGAATGAAGTCCAATGATATAATTTTATTTCTCTGCCATCTTTTATGGCAAAATGATTTTTTTTTTTTTTTTTTTTTTTTTGAGACGGAGTCTCGCTGTCGCCCAGGCTGGAGTGCAGTGGCGCGATCTCGGCTCACTGCAAGCTCCGCCTCCTGGGTTCACGCCATTCTCCTGCCTCAGCCTCTCCGAGTAGCTGGGACTACAGGCGCCCGCCACCGCGCCCGGCTAATTTTTTGTATTTTTAGTAGAGACGGGGTTTCACCGTGGTCTCGATCGCCTGGTCTCATGATCCGCCCGCCTCGGCCCCCCAAAGTGCTGGGATTACAAGCGTGAGCCACCGCGCCCGGCCTGATTATTTTTTTGTTAAGAGCCAGATAGGTTTTATATTTTTTCCCAAAAATCACCTCTTTTTTTTTGAGACGGAGTCTCGCTCTGTCGCCCAGGCTGGAGTGCAATGGCGCAATCTCAGCTCACTGCAAGCTCCGCCTCCCGGGTTCACGCCATTCTCCTGCCTCAGCCTCTCTGAGTAGCTGGGACTACAGGCGCCCGCCACCACGCCCGGCTAATTTTTTGTATTTTTTAGTAGAGACGGGGTTTCACCGTGGTCTCGATTTGCTCACCTCGTGATCCGCCCTCCCAAAGTGCTGGGATTACAAGCGTGAGCCACCGCGCCAGGCCTAAAAATCACCTCTTAAATGAGTTTTATTTACTTTAATTTGTGATTTCATTTCAGTAGATTTTTACTGTATTTCAGAAAATTGTTTTTGTTCTCCATTTGCATCTAGGGCATTCTACAAGATTCTGAAGTGTAAGTTTGTTAGCAACAGGAAAAATGGGGAGCATCTTAAAACTAATTTTGGTTTCTGAAGTAAGCATAGCAAATAAACCGTGTATTTAATCCTTTACATATAACTCCTCTGGTTTAGGTACAGTGATGAATCCAGAGAAACAGATAATCCCAAATTGCTTGGATCTGGTGGAAAAAAAAAACTTCAGGTGTCTCTACTTACTGAGGTATTTCGTGTTAACAGGCACAGGTTATCACTGCAGCTAAAGACTCCAGTTCTGGAGTAATACTGTCTATAGCTGCAAAACCTGGGATTAAAATAATTTACACTCTCTAAGCCTTTTTTTTACTTGTTTGCAAGTAGTATATTATAATAGTATTATTATTTAGATAATATGGGATAATATGTGTAAGGTACTTCACGGTGACTAGGGTATATTTATGCTGAATAAATGCTTACATCATTATTGCTTATCTCATTTATGTTAGAGACATAAATTCTTAGAAGTATAGGTTGTTATGAAAATCTGTGGACACCTACTCCGCTATAAAAGCCTTTCATGCTATGCTAATGTGTCTATGTTCTATTTCTGTTTTTGAAGTGTAGTTTAACCATTGAAGTTCATGATTATTTCTTGAGCACACACAATGTGCTAGCAACTCCTCTAGGGGCAGCAGTTATGCCTAGTATAAATCACATTTTTTCTCTCATGGGGCTCCTGGGCAAGTGGTGGCAAGGGGTCATATAAGCACTATTACCATCTAGTGGATGAAAACTTGGCAACTTAAAAGTATAGAAAAAGCAATTTGTGCATAATCAAAGCAGAGCTAAGAATTCTGTCTTATGTAATGATAAATATTCACCTAATATGGGTGTGGAGGAGAAACAAGCAAAAATAATTTAATGACATAAACCTTTGAAGATGTTTATAGTTCTCGAGACAACCTAATGGATTTGTGTATTAAGGTAATCATGACTTAATTAAGATTTCATATGGTGTGCTATATGTCAACTTAAAAGCCATTCAAGGGGGACCAAAATGTATTTTAACTTAGGAACATATTGAATGTGGCTGAGACACAGTAGAAGAAAACCTGTAAAATAAACATAGACAATGTGTATATCATGGAACAGTTAAAAATATATTTATGCAAATATATATGTATATTAATTTAAGAGACAAGTTCTTGCTCTGTCACCCAGCTTGGAGGGCAGTGGTGGGCTTATAGTTCACTCATTGCATTCTCAAACTCTTTAGCTCAAGTGATCCTCCCACCTCAGCCTCCTGAGTAGCTGGTATTGCAAGTGCATGCCACCATACCTGGCTAATTATTAAAAAATATTTTTCTATAAGGGGTCTTGCTATATTGCTCAGTCTGGTCTCAAACTCCTGGCTTCAAATAATCCTCTCACCTCAGCATCCCTAGTTGAGTTTACAGACAGGAGCCACTGTGCCCAGCTGAAGATTTTTTAAAATCTGAATTACATTATATCTAGATTTTCATTTATACAGTGCTTATATACATATGTTTAGTAATCCTTTAAAAGGTAACAATTATATTTAGATAAAAGTTGTTCCCTAATGTGTTTGTTTAATATTTATTTGTGCTTTTTTTGGTTTTATTTTGCTATTCATGCTTAATTAGAATTGAAGCCATTAAATATCTATCATTAATTCATATAATTTATATGTTGAAGGCTTACAAATTAGTGGAACTCAGTTACACAATATTTATCCTTGCTTTGTCATGCTTCTTCAACATATGGTCACTTAGAGATCATGTTATGAATTCATATCCTGATTGGTAGTAATTCAGGTAGGCATGTGCTTTCACCAAGATTTATACTTAACAAACTTTATTTACTTAACAAACTTGCAGATGCTATGTTAGAGGAGAACTGCTCAGCCAGTTGATGCAAAAGAAAGATGCTGTGTCCTATATAGATGTTGGCAGGCAGGGTTCTCTTGATCACAAATTCAACATGAATTTTGAGTTAAAAGTTTTACATATAGGTCCAATTCTCTGCAATTTATGTATATAAATCAAATTGAATACGTTTTTAACTAAGCACTTAAAATAGTTAATCTATTTATAGTCTACAGTGGGTAAAGAATAGAAACAGACCCAGTCTGTCTTTAGTCTCAAGACAGAGAAATCTTACCAAGTATTTATGATTACTAGAGGTGTAAGATTGGCAACAAATGTCATAACAGCAGCTCCTCTTCTATCTTGATTTGAATGCTTCTCAGAACCATCTTTAGTTGTTAGTTCCATGAGTATGGAAGAGACTGTCATTTTTCAATCCAGTATTAATCTCCCTCTGCCTTAGTAACATTGCTTTCACTTGTAAGACTATATTTGTTGCCTTGCTGCAGATTGGGTTGCTCAATGAGATGTAAATGGATATTGGTGGATGCAACTCTTTAAAAGAGCAAAGACTCAACTGGGAGTATATTCCCATTTGCCTCTTTCTATTTTCCTAGAATATTGGCCCAACAGATACCTTATGCTAATCTAATGCCCTTGTTAGTGAAACCATGCACCAAGAATGGCAGAATACAAAGACAGAAAACACTTGTTTCCTTGGTGACTTCTAGAGTGGCTATACCAGCCCTTTATGTCCTGTTTTCAAATTAATTTTACACAAAAATAAACCTATAACATATGGAAGTCACTAAGCTTGGGTCTCTTACATTAGCAGGCAAATGTAATTTCTAAATGATTAAAAAAAACACAGTGATTTATTCAACCTCAAATATTATTAATTATGTAAATTAAAAAAAACTGCACCAGAGTACACATGCCACTTCATCGGGCTCAATACCCTCAGAAAACTCTGACTATGCCCCTTTAGTCTAGATGATTAGACATAGGAATATTTTGCTGTCTATAGTAAAAAATATTATTTTTTGTTTAAAAGGAAAATAGCATTATTTTTACCAGAAAAATAACACAAGGTCATCGTAAAGATTAAAATAAATCAGACTAGGTACGGTTGATCACGCCTGAGCCCAGGACTTCAAGACTGCTGTAACCTACACACCACTGCACTCCAGCCTGGGCAGCAAAGCAACACCTGGTCTCTGAAAAGGAAATAAAATACGTTTTAAATTTAAATTATCCATAATCTTAATATTTATGTGTAATTCCTGTTAACATAATTTTTCAGTGGTTTTCTAAGTATTTTTGAAAATAAATTACTTATAAACTGACTTTTAAAATTAACAATACAGCATAGGCATTTTTCTTTGTCAATGAATATAGATGGTATATTAGTTTCTCTCAGCTGCTGTAACATAGTACCACAATCTTGGTGACTTAAAATAATAGAAATATATTCTGCCACAGTACTGGAGGCCACATGTCCAAAGTCAGTTACACTAGATTGAAATCAAGGGTTGACAGAACTGTGCTCCCTGTGAGAACTCTAGGAGATAATCCGTTCCTTGCTTAGTCCAGTTACTGGTGGCTGCTAGCATTACATGGCTGGTGGCCACATCCCTCCAATCTCTGTCTCCTTGTTAACATTGCCTTCTCTTCTGTCTGGCTCTCTAAGTATATGATGATTAGATTTATAGCCTACCTTGATAATTCAGGATGATATCTTCATTTCAAGATATTTTACTTAATTATATCTGCAAAGACACTTTTTCCTTTTAAAGAAATATTTACAAGTTAAAAGGATTAGGGCCTGATATCATTGAGCAGCCTTTATAGGTGACATCATCATTTTAAGTAGTTGTATGATATTTTACACGTGCATGTAGAATGCCTAATTATATCAGTCCCCTAGAATAGTTCTTTAAGAAACTTTCAATTTCGAGTTAATATACACAAAACACACGCACAGGTGCACATACACACACACACACACACACCCCTTCCTTTTTGTTAATTTTATTTACACATTGTCAAAAAGTTCTTTAAAAAAGTTATTACTGCACATTCAGCGGTGTGCTGACGTAAACAGATTTTTAAAAATTTTGTTAATGTGAAGCAAAATATTTAATTTGTTTATCAGTAAAATTGAATATGCTTGCCTGCCTTCCTTCCTTCTTTCTTTCTCTCTCTCCCTTTCTTCTTTTTGTAAATTACTTTTATTTTGTAAATTACTACTACTATGCACTTTGAACCCACATTATGCATTTTTTAACCAAAATTTTTTTACCATTTTTACCAAAAATGCATAGTGTGGTTTTAAAATGCACAGTAGTAGTAATTAAAGTACTACATAGTAAAAAAAAATATATATATAATATATGTATCTTTTCTTTGTTGTTTGACATTTTTATCCATGCTATTATTTACAGTATATGATTTTTAAATTTCCTTCATCACAAGATTGTAGAAATAATAATCTACATTTTACATGACAATTAAAATCTCACATATTTAGATGTTTTATTACCAAGTAATACCATTAACTTCATCCAGTCCCACAGTCCTTCCGCAATACTTATTAACCTTTCCTATTACTGTTTTTCTGTTAGGTACTGTTTTTTTATTGAGTTCTGCTATTTTAGGTATTGCAAAGTCAGGAAGCTTGTCAGTGCTATTTCTTCCAATATTCAATCTCAATTTTTATGGCTTAAGTAGGCTATGGGAGAAGCATATTGAACATAGGTTACAGTAAGTAGTGGCTTGAGGCTGTGTGGTAGGAAAGGAGGATGCTGGGGTCTGACAGCTCTATGAACAGAATTTCAGTCGTCAATTTTTTCCTAGCTTCATTCCTCTTATCTGTTCCTTCTGTGAGCAAATTGACTTGCTGTTCCTATATCCATCTTTTCAAGCACTTGGGATTTAGCTTTCTTTCACTTCTCTAAACTGGTTTTTAATATATCTACATTCCAGATTTCAAAATGTGTTTTGATATTTATCAGACATCCTGTTATTTCACTCTGCCTTTTTTATTCCACCTTGTAAAATATATAACTTTTTAAAATTCTTACAGTCATTTTAGTGAGATGTTAGGAGGGAGAAAAATAGACCTTAGTTCTATAGACCATATTTCCTCAAAGCCTCCATTTTTAGTTATCGTTTCAATCAGTCTTTTATTATTTCAAATTTTAAAAATTCAATGTATTAGATACGAAATTACACAAACCGTCACAAACATTTCTAAATGTTGCTTACTGTTCATACAAAGTTGACAGAGTAAGACAATTAGGAGAACCACATTTTGCATTGTGGCCTATTATTTTCTTTCTTTTCCCTTAAAGACTCTAGTGTATTACTTTTTCCCTGTCTTGTTTAAGAAATTTTTCACAATCCTAAGGTTATAAATATATTCTGCCCTATTATCTCCTAAAAGCTTTCCTTTTATTTTCACATTCAAGTATTAAGTATACCTGATTTCTATGGGGTGAGGTAGGTGTTCAGTTTCCTTCTTTTTTCTTCCTAATAAATATCCAATTGTTCTCTATCAATTGATAAGACCATCCTTTTCCTATTGCTTCCCGGTACCACCTCTATCATATAGAAAGGGTTCATTAATGTATGGTATGTTTCTGGACTCTATTTCCTGTGTTTCTGACTTGTATATCTATCCTTAAACCAATAAAATGCCTACTTAATTACTAAAAGGAGTCTGGGTAAGTGGTAAGGGATATCTTCTTACCTTGCTTCTTTATCAGGAGTCGTCTTGGTTTTTTTTTTTTTTTTTTTGGCCCTTTGCCTTTCTAGGAAATATTAAAATGAGCTTTCAAGTTTCTTTTAAAAAACTGTTGGGATTTTAATTGGAATTGCATTAAATCCATAAACTGACATCTTTGCGATATTGTTTTTCAGGCTAAGTATTTTAATTGGACTTTTGCCTCAATTACTTTACTGAAATAACTCTTGTTAGAGTCATCAGCATTTTTTCTCTTACTATATTCAATGTCCTTGCCTTACTTTACCTTTAGCTGCATTACACTTTGTTAATAAATACCCTTTCTGGAAACATTGCTTCACTTGTTTTTTAAAACAACATATTGTATTAGTTTTTCTTCTAAAACGATTTAGTCTTCTTTTCTTACTCCATGTGTTGTTCCTGACCTTTAAGCCTTTAGATGTTCTATTTTTTTTTACATTCCTATATCCTCTATAGGTTTAAATACTACCTTTCTGTTTCTATAATTTTAAAATTACCTCATTGTTTCTATATACTGATGACATCCAAATTTATAACCTGACCTCAGACTCTCTTCTAATATCCAAATGTTTTTATATCTTTCTTTACCTTTGTAATGAAATCCCTATTTTATATATTTACAGTTTAACACTTAATTTCCTCTACAAAAGAAAAATTAAAAAACAAAAACACCTTTCCCCCCAGTCTCCATATCTTAGTGACAGGCAATAATATTTATCTAGTTGTTCAGGCCAAAAATATCAGAGGCATACCCTCCCATAACTCTCCTATCTAATCCATTAGCAAAGCAGTACGGGCTTAATATTTGCACTACACCCATGGTTTAACTACTTTTTCCCTCCATTTCACCCACTAGTAACCTAGTCCTGGTCAGTATCATTTCTTACATCTTTAATCTGTTCTCTCTGAACAGCTACAGAAATCTGAAGGAAACTATTAAAGAGCAAAGGATAAATAAACAAAGAAGTAAAATAGGAATGAAGGAAGGAAAATAAAAGAAAGAAGAGGGAAGGAGGAAGAGGAAAAAGAAAGAAAAAAAAGAGAGAGAAACCAATTCTTGCCATTTTTTTGCTTAAAACAGTCTAATGGTTTCCCTTACCTTGCTCATCATGCCTTAGGTGATTTTGTCCTCTATCTGCCTCCTTTGTCTTATTTTTCTCTGTCTCTCTCACTCATTACTCTTTACCCATAAAGAGCCAAATATTTTTACCAGGATATGGCCCAATTTATTCTTCCTTATGCCTTTACAGAAGCATTTCCCTCTCTATTTCTTCGGTCCTTCTTATGGTCTGCTCCTTCCCATCATTCTGGAAAGCAACAGGTGCCCAATAAATATGTATTGCACGAATGACATTCTTTGTAATCCTCAGTTTCTATTCTCCCAAAGTGAGATATTCACATCATTTTTTAAAAAGAAAATGCTTAAAGGGAAATTGCTTGAAACCTCTTCCATCAAGAATGATCGGCCGGGCGCGGTGGCTCACGCTTGTAATCCCAGCACTTTGGGAGGCCGAGGCGGGCGGATCACGAGGTCAGGAGATCGAGACCATGGTGAAACCCCGTCTCTGCTAAAAAAATACAAAAAAAATTGGCCGGGCGTGGTGGCGGGCGCCTGTAGTCCCAGCCACTCCGGAAGTTGAGGCAGGAGAATGGCGTGAACCCGGGAGGGGGAGCTTGCAGTGAGCCGAGATCGTGCCACAGCACTCCAGCCTGGGCAACAGGGCGAGACTCCATCTCAAAAAAAAAAAAAAAAAAAAAGACAAATGTAGAAAAGAAAGTACATCGTCATAGAATATAAAAGACATTACAATGAGGAGGATACGGTATGTCAAGGGGTAAAATAATTGTGTGATCCAACTTTCAAATTAGTTTGGAAATTCTTCTCAGCCAAAGTAATAAATCCGTATATAATACAGGGCTTTAGGTGTTCATGTGATATTGACTTTTTGTTTTTTATGGATATATTCCAAGATAAATTTGTTACAGGTTTCAACTTTTATTTTAAGTTATTAGGTACAATATTTGCTTTAAATGAAAACCAAAGTCATAAAATTTAAAACATTACATACATTATTAAGAGGTTAAGTTAATGATGTTAATATATTTCTTTTCCGGATGTTAAATGTTATATAAATTAGGGTTTACATGTTTGAATAAATAAATTTAATGGTACATTGTTTTTTCTTGAATGTTGATTCTTTCTTTCATAATTTACTAAATAAAAGGATAACAACAGTGCCTTAAAGTGTATACTCTCTGGAGAGAGCTTGGAGTGTCAGTATCATTGACTGACTGTATAAGTATTCAGTGTTTTTGATGCCATGTATACTGAGGTGGAGTTGATGATCTATTATGTAAGGTGGTAAACTGGAATTGTATTCATGTCCAATTGGAAGGACACTCATCTCCTGTAGGTGTACCCTGCTCCCCCCAGACTTACATGGCAGAAATAATCCAGGATGCATATTTTTCCTCAATAAATTGCTTTGCGGATTCTATGAAATTTATTCTATAATGATCAAAGAGGTTCTGATCAAGGAATCTGGCTAATATATGACACAAATCACATTATACTACTATTTCTACTAAGCCTGTGTTTTCATACCATGTCAAGAGTCAGATCTGTAAGAGTCTCCTGATAGACCAGATTTCAATTTCAAGTGATATAAAATTAAGTGCATTTAGGTTTGCCTTTTCCCTTACTTATTTTTCAAGAACTTAATACACTTTTAGATGAACTGGCATACATTCTGTCCTGCTGTGACATACATCCAGTTAATATGTTACACTGAAATATCGTAAGATCAGTTGTAATCTGGCATCTAGCTTGACCAAAAAAGAGCTTCAATTATACTCAAGTGAAACTTTAGATTTTATACTGATCTCACTTTACTTTTAATCTTTTAATTGAAGTGAATTAGTTATAAAAGGTAACTAAATTCATTATTAAATAATTAATCTTATAATTATTTATTTGAAATTCAAAAAGCATCTGTTAGAGTCAATTATTTTGGTTTTATTAGAGTTGACATGTAACCCTTATTTTTTCCTGCTTAACAGAAATTAGACAAGAGCATCTTCAGCTGTTTTGGAAGAAACTCCTTGTCCATAATGATAAAACTGCATTCTCAGCATACAAATGCTTGCCTATTTTAAATTAACTGGTATATGTCACAGCAGGACAGAATGTATCTCAGTTCATCTAAAAGCTGTATCAAGTTCTTAAGAAATAAGTACATGAAAAGTCAAACTAAAATGTAGTCTATTTTATATCACTTGAGATTGAAATCTGATCTGTCAGGAGATTCATGTAGATAGTTCTGACGCTTGCAGCGGTACGAAAATATAGGCTCTTAGAAATAGTAGTATAAAGTGATTTGTGTTAAGCTTATGAAATATGGTCCATAGAATATTAAAATATGATGGTAGATATATGATTATTGTAAAGCTTCTTAAATTATTCTTTGCTGATTTCTCAGTGAGATGACTGAAAGTAGCCAGTGGAGTATTGTGTCTAAGAAATAGTAGCACAAAGAATCAGTGATAGAGCTGAGATAGCCTGTATATGCAATATCCTGTAACGATCGCTACATTTACACTGCTGTAACTGTACATAATGTAACATGAACAATTTTACTGTACTTAATGGGTCATACTTTACCAAACTGGCTCCCATCTAATCTGGCTAGACTGTAGAAATGCATAACTCTTTCTAATGCAGTTAATAATTTGGAAGTCATACTTTAAGTATACAAATGAAGAAATGGCAAAGTCAGGCTGCTTCAACATCGTAAATCACCAGGAATTTGTTGAATATTACTAAGCATTCTGTACCATTCTGCTCAGGTAACATGATGAAAATAACACACTGATCTGGCTGACTAATCTTCAGTCTTATTACCTGAATATATTTGGATTAATTTTGTTACTTGTCTGTTCTTACACAGTTGCTGTAGCATTTCTGGCATGGTAAAGGATGATTGCAAATGAAATCCCTAAATCCACATCCAGAATCCCGAAAGATTACATTGGAGAATAAAACAATATTATTGTGTGTTTTTGCTTTATTTCAGAATAGTATATCTGGCAATTCCTTTCCTTTAGTTTGAATTCGTTTCTCTGCCTGTGTCTTGCGTCCTAATGTGATACTGCACTAATTTATATGGTAAGCCTCCAAGCTCCATTCTCTGTGATCTTGCAGCATCAACAGATGAGCTCATCATTATTCATGCTACAAAATGATATGTCACACTTCTGATTCTTTCTTTTTTTTTTTGAGACGGAGTCTTGCTCTGTCGCCCAGGCTGGATTGCAGTGGCATTATCTCGGCTCACCGCAAGCTCTGCCTCCCGGGTTCACGCCATGCTCCTGCCTCAGCCTCCCCAGTAGCTGAGACTACAGGCGCCTGCCACCACTCCTGGCTAATTTTTTTCATTTTTAGTAGAGATGGGGTTTCACCGTGTTAACCCGGATGATCTCGATCTCCTGACCTCATGATCCACCCGCCTCGGCCTCCCAAAGTGCTGGGATTACAGGCGTGAGCCACCGTGCCCGGCCACGTTTCTGATTCTTTAAAAATATTTTTTATTACTACAAAATAAGAAAATGTGGAATAATTAATCCTAAGATTCAGAAAATGTGGATGAAGGACATGGATGTACTTTCTAACCACTTCCATAAAGAACAGTTTCTTTCTTTTTGGTTCACTTTTTAATATATTTGGTTCTATGCATTAGAAATATATACTATTTTATGTGAAGGAATTTTAACAGCCTTTATAGAGAATTATATTATGATAACCATTCACTTTTGATTTTGAAATTAAAGCCAGTTTAAAAACTGGGGAACAGTTAATAAAACTCAGTCTCATAGAGTAAAATCACTGCTGTTCAGAGAGAGAAAGCAGAAAATCCAGAAAGAAAGTTGACTTTAATAATACATAAATGACACTATAAAACTATGTGTATTATTTGGCAATACTTAATCTTTCTGAGCCTTAACTTGATCACCTGTGAAATTTGTTAATAATTTATATTCTCTGGCAAACTCACAGGGTTTTGAAGGGCCAAATGACATAATGTGTATGAAAGAGCCTAGAAAACTTTAAAGTGCTTTGCAAATGTAAGGTAATGATATCAACTGCTTTTACTTAAGATCATGTTTTCTTACATTGGTTAATGTTATTCTGTCTTCGTTTCTGTGAAAATATTAAAACACTTTTAGGAGTTCATCTTTAAGCAAAGTAAACAATAAACACGTCGTGAGCATAACATCAAGTCGTGAGCATCTGTAACTTTGTTAAGAAACAATAATTACATAATTTTGGCCAGGTTCTTTTGGTCCATCAATATAAAATTATTCCATAAAGTATATATTTTTATTGCATATCAGCTCTGCATCACAGAATTTCTTTAATGAATTCATTTTTCTTCCTTCAATATAAACTATTCAAATATGTCAGATTTTGCTAAGGTGTACTGATAGTATGAGTTATTGTTTGCTACAAACTGAAATATTTTCATTAGAATTATTATTTGTAAGTAACAAAACTATAGAGGATGCAAAATAACCAGTGATTTGACTTAAAGAGCATGATTTTCACAGAATTTAGGGTTCAAATAATATTCATAACTTTCCTCCTGCTCAGGTTTGGTCACCTGTAACATTACATGAGCTCTCAGAGCTTTTTCTGAAGACTGAATGAGATAAGGTGGGTATGTTATCTGGCATATTGTAAATTCCAAATAAATTCACATACAGTTCATACAGTCTCTTAAGAAATTCTGCTTAAAATACACATTGCTATCTGAGCCAAGGACTTATTTCCATAATTTTCACTTTGACTTGAAAACATTTGTCCAATTATTTGAGGGAATGAAACGTTATTCAAAATCAGTGTGTGTGTAGTGATGAGAAGGGTTAAAGGGAATTGTAGTCAAATATCCAGAGAATTTGAAGATAACTCTAAAACTGGAAGAAGCTCAAAATATTCTATACTTTACAATTTATCTACAAAGTTGCTCTTCAATTTTCTCAGTTTTCTCTAGAAAGTGTATTTACTGTTCACATTCTAATACATTGATGTGTTGACTCATTCCTCATGTGATCATTAAACCATTCATCTACTCAGGGACACTGTCTACATTCCCTGTTCTGTGCTACGTAGTGAAGATAGAATAAAACCATTTGGCTTCCATATCTTTATTTTATCTAAGATAATGCGATTTTGGCTCTCTTTTTCAACACACAATGTTGCCAGGCATTTTGATGCATTCATTTTGTATTCACCCTGTTAGAAAATGGGAACTAAATCTGAGGCTATGCAACTGCTTCAGTGTGGCCATGAGAATTCAAGTGATTCACCCAGTAGAATGGAATGGGTTAATGGGATGCAAATTTAGTAAATGTTTTCTATTTAAGCCAGAATTTTTTAATTTGACACATATCAAGTTATATTATAGGTTGTTCACTTCATTTCTTTATGCTTATATATCTCTAGGCAAATACGATATTAAATAAGTTTCCATTTTCTTTTTGGTGTATTCGTTGGTTCAGAAGATTATGTTTGCAAGACAGAAGAATGTTTTGATAATAGAGAAAAGTATCCAATCATTTAAGACAATTAAATGTAAGCACACTTTTGGAGAACTTTGTGAATGTAGTGCCTTTTTTAAACCAGAAGTTTTGCCGGATAAGATAGGTAGCTCATGCCTGTAATCCCAGCACGTTGGGAGGCCAAGGTGGGCAGGTAGCTTGAACTCAGCAGTTGGAGACCAGCCTGGGCAACATGGCAAAACACCGTGTATACCAAAAATTCAAAAATTACCTGGGCATGCTGGCTTGTGCCTCCTAGCTACTCGGGAGGCTGAAGAGGGAGAATTGCTTGAGCTTGGGAGGTTGAGGCTGCAGTGAGCCATGATGGCACCATGGCACTCCAGCCTGGAGGACAGAATGAGACCTGTCTCAAATAAATAGATAAATGAATAAATAAATGAAGAACAAATAAATAAAGTACATGTGTCAAAATTTTTATTTTGGCCAGTTTTATGGAATGTTCAAACTAAAACATTGAGCTCTATATATTTTTTATTGAATATACAGCTTAATATTCATTCCCTAAGTTCAGCAACAGTGTATGAACCTAGGACTTTTTCATCTGTTCTGTGAATCGACAGGGTGGTTTTAATGGCAAAGCAGACTACATTGAAGGTACCTTGTATGAGATTTTAACAGACAGCCTGATAGAATGATTTCTGTAAGTAAACTGGATTTCTAAAACTGATAGTTGCTATTAAGTATAAAGATGATGTAACTAATTTTAATTTACAGTAAGGAGTTACTACACACCATTAATATTTGATTGTTCATATATGAATATATTAATTGCATATATTTCTATAATTTTGAAGATGTCCTATACTTTCACAGAGACTACTAGAATCAACTGTGTAATGTTTTAAATATAAAAAGATATTACTTCAATTTCTGTAAATTCCATTTTGAGGAAAAAATAGCAGGCAAATTAAGCTTTATTGTTATACATGCCTACATCTATCACATCAGTGATCTTTTATCAATGTTTTCTGTGGATTTATTTTCAAGAGCAAAAGTTTATTCTTCTAGTGATAATTATGATGATGTATTTTTACTGTTAGCTGTCTGGTTTAGATTATGCATATTAGATTAATAAGAAACAAATTTTCCTCGTGTAATGAAATATATATATAGTTGTTCATATCAAGTATCAAGTATATATAGTTGTTCATATCAAATATATATATATATATATATAGTTGCTCATTGAAGAATAGGAAATGTTTTTGAATGAAAGGCATGGATGGGTAATGTAACTTCAAATTCTGATTTCAAAAAGTACATTATAATTAATATAAATAAGTAAAAATTTATTTAAAAATAACATTATTGGACAACTACATGTGTGTGTATAACTGGTTCACTTGGTTTGATAAAGATAATTGTTTTCTTTTATTAATTTGGGTTCATTTACAGTAATTAACAGAAATCTTCACTTAAAGAGGCTCACATCAATGCTTCTCACACTTTGATATACTTGAGAATGTCCTGGAGATCTTGCTCATCCCACATGTGTCACAGGCACTACTCAAATTTCTGATTCCATAGGTCTGCGATGTGGCAAGACTTTGCATTTTTATTAAGCTCCTGGTGATGCTCAACTTACTAGCTCATGTATCACACTTTAGAAGCTCTGGCTTAAACAAAAAAACATATTAAACAGTCTGAAGTTTGGGCATGCTCCAAAACACAATGAAACCCTAGCTTTTTGTTTGTTTGTTTTTCTTTTCCTTTTTTTTGTTTTTTTTGTTTGTTTATTTCTTTTGTTTTGAGGTAGGACCTGGTGCCTGGTTCTGTTGCCCAGGCTGGAGAGCAGTGGCTTGATCTTGGCTCACTGCAACCTCCACCTCCCGAGTTCAAGTGATTCTCCTTCCTCAGCCTCCCAAGTAGCTGAGATTACAGGTGCCCACCACAATGCCCAGCTAATTTTCATATTTTTAGTAAATACAGGGTTTCACAATGTTGGCCAGCCTGGTCTCGAACTACTGACCTCAAGTGATTTGCCTGCCTCGGCCTCCACAAAGTGCTGGGATTACAGGGGTGAGCCACTTTTCTGTGCTACACCAGGCATATATGGTATTTGTCCTCAGCTAGGCTTCCTTCAAGGCCACAATATGCCTGCAAGCAGGCAAAAAGTTTGGTTGTTTATATTCAGCAAAAGACAGAAAAATCATCTTCCTATAGCTGAAATATGAGGTGTTTTCTTAGGTCTGATTGGACCAAAATAGATATTACACTTAAATCTCAACAAATAATAGTTGTTAGGGAATTGCACTATATGTTTATCTAAAACCAGTGTTTCTGAGTCAATGTCACCACAAGGGAATTAAGATTACCTTCCCTGGTTTATACTAGTCAGTATTTACTTATGAAACTGGTTAAGATCAGCATTTTCTAAATGTTTTAGGGTTTCCTGGATAGAGTAGACAAATGAAAAAAATTAGTGTTTTGTTATGATGGAGATATGAGAAGAGTGGTGCTTATAGGTGACAAATCCACTTTCAAATATTAGATGAGATTACATACAAACTAATCTATAAAATCATGGAAGAAAACAGATGTAACCAATCACATGTAAGTGATTAAAACCTCACTCTGACTAAAAGCATTGGATAGTTTTTTGAAACAACTGGAATTTTCCTAGAATTAAACTTTCTCTTTATATCATAACTATTTTGTGTAATACACAGCACCCAGTAACTTTTTTTTCTTTACTACATTAATCAGTAGAGTTGATTTTGCCTAACTCGACAATTTTTGAAAACCTAAAATACTTTGAGATTGTATTTTACTATTTCAATATTGTTTTGTGACTTATTTATTCATAATTCCACTCATAAGTTATAGTTTACAATTCTGTCTGTTAATCTTAATCCCTTCGTGATCCCAAATTATAAGAATCTCCAATGTATGACAGACCTCCAGTTTGAGGTTTGTTATAAATTCAGATACGCAAAACGTTCATTTCAGCATTCATTTCTATGTCATATCAGGTGTTTTCAGTCACATCTTCACATGGTTTTGAGATATCTTCATTTAGTTGTATCTTCCATATCAACCTTTCTTGATGTAGAATGTCAGTGTGATGGGTGGTCAACAAATGCTAATTGACTTAAATAATGAATTTTTGAAAAAGTATGAAAATAGAGAGTGTGATGGTTTAAGGAGCAATGAGTTGAAAGTGATCAAACTACTATTCTTAGTCATATAAATTTAAGATCTCCACTTAAATAGATTGGAGCTTCAGTATATTCATCTCTAAGACCAGGAGTAGCTAAATTTAGATGCCCTAGACATGCTTTACAGTTCTAAAAGTGAATTATCCTAATTATGGCTTATGTGTCTTATCTCAGAAATTCTAATAGACTAAATTTCAGATTAGGTAAACAGACCATAACAAGGAGGCCATTTATAGTAACAGAGACTTTTAAAATCTTATATGTAGGTAAAAGACAGTCTCTATGCTAGTTTCAGTACATGGTGGTCGACACAAGGAAATATTGTGTAATATATTTCTCTTCCAGTTTCACTTGTACCTGCATTTACCAAGAGACTGGCTATGAACAGGAGAGTACTACATACGCCTTTTAACTTTTTAGCTATTAAAAACCCCTGAGAAATTCTAAATGAGAGCTATTTATGTACATTATAAAGATATACTTCAGTGTCATGCTCACGAAGTGTCACTTTCATTTTTAGTTTGAAGCCATTGTAATTTGATGAAAGGGCACAAAGGATCACAGATTAGCTCCCCTGGGTAGATTTTCCGTTTTTAGTCAGCTACTTTAGTAACTAAGGAAACCTATTAGAAGTTTTTGAAGACGTTTTATTTGTTTTCAAAGTATACTACTGTTGTTTTGTTTATGATTTGTTTGGGGGAGGTGGATATTTGTTTTTCATTTGAGGGTGTGTTTTTAATTAAAAACATTAAGTGACATTTCTATTCACCTATACCTAGCATGTATTAAGAGTGTTATAGAATTTAGTTTATATTGTTTTATGTTCATTTATGAAGTGTTCTGTCTGTTGAGCACAAAAATACATCAATGAGGTAAATTAATAGTCATTTCTGCGCACAAAGTAATCATAATCTCTGGAGCAAACACATAAAAACAGATATTAGCCATGCAGCCTGACCAATGATGGACATATGACCACTCTTTAATAAAGTCATAATGGAAGATGGGTATCTGAGGGGAGATACTGGGCAGAGATGGATCAAAAAAGCTTCTTAAAACAGTTTTAAAGGAGAAGTAAATTTGTAACTAAGTTAAAAGGGTGGAAGATTTGGCAGCAGAGGCACATCAAGGAAGAGGGAACAACATTCCATTTATTTGATTATCCCAATTTCCTCACTTGCTATTACAATATTAATATCTACCTCTTAAGAATTACAAAATTAAAATCAAATATAAACATAAAACACTATGATTAGCATATCATAGATGCCCAGTAAATGTGAGCTATGTTATATTTTTATACTATGTTTCAGGAGATTTTTAGAGAAAATTTTCTTTAAAATAAAACTATTTTGCTTATTTTGCCTATTTGCTAGCAATCATAAGGATAATATGATAGAAATTATACTATCTAGATTCACTTGATACAGACCTATAGAATGGGTATACTCATTTTTTCAGCATTATACTTAGTACCTGAGACACAAATTCATCTGTAAGAAGTAAATACCCTATAAAATTAGGTTACCTTTTTTGTTATTCAGCATTTTACATCATCCCTCCTATGAATTCAAATATTCCGTGTAAGCTATATTTAGATATATAATTGGCTTCCTGTTAATCAAATATTGATTATCAGTGAAGGTTTTAAAACTAAGCGTTTATCCCCTTTATAAATATACTTATGATCTTTCACACTCTTCATCCGCAAAGCAAATTGTACAACTCCTTTATACTCAAGAAGCAAGAACTAATGTTCACGTTAAGTGGAGCATTAATGATAGGATCGTTTAGCTACCCTCTAAAATCGTATAATGAATCACAAAGTAAAATTAAATCACTTTTGGGTTGTGGTTGTGTGCTTTTATATGTTATTTTTAAAGCTGTAGCTTGTGGCTTAAAAGAACACATACTTCCTTTAACATATGCTCCAGGTACATATATGGTCCAAAAATAAAGTCTTCATTGAACAGGATATTAATTCTATGGTATCATTTTAACAAAGTTTGACAGTTTCACATATATACTTTCTGGGAAAAAGATTTGGGAATTTTTTCATAGAGTAAAATAATTATTCGGAAAAATGTCAATTTTTTATTTATTATTCAAATGTTAAAATTCTTTATGATTTTTGATGAGATAATTTTCTTAATAAATTGTAGGGAGAATTTTAATAATTAAAATTATTTAATTTAATTATTCACATGGATAATCAAATATGCCCTTAATTCACTTCCTGTATTCAAACTCCAAAAGGATATTTAGTTGTGTTCCTTGGTCAACAAGACAGGTGATATTTAAATTTCACATTTTAAACTTTCTGATTCAGGGAATGCAAAATTTAGAATATAATTATATTAAAGAGTTTCAAGGCATTCTCAGTGTAGAGAGAATTAGAACATAATATGAAAGAAGTCTAAGGTACACAACTGATTGTTTTCAGACCAAGGAGTAAAGGATAATTAAGGGTGGGTCGATAACTCAAATGCCTGAGTCCAAATATATAGGGAGGTCTGGGAGAAAGAGAGCTAGAAATGCAGAGACAGGTATGGGAAATGCAGAACAGGAGCCATAGCGACACACTTCACTGGTTACTTAGGGAGCCTGCAAGCCTGTCAAAGAATATTCACCTATGAACAATTCCGACTGTGACATGGAGGCTTGGTGATAGTAGAACATGAAACTGGTATTTTTCTTGATTCTTCATGGCTTGCAAGTGGTATGCAAAAGGCCAGAAGTCCCCACTTGCTAAGTAGGTAAGAGAGGCTGCCAAGGGGTAAGAAAGTGACTGGCAGAAGTTCAGAATCAAATAAAGAAACCAAAATCTATCTAAATTTGGAGTACAGAGGTAGTTACAGGACCAACTGATTCTTAGTCCACAGTGGCAAACACAACAGCCACTGCATTTTAGCTCATCACCTAATTTCCACCTCCTAGTGGTTATGGAAGTCATACATATCCTTTGTCTTGAAGACACATTTTAAAAATGAAGAAATGTGAAGCTTTATGCATACCGAGTCGGGAGATGTATGTAAAGGGAAATGTTTAGGTACCGAAAAGGACTATGTTTACCTGACTGTACATCAATTTGGTTGTTCTTTTCTTCCCCATTTGCACCCTCTCCCCATATCCAGCTTAGCAGATGGGAAGATTTAAGAAGACATGATCAGTTAGTAATAATGTAGAAATCTATTCGTTACATATATATATGTATATATATACATATAGATAGATAGATAGATATCTCTTGAATTACATACAAAGTGCACTTAAATAGAAAGTATTTTCCTTGTTAAAATTCTAGATTTTTCTTCTTTTAGCTATACTTATGGAGGTTTTGCTATTTTCAACACATAATACATGACAATACATGTTTTTCATTACATTAAGCAATTGAATTTAGACAAAACTAGGCATAAAGTCAGATCTTCTCTTCTTCTCTTCTTTGTTATTACCTAGTAAAATAATGTATTTAGAAGAGCAATTCAAAATATACTGCTGGTTAAGTTTTACTCGTGGCAGCCTGAGTAAACAATAACCACAGGCAAAAATGATATGAGAAATAAATAGCTGCCTGAATGTAAGCCATTGATACACAAGATATATTCTTACCACAAGTATCACAATCTGCTTTGATTTTACAACCTTTTGCATATTAAAAGTACAATGTACAAGACTTCCTTAGTGGATTTACTAAATCTCTACTTGAAAAATGACATTCTCTTCACACTATAAAAATACCTCCGAAACGGTTCAATTCCACATGCATTCAAGAGTCTTTCCCTTTCCAGAGGGCAAATGGTCTTTTTTTGGGTAGGCACTGTGTACTCCCCAGAGTTAATTCTAAAATTCAGGTTATATCCATAGAGTATATTTTGTAAGAATATGAATCTTTGTATAAAATAAATATTTCAATAATTATAATTTATATAGAAATGGTAAGCGTTAACAGTGAAGACAATATATTTAGAAAAATGTATAGACAGCAGAATGCAGTTTGTTTTTACATTTAAACTTTGTATCGTTATCTTTTTTGCTATAATTTGATTTTAATATCTCTCTTTCTAGTAAGAGATATGTGATATTTTAAGGATCCTATCTGAGAGAAGATTAGGATCCATGAAACTACTTTTTGAAATAGTAGACTGAAGAAACAGCATAGTTTGAAATAATACAAATTTAGAGGTTTTCCTTTTTTGGCATATGTGCATGCATATTCTCTAAAGAACAGATAATTAGTAATTTGAAAAACAGTGCAAGAAACCCATTACAAGCTGAAATCAGAATTATTGGAAATAATGACATTTTAATTGTGCTATCTTTAATAATTCCATTTTTATTAAAAAAGGAATTATATTTTGTTCTTAGGACTCATTAAATACTCCATGGTAATGAGACTAAATAATTGTAAGTGAAAAGAGAGAGAAGTATTTTAAAGTATTATAAATTGTTACAGTAGCGAAAGGCTTGACACTTTTAAAAATAATGTAAAGCTTTCCTGGTTTAACTTGGACTTTGGATCAAGCTCCATACTAATTAAGATGAGCAATTTACCTACAATACTTCCCATACCTAACTGATAAGAAATTAAAAATGCAATATCGTTGGCATTATATATTTTCTATGGATTAAAGTTGAGTGTAAAATAATGAAATACTTGCAATTTTGTAATTTCTCAAGTTAAATAGTTTTCAGGCAAAGGAAAATTTTAAAATAAAATATTTAAACCATGTTTCCTCTATATATTTCTTACTTTCTTGGCTTAGCTTTAGGGCAGGCATGTAGATACATTAAAACACTTTTTAAAACTGAAATTCTGCAGTGAGTGCACAAAACTAGCCATAACATCCATTTTAGCATAATCAAATGCAAATTTTAGCAACCATTTTCAGAGTAATACATGTACTCCAGGTTTTTCAGCATGCTATTAGATCTAATAGTCTGAGATGAGAGCTATATATAAGAAAATAAATCAAAAATATATTTTGAATTTGTCTTTTAAATACATGATTTTACTAGCCAATTAAAAATGAGTATGGAATGTTGAAATGTTATGTCTAAAGTTTTCTAATATTTATCAGTTCATTAAAAATAAATGCATGTAAAAATCTGCTGATTTCCATTCATGGTTGTTATATGTATCACAGAAATAGATTATGTATATACTTTATATTACAGGTCCTGTTCATGTGTACGATGAAAAGCTTATTGATTTATGTTTCTCCTTCCCCATGGAGTTCTGTTTTCCCCTTTAAACCTGGTCCCACCTTAGCATCTCTTTTAGAATTGCACCGAAGGCAGAAGGCCATTATCAATCAATTGATAAGGTGGGTTGGCATATTAATACCCGATTCCTCTCATGATCTTAAGAAAATTTTTAAATCATCTCAGCTCCACTTATTGATCCCCTGTCTGACACTACGTACATGAATATGTATTTAAATGCATACATGCATACGCATACACGTAAATGTGTGCTTAATATATGTTATGCGTATGTAATGTTTGCCAGAGTCCTTCAGTTATCATTCAAGTAAATATCAGAAATACAACAAAATTGAAATAATGTACTAGATATATGCCCTTAATATTATAATATATAGCAGTTTCAGATATTCAAGGGTGTATTTTGGTCCTTGGCAAAATACTCTTCACAGCTTTTTATTCAGACATGTTTTATCGCCAATAATTTGATTCAAGTCTGGCCATAACTACAAAGAAAGTATAGTAACTGTGAACATATCAAGAAACTTAAATTAAGATTTAAACAAGCATTTCATTTTACTAATAGCATTTTAAAGGCATTTTATTTATAAAAATAAAAAATTAAGAGAATGCTAATTACTGTTTTAAGCCTCAAATTATTTATTAATTGAATTGAGAATAAAGATCTTTTTCCCCTTACAGTGTACTCAGGTGTTTATAGAATGGCAATGGAACTACAAAGGCCCTACTGTACATGGAAGTTTTAAATTTTTCATCCTTACCTTTACTGACAAAACATAAAAAATGTGAAAGTGAAAAAGAAATGTAAACTATTGCAAGCTGGGAGTATCTTTCTTTTTTAAAAAATAACTTCTATACTGGAAAGGATCAGAAGTGACCTTTTTAGAAAATCCCTTTAAACATGTTCCACCCCATCTAAACTGCAGTACAATGTATCATATAAGAGATGCAGACTGCTTGAGAGTTCCAGTTGCACTATATCTGAGCTGAGTAACCAAGTCAAGTTACCTCACTTTTCTTAGTCTCAGGGTTTTTTCTTTCATCAGTAAAGTGGGAGTAGTAATATTATCTACATCACAGAAATGTTGTGAGAATTAAATGAAATAAGCTCTTAATATACAACTCAGTTCCCAGTCTGTATAAGAGAACTAAAAATTTTAGATGATATTATCTATATTATTGACATTATTAAGGCAACAACCATCCAGTTTGACATTATTTATAAGTATTTTATTACTTTAGTTGAATGTTTATGTTATGATATGGAGCACTGAGATCACAACATAATTTTAAAGCTTATTTTTAAAGGGAGTATTAATCATCAGACAAGCAGATATTTTTTGAAGCTGTTCTCCAGAAAAGTCTTTCAATTAAATCATTTTTTTTTTTTTTTGGCCAAACTAAACCCTTGTTCCGTTTTTAACATCATACCGTCTGCTGTGCTAACCAGGGTATGATGATGGTAAAGAATCAAATATTAGGGTTTTGCACACATTAACATTCTCAGTTAAATATTGTGGAACTGAAAAGGATGGCTTTTGCAAACTAATTAGTAGTATCTGTCTCCCTTTGGGTATTGAATGCACAGTGATAAAGTTACCTATCTTTAATGCTGGAAGAATTGATGAAGACAGGCATGTTTTGGTCTCTAGCACTGACACTAATAATCTGCTAAGCCTTGTTTTGTAGCATCGGTAGATTCAGTATAATTTACAGTGTAGGCGTCACTCATACATTTCCTACATTTAGATCACCTCAGGAAGCCCTTGTTCCTGGAGAAAAAGTGACTGAAAAGAACATGTCTATATCTAACACTCCCTAAGGAATCTATACAAATCTTTTAAATGTCAGTTTGATTTTTCCGAGTATCTCTTTAAAAAGAGCTATTATAAAATCTTGTTCTATAGGCAATATAATTTTTGTTTGTTTTCTAATAGTTAATTTAAGACTGGACATCTATCATGATGACAAGTTGCTATTGATAGTACTGTCGACATAAATGATCTTTCCAATTAAAATGTTAATGATACTAAGTATAGACTAGCAATTATATAACAGCAAATGGAATTCAACATATATTTTATCAGGTACTGACTATGAGGCACTGTAATGTTTTATAAATGAGTAACCCATATTCTCTTCATTCTAAAAGCTTATTCTCCATAATACTGTCCCTTGTCTGATTTCCACATATTCAGAAGTAGGAAATAAGCAGCTGGAGGTCATAGAGTTCCTGATGACCGAGAGGGTAACAAGGGAGCCCCAAAGTGTCCATGCTCCAGATAAAATAATCTCCCCCAGATCCCACAGATCCATTACCAGGAATAAGGAGGGATCAGGAAACTCCTTCTGCTCCAAATCAGACCAATTCTCCCCATAACTGGGATGAAGGAGGGGGCCCCTGGATCCTGCAAATCTCATGCCTCCTGCTCAGCAATTATAGCTTTGCCACAGCCATACTCTTTGAAAACTTCAGAATTACTCTAAAGGATTACATTTATTTTCTCTTATTATCATATTAACTAATACAAAAAGCCCAGGACTCCCAAGTCACTCATATGCTAAACATTAATCTCCCATTCTGACACTAACTGCCAAGTCTTTTTTCACTGAGACTGTAGGACTCCAGGTCACTTAGCATAATTTCTCTATACTCATTCTTTTCTCTATGTATTGCATTTAGATTCTTGCACTGAAATCTACTCTGCTTCCATGACACTGCTTCTCCTGTGGCCTTCACCAGTGTGATTGTTTTCTCTTTCCAAAACTTAATACTAATACCACTGGGCCAGAAGGTGAGCCCTTTTTCTCTTCCTCCTCTGTGAAACTCCCTCAGATTTAAATAACATTATTATTAGAGTTCCCACCCTCTACCCTGCATCCCACCTGTTCCTCGAGGGTTTTAGCTGCCCTTCACTGCCAATTTCTGCAATGTTTTGTTTCTGTCATAATCCTTGGACATTTATGTATTCACAGGGAAGATTCTTCCAATACCCAGACCTCTCATTGTGTTGACTTCTCCAATAACCCAGAGGGGAAGGTTGCCCTCTTTTCTATCTAAGCATTCACACCATGGTCATGTCTTAGACGTTGTCATTACCAATATCTGTAATTGCTTCATAATTTTTAATTTCAGCCATCCCTCCTTTAATCTGGAAATTTAATCTTTCCAAATTCAAGAATCTAGCACCCTCTCTTTCCTCCAACCTCTGATGCCTCCCATCCCATTTTCTTTTCTTTCTTATATGATGAATGTAGCATTATTTTAGAGTAGGAAATAAAGCAATTACAAGATATTTCCCCCAAGATTTACCTGCTGTAATTGTTCACGGGTTCTCACCCCCTCTCACCTTCTCAGAGTTACTGCTCTAGTAGTTGTCCTCTGTCTCTATCAAAGAGGTTTGTTTTTCCATCTTTACAGGAAAAGTCTCATCAGTTTACAAAAATGCATTTATTGTTCCTATAAATTAACAACTGTAACAACAGAAGATTCTTTTGAGCCATTACTGCCAATTTCTCTGGACTTTTGGACAGTAAACCTTATCAAAATCCATTTTTGTCCATTTTATTTCACTTCTTCCACTTTTCTCTTGTGCCTACCCTAATCAGAATTTTGGCTCAACCTACCCACACCATTTATCCTGTTCTTACAAGGATTAGCAAGAATTTTCATGTTGCTAAAACCCATGGTCAATTGGTTTGTTTCCATTCCAACAGTAATATCCATTTGCATTTATTGAGGACTTATTAATGTTTCAAAGTAAAATAAATTATTAAATGTGCCAAATGATGTGCCTTAAGCTTATCATTTGATTATCCAATATCACCCAGCAGACATAAAATATCTTTCCCAGTGCATGAAATATAGTTACTCACTTCAATGTTACCGGTCAAATTAGGCCCAATGTATTTCCCTTTATAGTGGTTCTTTGGACATATTATTTACCAGAAGTTTTAATATGAGACTAAATTTTAGCTCCCAAACCAATTATTTGTAAGGGAATACAATGATTTTGTTTTTTCACAATCTACTATTGGAAATAGGAAAGTATTCTTTTGTTTTATTACATTTTTCTTCATTTTTTCTTGAGATTCACATGCCACATGGCATATAATTGGATATTTGATCCAAATTAGGATTCTACTATGAAGAAGAAATGGGGGAATGGAGGGAATAGATTAGATGGTAGGGAAAGAGATCACAGGATGTTAGATCATGTACAAACATCAAATTTTGGTGACTCATAAATTTTATAACTGGTAAACAATATAATGCAATATTTATTCTAGTACTAACGTTTTTATTATATGTGTTTAATATTTTTTCTTTATTTTTTGCTAAATAAAATTTGTCCTGGTAAATACTGCTTTTCTCTGTCTAGAATGTTCCTCTAATCTTAGTTACCTTATACGTACTTCATACTTTAAGTCCTTTATTCAGCATTAATTCAAGTAATTGCTAAATATCTACTCTTGTGCCTAGTACTCTATTAAGCTCAGTAAATAAGTGAGAACCTGCCTAGTGTCTCACTTCAGGGAGACTTTTCCTATCTACTTGGATATAATATCAAGCATTCTGTATTTACATCTTCATAAGTGTTGCATGATTTTGATTATTCACTTATTTATAATCACATCTTTGATGAATTTTCCCACTAGACTCTAAAGATAGCCATTCTGACAATTTACCACTCAGTCATGAATACCTGGTTATATTAATTTCTTAGAGATGTTGTAATAAATTATCACAAACTAGGTGGCGTAAAACAACATAAATTTATTGTCTGATGTTTCTGAACATAAATTTATTGTCTGATGTTTCTGGAGTCTGGAAGTCCAAAATCAAGTAGTCTGTGGGGCCACATTCTCTCTGAAGGACATGGAGGAGGATACTTCTCTACCTCTTCACAGCTTTAGAAGGTTGCCAAAAATCTTTGTCAAATTCCCTGGCTTATGGATCTATTACTCCAATCTTTTCCTTTGTCATAACATAGCATTCACTCTCTGTGTCTCTGTGTCCAAATTTTCCTATTTTTATAATTATACTTGTTACTGGATTACTGCCCACACTAATTCAGTGTGACCTTAGTTCTAAATACTCTATTTTCATATTAGGTCACAGTCGTAGGTACTGGGCTTGACAGAATTCAACCCAGTACCTTGTAGTGTGTGGAACACAGTAGGAGCTCAAAAATATTATTGATTAACAGATTGAATGATTGCTTTTTCTCTACAGATGCTGCAGGCATAGAGTAACTTTTCACTTTGCCTGAAATATTATAATTTCATAAATGGAACATAATTTCCATTCAGTTTTAAGGGTAACTCACTCAGAGAAGGAATTCCTTCATCATTTATGCTAAGTTATGTTTACTCAGCCTCTACTTGCACATATATGATAAAGGAGAATTTACCTGGGGAATGGCTTATCTTTGTTGCTTTTAATATTATAATTATTAATTAATGTACATATACATGTAGAAGAAGAATATATAAATGTAGGAGAAGGCTTTTTATAAAATATTGCTCTGACCACAATAGTTTAATTTTGGATTTATTAATTTTAAAATTTATTAGAATTCAAAGGAGAAATACCCAGAAATTGGTTAGATATTCAAGAATAAATTTCAGTGAAGAAATCTAGACTGAAGATATAAATTTGTGAGTCATAATCATAAAGATGACATTTAAAGCCAAGAAGCTGGAGGAGGTCATCAAGAAAATTAGTGTTATCAAAGGAAAGAGAGAGGTTAAGACTGAGCATTGCTACACTTCAAAGCTTAGAAAACAAATGAGCAAGCAAACAAATGAGACATAGGAAAAGCAACCAGAAAAATAGGATAATCAGGACAACGTGTTGTCCTGGAACCCATGCTCACCTGAACATCCATACTACCTTCAAGATTTCTCATACAGCTCCATCTACAGACCTGTCCTCACCTTTCGCCTTCTCATAATAGTCTCTAGTTTTCATTGCCTTCCTGAAATTTTAGTATCCAAAATTAAACAGTGTCCCAAATTCATTTTGACAGAGCAGAGTACAATGCGGCTATCAGTTCCCATGATAAACACACTATAACTCTATTAATGCTGCCTAGGATTAAATTAGCTTCTGCTAGCTTGTCATATTAGTTTCTTTGATTAACTGAAATTCCTGAGATCTTTTGCACATGAACTGTTTTCAAGCCAAGTTTCCTCCATCCTCTAACTTTTGTTATTGATTTCTAGCAATTATATCCAGAAATTTGCATTTATCCTTATTAAATGTCATCATTTGGCTTCAGCTGATTTAGCCTTTGAAATTTATTGTGAATTTTGATTCAGCAATAAGATATAATAGTGATGGTTCTGACTAGATGTCTGCAAAATGCAAACCAGAAAAGCATGCATTAATTGCCCTTTCCAATTCATCAATAACAATGATCAGAAGAGATGAAGATTAGAAACCTCTACCCAGAATAACACTGATTAACGCTAAGAGGTGACATTTTTGGTGGTGCAAATGTTGGCAAATAATTTTGAAAATCAAAAACATAAGTCCTGATTTTTTCTCACTTTAAAATAATTTTTATGGTAGTAAAATTAGAGAACAAAAGAAAATATAAAAAATTTTTACCCTATGGCATAGATAAGAAATAGCTAGCAATATGGGTTGTAAGCCCTTTATTTGGATAGTCATTTAATCCTTAATGTAATTCCATAAACTATATATTATTCACATTTTTATTTTACAGAAAAGTAAGTGCAAGCTTAGAGAAGTTAGTGAAGAGATTCCAATTACCCATCCAAGCTCAAAAGATGAAGTTGATGGATCACCTCAGGCATCTGACTCCAGAGCTGGTGTACTTATTCAGTAGGCAATATTGATTCCTTACAAAATTAGTCTCTCTACGGAATTCAGTGCAAAGTTAAATCTATAAGTAATCTCACTAACAGACAATTACTGTAAATATTTTCAATGATATATTTAACATTTTAAATATACTTGTTTAGACATTTAAAATAATAAAACTTAATTATTAATATGTACATATCTTTAAAATCTGATATTTATTCCCTTTATTCCCTTACACTTAAAAACAGATGAAAAACACAGTCCCATGTCACAAGTACAGACCTGCAGCATTGATTTTAGTTGCCCCATATCTTTGACTTAAAGGATGAGTCATTGTTTTATCAATATTCTATCATCTAACTTTGTTTCTTATATGATAAATCTGAGAAAATAATCTATTACAATATAATAGTAATTATAACATACTGGTTTGGAAGTGCCTTGTTTAAATTTTGTTCAAGGTGCTTCATGAAGCAGTGATATAATTTTGAGTGAATTAATTTGATTCTCTAAAGTTCAGATTGCTTACTTGTAAAGGATGTGATAACAGTATTAGCTTCACAGAGTTGAGGTACAGATAAAGTAAGACTGTACCAGAAAAAGACTTGGAATAGTGCTTGACAACTGTAAGAACTATTATTTTTATTTTTATAAATTATCTCATTATTTCTATAGACTAAGCTCCTGAAAGTAAAATTTTGGGAACTTATTAGTATTTATAGTTTTCTACATTTTGATATCTATGTGATATTTATCTCCAGCAATATTTTACAGATTCTATTAAAACTCTGCAAGAGCAAAACATACCTAAATCCATTGATATAGATCAGAGTTTTCATTATTTAAAATAATGAATTAATTACAGTTTGATTTTCCTAGAAGCAAAATGTATGTCTTAGATTTCTTTCTGTGAAAATGAAATTATCTTCACCCTATTTTGTATAAAACATAAAATAATAGATTTTCTTTAGATCCACTTTTGATGACTACATATTCATGACACTATACTAATAAAATTCTCAAAAATAAAACCTGAAGAAAAAGGAAGGCCATGATAAAGCGATGAAAAAAAAAAACATTTGGGGCCAATATTATCTCATTATTAAAATAATGTTAAATTATATGATATATACGAAACCATATGACAAAAGAGAAGATTCCTTAGATTGGAATCTTGGCCACATTACTAATGTGTGTTTTATGATATTACTTAACTTCTGTGTGTCTCAATGTTTTCATCTGTAAAACTGGGATAACTATAATAACTACTTCATGAGGTTATTGTGTTCAAATGGGTTAATTCATGTAAAGTGCTTAGAATAAGAAGCAACACTTAATAAGCACTTAATAATCGATAATATTTATTATTTTATGAGCCTGTCTGTGGAAACACTTCCTTGTGATTATCAATAGTATTTAGTATCTGTATAATGTTCATAAATTCAGAAGTGTTTTTTTCACAAACCTTATTACATCATATAATCCTCTGAAATTAGTGTTATTCTGACTATCTATGCTAAGAAAAATAGAGCTAGGAAATACTGAGTAACTTTACCAGGTAAAATGGATTGCACAGTGGCAAATAGGACTCCTTTCTAGGGTTTCTTATTTGAAATTTATTTCATTACTCATGTTTCATTTCGCATATTAGCACAAAATGATATGTTAGTGTATGTATGGTATGGCATACATACACTAACAGACGTGAATCTCATATGAGTAATGATATGTTAGTGTATGTATGGTATGGCATACATACACTAACAGACATGAATCTCATATGAGTAATGATATGTTAGTGTATGTATGGTATGGCATACATACACTAACAGACATGAATCTCATATGAGTAATTTATAGTTTGTATTTTCTGGAAATTTTTAGGGAACCAGGGTAAAATATCCAGAATTTAGACAGTAGGTCTTGCTAGGTAGGAAATAGCTACACTGATTGCATTCTCTTACAAGGGAAATGTGTTGTTACAATGTCATTGTGATGATTTCTCACTTCTATATGTGCTCATAATTACCAAATGCCATAATACTGCAACCTAAAGGTGGCAAATAATGACTTCCATGAATAATAAATCAGGCTTTATTGTTATCTTAATACTGTAACAAGAAAATTAAGTTCTTCTGAATCTAATGGCTCAATAAAAAATTTAAAAACAAGAGGCATTACTTTGTGAATGATCTCATACAAAGCACCCAGTTAGATACTTTCCTGATCAAAGCGAGTTGAATAGGGAGGAAAAAAATATATCAGGAATGGAAGAGTGCCAATATACTAATTTCAAGGGCCTCCTTTCATATACCAGTTCCACCTGCACCACTGTGAAGACACAAATCAATACTGTATCTATTCTGGGCTGTCAATTTGCCAAACCAAAGTGGTGAAAGCACTTGAGGAAATTTTGAATGGAGCTGGATCTACATGGTCACAGTGAATTGAAGGGACTGTGGCATTTGCCCTTCCCGGATTGGTTTGGTGTGGTTCATTTACAGGGCTTGAACTTCTAGGCTCATAACTAGGCACATTCACTTGGATCTTCCAAACTGCAAAGACCTACTGGAACTGGGCTTTGGCAAATTCAGTGGCTGCTAATTTTGTGAAAGAAAGTATATGATGATAATTTTTTTAAATATTTGAAAGCAGTTGAAGTTCATTCGAAGGGCATTTGAATTGTCAGATAAAAGACAGCTTTGAATGGCATATTCTGTAAGGACAAAATATTTAATAAATATGTACCTTGCCTTGGCATTTGCCCAAGGTAGATTGTCTTTTCCTCCGGAAGATTAAGGAATGAGTGTCTGTTTTCCTCCCCTTTAAATAAATCAAATCTTTGCTCATTGTGATCTTTTGCAAAAATTTATACTTCGGATTTTTTTTAAACTTCTTGCACTACTAAGTTGAAGTATGAATTTGCTAAGACTCATTAAGTGAGTCCACATTTCTAATTTTCTCAGCAGCTATTGAATATGCAGTTGGAACCAGAAACAGTGTTTTCATTTGTGATGGTGTATTAGGAGAGGAATGTAAATCCCAGTTGTGTGACAAGGAAGGATGTGACAGGATTTCTAAGTGTGAAGTAATTAGGAAAAGTTGAGAGAATTAAAAAACAAAAATCTTAAGTCTCTTTGGAAGTAGATACATGCATCTAGATTTTTTTTTTTCTGATTTTATATTTCACGTCACGGAAGAGCACAAATAGAAATGGAAGTTTGACTGTGATACAAATTTTCAGACTTCCAGAAATAGAAAAATATATTTTAAAGCAAAACTGTTAATACTAGTATAGACACAAATGTTTGCTCTAAGGAATAAATGGTCATATGCAATATGTGTATCTGTATTGTACATACACATATTGTTTTTGGCCACTGATTATTTCTGCCTTTGTAGCTATAATTTTATGTGTCTTAAGCTTTATCCAGAGGATTTAGGCTTAATTCTGACAAATACATTACCATATAAAATATGAAGAAGTTAATTTCCACAAATAATCTGTATGAAAAAGAAAAGAATATTAAAATAGTCTTGGAAATAAGTACTGATCCATATGCCTAGGACCTACAAGTCATCCGTGTGTGTTAAATGAAATTGGCCTATAACATGAATGAGAATTAGCTGATGGATTTAATGAAAAATGTGCTAATCACTGCCATTCATTTACATTATTATTATTTGATATTTAATGAACCTTTGGCAGAAGTTTATGAATATTTTTATGATTTGGGCTAAAAAAAACTGGCTAAGGGGAAAACTTAAGGCCATTGATAGGACCAATTAAAATATTAAAGATATAGTAAAGTTAGACATATTAATTTCTGAAAATGGAAACAAGACACAAATACATGCTTACATTTTCTTCATTTTATGTCCCTTTACAATAGTGAATGAGAATTATAACTCATTATAAAAATATGAATACTACTCCTGAAGCTCAGGGCTGGCTTGGCACGTAATTGTTAGTGAGGCCAAATAATTTGTGCTCACTGAAAGCCTGTGCCGCCACAAATGCTAAGAATTTTGCACAGATCGTCAGTAGTTTTTTGTTTTGTTTCGTTTTGTTTTGGTGGAGGGAAAGGTCAAGGAAGCAAAATATTGACATAGTGAGAAACTAGGACAACACACTTCAATTTTTAAAAATAATTTAAGAAAACAGACAAAAATATAAAGCTGCTTTTATAATGGGAGCATGAATAGTCAGGCAACATGATATCATGGGGTATAGGGAGAGATGAGGCTCGTGCAGGAGTTTAGACTTTAGCACTTCAGCTCTAGCCCTTACTCCATCACTTATCAGTGTAACCTTGAAGAAGTCATCTAATATTTTTGAGGCTCATATTTCTCAATGGTAAAAAATATGCATAACTGGACTTCCTAGTTTTAGAGATTTGTAAATATCATAATGAGGAGGATAAAATGTGTTATTTATGAAAGAGGAGTGGTGTGATAGAAATGAGCCTAGGCGTTAATCCTTACTAATTTATTTGCTAATCTTGTAAGCTCGAACAAATTGTGTTTTTTTTTTAGAAGTTCTGCTATCTGTAAAATGAAGAAATAATAACACCTAATATTAAGGGTTGTCATTATTATTGATATGGTGAATCTAAAAACCCTGAAGTATACTCTGCCTGTAGATTTACTCATATATTAATACAATTTCTTCTTAATTCAGTTTGACTTTGGGATACTTTTACTGATCATAATGGATCTAATGTCCTTCATTTCAATGTTTCCTTGCCTCAAACCTCAGTCCTAGTATGTCTTTTCTGAAACCTAAATGTCTATCTCCAGAATCTCATTGAGTCCCATGGTGTTAAATGCAAGTATTTTCTGAGGTAGATATAGAAAATTTGTTTCTCCTATACAGATCTCCCTTCAGACATCCATTCCAATATCCATCTACTTTGTTGACATCTTCCTTTAGATATTAAATGGCTACCTTAAAATTAATACATTGAAAATGGAGCTTTTGACATTCTTCCAAAAATTCTACCACTTTCTCTATTCCCTCACCATGACTCAGTGACTTTCACACTTTTAAAGCCTGCAGATCATTCCCAGTATCCCCGCTTTCCCTCATTAACCACATTGAATCCATTAAAAAACACTTTTAAGTCTCAAATCCATACATTTTGCTCCAACCTCATGTCCCAATTTAATTTAAGATATCATCATATTTGACCTGGACTATTGTTACAGGCATCCAACAAGGCTGAGTAAGTTCAACTCAGAGAAGCAAAGGTGATTTCTTAGGGATGTAAGTTAGAACACATCTGTATCTTAAATAAAAATATTCTTTTTGTTTTGTTTTTTTTTTTTTTTTTTTTTTTTTTTTGAGGTGGAGTCTTGCCCTGTTGCCCAGGTGGGAGTGCAATGGCGCGATCTCGGCTCATTGCAACCTTCGCCACTGGCTTCAAGCAATTCTCCTGCCTCAGCCTCCTGAGTAGCTGGAATTACAGGTGCACACCACCACACCCGGGTAATTTTTTGTATCTTTAGTAGAGATGGGGTTTCACCATGTTGGCCAGGCTGGTCTGGGACTCCTGACCTCGTGATCCGCTCGCCTCGGCCTTCCAAAGTGCTGGGATTACAGGCAGGAACCACCGCACCCAGCCCTAAATCTCTTATTAACCTACAGATTTATTTATTAATTGTCTCTTTCCATCTCTGCAAATTTTGCTTGAACCATTCTTCTCTTCCCTGCTATCCCCTAGCTACCTTGATCTTCAGGCATCCTTCCCAGGCTTTTTTATTTGTTAATTTAATCCAGAATATGTTTTACAGGCTTTTCTCATGATAGTCTCATTCCCACCTTTTAGGTGAGCCCTCAAATATCAGCATTTCTTGACTGCTGTATCCAAAATGGAATCTCCTACTTTTTTTTTTTAATTATACTTTAAGTTTTAGGATACATGTGTACAACGTGCAGGTTTGTTACATATGTATACATGTGCCATGTTGGTGTGCTGCACCCAGTAACTTGTCATTTAGCATTAGGTATATCTCCTAATACTATCCCTCCCCCCTCCCCCCACCCCACAACAGGCCCCAGTGTGTAATGTTCCCCTTCCTGTGTCCGTGTGTTCTCATTGTTCAATTCCCACCTATGAGTGAGAACATGTGGTGTTTGGTTTTTGTCCTTGTGATAGTTTGCTGAGAATGATGGTTTCCAGCTTTGTCCATGTCCCTACAAAGGACATGAACTCATCATCTTTTATGGCTGCATAGTATTCCATGGTGTATATGTGCCACATTTCCTTAATCCAGTCTATCATTGTTGGACATTTGGATTGGTCCCAAGTCTTTGCTATTGTGAATAGTGCCGCAATAAACATACGTGTGCATGTGTCTTTATAGCAGCATGATTTATAATTCTTTGGGTATATACCCAGTAATGGGATGGCTTGGTCAAATGGTATTTCTAGTTCTAGATCCCTGAGGAATCTTCATACCGACTTCCACAAAGGTTGAACTAGTTTACAGTCCCTCCAACAGTGTAAAAGTGTTCCTATTTCTCACATCCTCTCCAGCACCTGTTGTTTCCTGACTTTTTAATGATCGCCATTCTAACTGGTGTGAGATGGTATCTCATTGTGGTTTTGATTTGCATTTCTCTGATGGCCAGTGATGATGAGCATTTTTTCATGTGTTTTTTGGCTACATAAATGTCTTCTTTTGAGAAGTGTCTGTTCATATCCTTTGCCCACTTTTTATGGAGTTGTTTGTTTTTTTCTTGTAAATTTGTTTGAGTTCATTGTAGATTCTGGATATTAGCCGTTTGTCAGATGAGTAGGTTGCAAAAATTTTCTCCCATTCTGTAGGTTGCCTGTTCACTCTGATGGTGGTTTCTTTTGCTGTGCAGAAGCTCGTTAGTTTAATTAGATCCCATTTGTCAATTTTCTACTTTTTAAATTTTTTTTTGTTCCTCCACAGCAGTAATCTCAAGCTGTAATTACTTTGTTATCATATATTTTCATTGGTTATTGTTTGTACCTTTTCTTCCTCAGTAGAATGTAAATCCTGCCAGAAGAATATCTCAATGTGCCTTTTATACAGCAATATTCATTACAGTTGCCAAGAATACTGGTACTTCCTCAATAAACACATATTTAATTCATAGATGTCTGAATAAAAATGTAGTTTTATTGTTTTGTTTTTTAAATCATGTAATAAAAATCTGATGGTAGATAATCCAATTTTGGTACAGTGGCTCTGTAGGACGTTTCCATCTTTTGTGCATTGTTTTCAGCAGGTCAGCTTTTGTACTTAAAGTTATTTTTGTGAAGAACTGTGAAAGGTTTGAAATTTTGCTCTGTTTATAATTTAAGTAGTTAACCTGTCACAGGTTCATAAATGCTGAAGGAAGACATGAGATTTCTGGGTCAGGTATAAAATACTTTGTGATTCATGGCATAGCAGCACCATGAACTTCATGTTTGCATTGGTTCCCCTTGCCAAGCAAGTTGTACAGGGGCCATGTGAACAGCTCAGATAGATGCTGCACACACTCAATTAGTGTCACAACTGAGGAACCCCAAGCCAGCAAATACCAGATATTATAATGGGACTGCTAGCAAACCTAACTGTTGTACTTGAGGGGGCCATGATTCTGGTTCTAGCCAGACCACTTAATTTGCAAAAAAAAAATTAATGGATAGCACTGCTCTGGAGCATACCTGGGTATTTGTCTCTGCCTTTCTTTATCTTCATGGCTAAAAAGAGAAAATGAGTTTAAATACAAAAACAAACACAAACATTAACCTTTAAAAAGATAAATTATTTTACTTATGTAGCAACCAACACACATATGTTATTCTGGTCTGAAAACAAATCTGCTCTCATCCCCAAGGACTACACTATTTCTAGGTTTCAAGACTATTTGCCATGCAAGCATCCTTCAAAAGACAACCCAGGGCAAAAGTCTTTATAGGAGGAATAGATAACGCCATGGAGAATTGCCTACCATGGTCCAATGTTGCAAAGGGGCTACCGTAGCTCCAAAATGAAGTCTTCACACAACTCTGTTCAGACAAAAAGAACAGAGCAATGTAAAAGAAACATTTTTTCCTACAGCATTTTTTTGTTTTTTTTTTTTTCTCTGTTAGTGATGAAGTCTTTCATAGAGGTGCCGGGAGACTTTCTGTTGAGACTCTGGCCAGAATTGGATCACATGTTTACCTCTAGACAAACAATACTGTCAAATACTGTCTAGAAGGAGGTAATTTCATGTTTTGTTTAACTTTGAAGTAGGTTTTGAGGTCAAGAAGTGTGAGACCACCAACTTTGTTTTCTTTTTTTAAGATTGCTTCAGTATTCAGTCCCCTGAGATTCCATATTAATTTTAGGATGAGTTTTCACATGTTTGCAAAAATGCTGTGGGTATTTGATAGGGATGTATTGAATCAATATATTGTTTAGAGTAGTAGTGTTATCTTAAAAAGACTACATCTTCCAATCAATAAATGTGGAATATCTTTTCAATTATTTAGAAATTTTAAAAGTTTAATTTCTTTTGGCAATATTTCGTACTTTTCAGTGTAGTTTCCTTGGCTAAATTTATTTCTAAGTAATTTATTTCTGATGCTATTGTAGGTAGAATAGTTTTCTTAATTTCATTTTCTTATTTTTCACTGCTACTGTATAAAGACACAATTGATTGTTGTGAGTGTTGATTTCGAGTCCTTCACTTGGATGAATTTATTAGCTCTAACACTTTGTGTGTGTGTGTATGTGTGTACTTGTGTGTGTGTGTGTTCTGTTTATATATATATTATATATATATACATAGCAACAGATTACATTTCCTCTGCAAGTAGAGATAGTTTCACTTCTTCTTTTCAATTTGGATGTAATTTCTTTTTTAAACCTAAGTGGTCTGGCTAGAACTTCCAATATTATGGTGGATAGAAGTGGTGAATGCAGACATCCTTGTCTTATTTCTGATATGAGGGAGAAAGCTTTCAATCATTCACCGTTAAGTATTGTGTTTGTTGATTCGATTTTTAAAGGTTACTTTTATTGCTGTCTGGAAAACGGTCTAAAGGGATTAAAAGCAGGTGTTCCAATTAGAAAACACTTACAGTGTTTGTTGCTGGGTGGTTTGAGAAATGGAAAAAAAAAAGCAGACAGATTAGAGATATATCTGGATGTAGGATGACAGTATTTCTAGCATGTACAGGGGTGGTTAGGCATGGGCTTTAGAGGTGCATTTTGTAATACAGCAACCATTAGCTATAGGTGGATATTGAAAATTAAAAATAATCAAAATAAAATTATATTAAAAATTTAGAACTACATTAAAACTTTCTCATTTGTTCTAGTCACTTTTCATGCATTCAGTACCAACATATGGTTAATGGCCATCAAATTGGAGGATAGAGATATAAAACAATTTCATAATTGCAAAAAAATTTACTGGATAGCACTGCTCTAGAGCATGCCTGGATATTTGTCTCTGCCTTTCTTTATCTTCATGGCTAAAAAGAGAAAATGAGTTTAAAAACAAACACAAATATTAACCTTTAAAAAGATAAATTATTTTACTAATGTAAAAACACACATATGTCAATTAAGATCGGCAGAAGTTAGAAGGATTTGCTTATGTCAAAGGTTCAACAAAATAGATTCACTATAAATTAATATTCATAACAGTATTTTTTGGAAGAAAGTAATGTTTAATGTTTAAGAAATTATATCAAACTTTATATTTGTTTTCTAGTTCAAAACAAATTAACAATTACTTGTAATTCTTTGTTTCTTCATAAATACAATGGAGATATGATAATTTTGAGTACCTGCTTGGATTTTTATGAGAATAAAACAAAGCTTACAGCAGCGTCTTCCACATTTAAAATGCATACTAAGTCACAAAGAGATATCTGTTAAAACCAGTTATAAATAAGTAGGCAGACAGATGATAGCCTGATTTCATTTAACAGCACTGATTTATTTATGCCTGCATCAAAATCTGAATTAAGTTCACAGCTTTAATATTGAATTTTTTAAATGTGCATTCCTTTGACTGCATTGAACATTCTAGATATGATGCAATTTCTAGAAAGCATTTAGTCAAAACAGTGAATGACTGAAACAGCCTCAGAACACCCAAAGGTAATGAGCTATTTAACCTCTTTAGGTCTTGTTTCTCAGACAGCTGCTACTATGTTAAAAAAAAAAAAAAAAGCTATGTTCATAAATTATGCATACTAAACCCTGAAGAGGCAGAATTAGTTCTGTAGTTACACTGTTTTGTGGTCTTGGCAACTGTGAGTGCCTTAAAATTTAAAGATGCCCACAGTCGTTGGAAGGATTCCGTTTGGTTAAATTTTAAATATACTTTTGCTGTCAGAAAAGCCTATAATAGATATGCCTGATGATTTTTTTATTTTTATTATGATGGAGATTATATTTTCATTAAAATCTAAAAATGTCATGAAAGGGAATTAAAATTCGCCTTATAGAAAATGGAAAAACAAAATCACTAACATTTATTTTTATGTCCTCAAAATAGTGAAAAACAGTAATGTTTCCAGATGTCAAATATATCAGAGGGCCTTTTGGAAATTATTCTGTCATTATCATGTGAATAAAAGATGAAAGTATTTTAAAATTGAATTTCCACACGTGTGTATGAACAAATGTAATTAGGTTAGCAGCCAAGATTGTTTCTTTAGAATCCAGGTATATGAGGTGATGAACTTGTGACTCAATTTATGTAATTGCCTGTTCATATGTGTTGCCTATTTTCTGTTGGGTTGGTCTCTTTCCTATTAAAATATAGAGTTTTTTATAAATTAGATATGCTAGGCTTTTTATCTGTAGTATAAATTGCTTTTTTTTCAGTTGGTTATGCCGTTTGCTTTTGAATACATTAATTGGGGATAAACATATTTTTATTTCTATAAAGTAAAAATGAATATTTTCTTTTATGATTTTTACATTTTGAAGCATAGTTAGAATGCTCTTTTCCAGTACATGGTCATAAGTGACTTGGCCTTGTCTTTTACACTATTACTGAATATACACAGATACACATATATATTTATATGTATACATATACAAATATATACAAACATGTATGATTTGTATGCGTGTGTATATATATATATATGTTAAACCACTTGCATTTCTTAGTGTGAGATGAGTTATTGACCCGACTCCTTTACTTCCTAAATTACTACCTTGTATTTTCCCAAATTACTACAAAGAATACCTTTTATTTAAAATTCCATTATGCTTGATTTATTTGAAATGCTACCTTTATGATATAGCAAATTTCTCTACATATTTGGGTCTATTTCTGAAAAATTAGTTTACTCTATTTGTCTGTTTATCCAGATGCTATTAACCTATTTTTTTAAATTATTGAGTACTTATAGTATTGTTTGTTCTAATGGACTTAATGTCCCCTTGTTGACTTTCTTTCCAAAATTTTCCTAGATATTCATACCTGTATATTTTTCCATATATCCTGTTTATGACACCTTTAAGAGGCTGACTGTTTCTAACTCTTTCTATATATTTTCATTTCTTTCATTCTGCTTTTGTGATTGTTAAAAACGTTTTAAATTTTTCCTCAAATGAATGTTTTTCATTTTTCATTATTTTCATGCTTTTTGTTCTTTTTATTGTTATTTATATTATAAATAAGGTTGTCTCTCACTTTATGTCTTCAATGGGTCTTCGTGTCTATACATGAAGGTTATTGATTTCTGTGTTTTAATTTCACACCCCACTACCTTACTGAATTCTTTCATTGTTTGTATAAGTTTTTCAGTTTACTCTAGTGAAATTGCCAAGTTTAAATCATATTATTCACAAATATTGATATTTTTGGTGCCTCCTTTTTAGTGTTTACACTTCTAATTTCTGTTTTGACCAATTAAATTGGTAAAAACGTCTAGTACTGTGTTGGATAATAATGGTGATTATAATACTTCCATGTTCTTGAGTTAGCAATAAAGCTTCCAGTATTAGTCCATGTCATCTATATGATTTTTGGGTTGAAACATAGATAGATAGACAGATAGATAGACAGACAGATAGATTTCTTTTCACAAAATGTGTATGTTATGTACAATTGATTCTTACTATGTCCTATAAACTTCACGAATAGAGATTTAGCAAATACTGAACCATTGTTCCTAGTGTAATTTGTGCATATGTGTGTGTACATACATGTCTCACATAGATTATAATCTTGAACCCTAAAACAATTCTTCCAGGCAAATTATATTTGCTTTATTTTTTAAAAGAGAAAATGAGGTTCAGAAGTGTTAAGTGACTTGCTTAAGACCATGCCCCTAACTGTACCCACTGTAGGATTCAAACCCTGTGCAATTGGCTCCAGAGCAGTAATAGCTTCTTGGGCCACGCTTCACTACACTGCCTCCTACTGTCTCTGCTTGTACAAATGTAGACAGTAGGAGGCAGTGTAGCATAGTCCAAGAGGCTATTAGGTTGGTGCAAAAGTAATCACGGTTTTTGCCATTACTTTTAATTGTTTTGCTTTTGCACGAACCACAATTACTTTTGCAGCAACGTAATAGTACTGCTCCTCCACCTGTCTCACCCCCTGTATAAGAGCTGAAGGAAAAAGACAGAGAAATGCCTTGTTAGGCCTCAAATGGGAATGTGTTCATCAAAAACTCAAAATGTTTTTGCTCTGCTGTGGATGTTCTTTGAATGACGGACAAAAGGCTGCCATTATTAGTTTTGGAGTTAGAAATACATTCTATCCATTCTATCCAGTAAGCAAAATCACAAAGAATTTGCAAATAAGATCATTGGTATAAATATGTATGTGTGTATATATATATACACATATACACACATATATACATATACACACACACATATATATATATGTATATATAATTAAGGAATTATCTATTTTTTTTTTTTTTTAGACAAAGTATCACTCTGTTGCCCAGGCTGGAGTGAAATGGTGTGATCTCGGCTCACTGCAACCTCTGCCTCCTGGGTTCAAGCGATTCTGCTGCCTAAGCCTCCCGAGTAGCTGGGATTACCGGCATGAGCTACCACGCCTGGCTAATTTTTGTATTTTTAGTAGACACGGGGTTTCGCCATTTTAGCCAGGCTGATCTGGAACTCCTGACCTCAGGCGATTCACCCACTGTGGCCTCCCAAATATCTATTTTAATTTTATTCAGTGTTTTTTAGACCAATAATTATTGTTGAATTTTAACATATTATATTCAGTGGCCAGGGAGGATATCATTCTAATTTTCTTCTCAGCTATTTAGTGTCTTAGGGATATTTAATGTCTTAGATATGTAATGTTTACAAACATTCTGCTATCTTAGAATATACCCCTGTTAGTCAATATTCTTTAAATGAGGTCCTGGAATTTATTCTCTAATATTTTATTTAAATTTTTTGTTGATATTACTACAGAGCTTTGTCTGTGAACTATTTGTTTAACATTTGTTACTTTTGTCCATTTATTTAAACTTGTGTGATAAAAAAGTATTTGGATGAAAATATATACTTTCAAATTGTTTTAATATTATCTGTTCTTTACAACTGTCTGTTTTAGTGTAATTCCTGAACTGAACTGAAATTGCCTTATAAACGATTAGAAGAGAGGAGAATTATGACAGGATAATATGGTAGTCACATTGGTTCAGGCACAATCTTTTCTGCACACCTAGGGTATAAGCCACTAAATAACAATTGCTGAAGGGAAAGTACATTAACACAGACCTGCAGTCACCTCTTGTTACAGAGGCACTTTCTTATTTATTTCCAGCTTATACATGTCTTGATCTTGTGATAGTCAGAACCTTTCTGGAACTATATGGGATTGTAACCTGAGCATCACAAAGCTGCTGTTTCTGTCTATAATCACCCAGCCGATGCATACTATCTCAGCAGTCAGTAAACACCCTCAGTAAGCAAAGAAGGACTTTCTGACAGGATGGTTCATTGCAGGATACAGTGGAATATCTGTGTTAGTGGAGCATCTGTATCAGTGAGGTATCCACCCATGGAAATGGTCACTTGCTTTGAGCTTGGTTCAAGAGGTTGCAGAGGCAATGCAAGCAGAATGCAAGGCAACAGAATGAAGGACGTCTGAGGTCCCTTCCAGCCTCTCAGGTTCAATGAATTCTTAATGTCTGTGAGGTCTGGATTACTGTTGTGTCCTCTCTTAGCCTGTCAGGCCTGCAGTCTTTCACCTCTTCCCACTGTGCCCTGGAGAAGTGGTTTCTGAAGCTAAAGACTACTCTAAAATGCTCGTATTCACTGTGAAAAACCAGCAGTTATTTTTCAAGAAGGTAAGTTTTCATCCTGTGCCATTTTAACATTGATGAGGTTATGAGGAAGCCCCTGAAGCTTATGTCACTGTGAATGCCGGACATGGGGCAACAGTACTGGTTGTAAAGACCTCATATTCCAAGGTGGAGATGTGATAGGGGTCGGAGACTCTCCGAGTGCCTTCAGGAGTTGTGCCCCCTATGCCAGATGCCCTTGAATTAAAATAATTGATATCGTTAAATTTAACAATATCCATACTACTCAACATGATCTATAGATTCAATGCAATCCTTATCAAAATTCTTATAACATTTTTCATGGGACTAGAAAAACTTAATCCTAAAATTAATATTGAACCATAAAAGACACTAGTCAAAACTATTCAGCAAAAAGAATACATCTGTAGCCATCACACTACCTGACTTCAAAATATACTGCAAAGCTATAGGAATCAAAGCATCATGATAATGGCATGAAAACAGAAACAGTGGCCAATGGAAAGGCAATGAAAATCCAGAAGGAAACCTACAAATATACCCTCAATTGATTTTTCACAAAGGTGCCAAGAACATATAATGGGGAAAGGACAGTGTCTTCACTAATGATATTGGTAAAACTAGATATCCACATGCAGCAGAATAAAATTAGAACCTTTTAGCACACCTTCTATGGGAATCAACTCAAAATGGATTAAAGACTTGAACATAACAATTGAAATTTTAAAACTACTAGAAGAAAACTTAGAGGAAAGCCTCCACAACATTGATCTGGGCAATTACTTTTTGGAAATTATGCCAAAACACAGGCAACAAATACAAAAATACATAAAAGGGATTGCATCAAACTTAAATGTTTTTGCACAGCAAAGGAAAGAAGAAACAGAGTGAGTAGTCTACCTACAAATTTGGATAAATTATTTGCAAACCAAAGATCTGATAAGAGGCTGGTATTCAAAATATATAAGGAATTCAATTCAATAGCAATAGAACAAATAGTTCAATAATAATATGGGCCAATGACTTGAATAGACATTTCTCAAAGGAAGACAACCAGATGACCAACAGGTATTTGATAAAATGATCATGAGACATTATTAATCATTAAAATTATTAAATTAAAATTATTTAATTAAAATACAAATTAAAACCACAATGATATGTTACCTCACACCTCTTAGTCTATTGTCAAAAAGTTGAAAGCTATCTAGTGGTAGTGAGAATGTAGAGAAAAGTGAACACTCTAGGCTTGGCTCTTACTCTCAGGATCAGAGTAGCTGCAAAGGTCAGTGGCAGGTTCCAGTTCTGTGGCAGGAGCCACAGGCTTCACCATGAAGGCCCTGCCTTACCTTAGCCAAGCCAGCCTCTCCCACTGCAGCCAAATATCCTCTAACCTACTTTTCGCAGAAGTCTGGTTATTTTTAATACAATTTTGCTTTGTGGTGCCTTTATAAAGGTTCAAATGTAGAGACTTCCGTATTGGATAGTAATTTCTTCTGAATCCACTGTTATGTATTTTTTTGATGATGGATTCCTCCCCTCCCAAATTTTTCTGCTTACTCTACTTATTGGTTTGTTGAGAATTATATCATCTCCAGGAGACAGTTTTGATGAATTAATTCTTTCTTTTCTGGAAAATTATCCATTTATCTAGGTTTTCAAATTTATTTCTATAAACTTATTAAGTTGGTTTCTTAAATATTTACAAATATCTTGTTTCTATAATAATTTCCTTCTTACTTAGACTTTCTCTATTTTTCTTGATTAGGTTAACAATGGTTTATCTAATTGACTTACTTATTCTTAAAGAACCAGCTTACAAAAGGGTGCTTGTGTATGTGTGTATGCATTCATATATTAATTTGACGATTGTGAAAATGTTATGGGGATGAAAACTATTTAGAATCATTCTTTCAGTATCTTCCTTTCTTTATTTATACTTCCCCAATTTCTTCACTGAGATGGTCAAAGTGTGTGGTTCATTCTGGCAGGCTGAGGAGTATGATACTAGAAATAAATGAAGCCAAGGGATCTTCAGTGACCAACTCCATAATGAGTTTAAAATATTTAATAAATCAGATTATTTGCAAAAGTGCAAATGTATATTTACTCAGGTTCCTTTTTATTAATAATTAGTCGCTATTAATTATTAGTTTAAACGTTATTTTAAAAGCATAATATATTTAACATTATGAAGCATTACATTGAAATTTAGATCTGACCATTATGTCACATATTCTGGTCAATAAGTTCATAGTTGTTATAAAACTTGTCCTGGACTTAAATTTTCCTAGCAAGCTAGTCACAGAAAGTACATAAATACTCTATCTATTAAAAAACACAGGAACATATTTTTTTTTAAGTCTATGCAAATTAGTGTGGCTGATTTTATAGTGTTTTAGAAAACACATTGTCTTTTTGTCAAGATGTTTTGTCATTATATACTCAGAGATTATATTATATCATATATTAATTATAATATATTTTATTATATCATTACAATTATTATAAAATATATTATATTAATATATTTTAATATAATTGTTATAATATTAAATGAATATTATAACATTATAAAACTAAAATAATTATATTGTAATTACATGTATGTCACATTATAATTATATTATAATACAATTATCATAATATTAAACATATAACATTATAATTAATATTATAATATTTGTTTAATACCTATCTCCCATGAAGAAATGTAAGCTTGATAACAGCTGGGATTCTGTCTAGTTTGTTCAGAATTGCAGGCTTAGCACCCAGCAGATTAAAGGCATAGAATGTAGTAAAATCAATGCCTATATGAATGTGCATACAATGGACTGGATGGATGACTGAACACAATGCCTCTTTTACACAGTTTCCAAAACCTCATTCACAGTGGTCATATCTGCCAGAGAGGAGTCTCAGTTTCTGTTGTGGTGTGGACCCACTTCATGTTCAGGAGTCAGGCAGGATTCTGATTTGAGAACCTTTTATAAATTATATTTACTAAAGGTGATAATGAAATCAGAAATGATTTTGTAGTTAGTATCCTTTAATGTCTTAATATTTCACAAGGCATATCTGATTTTAGGGATATAAACAACCTGTCCTCCCATGTCATCTTTGATTTTAGGGAGGTCAAATCTTGCCAGTTAGCTGATTCCAGGCCAAATTTGATTCTTATCAGTCAATAGAGTCTTCAGTTAATTCCTTTTTGGAAATTCTATACACAGGTGAATTAATTCTCTACATAGTCTCTGTCACTCAGTAACTTGGTCCTTTCTCTCCTTCAAATTAGGAACAGTTATAATGGTAAGTCTAAGTCTAAAGACTTAGCTAGTTTGGTAGTCCAATTCCAGTTTTTAAGCTTTATTATAAATGTTATTAGCAAAGACAGTTTTGCAAGCATTATTAAAATTTATTTTATGGTTCAACTGTATTTTATTGAAATTTGTTTAAGATTACTCAAGATGTCTTGGAATTATCCAACCTTTACTGGAAGAACAATTTGTTAGATTATTATGATTTATTATAATTTTACATAAAATATATATTTAGTATAGCTTGTTATAATTTACCATTATAACTGTTCCTAAGTGTAACCATTACAGTTTGATCCATATTTTCATAGAGCAAGACTGTTTGATGTTCTTCTGCTCTTTAGCTTTTTGATTGCCACATTTCTGTCTCTTTCCTGGGCTCCACATTGTTTATTGCATAGTCTGATAGTGATACCAGATATAGAGACTGAAAATACCAACTTCTTACCAGAAATATTTATTTATATTATCTGAAGTAATAAGACCACACATTCAAGTATCATTTCAATCTTGATACAAGGGTAGATTCCTGATACAGAACAGTTCAAACTTATGCTTACTAGAGATATCTCTGGGAAAAAACATTATAAAATACTTATACAAAACTCAAAAAATACCTCACAAATCTTACATTATTAAACTATTGACTGACAGCAGGGTGGGAAGGGGATTACTTTCCCAGAATCAGTCTGAATATTATTAAAAGTTTAAAAATTTCTTTTGAAATTGCTTGAAAATTTTATCAGAAATACTACTTTTTTTTCTAAGAAGGAGATTGTGAATTACATTTCACATAAAATTGTACTCTAATATTTGGGATATCATTTTTCTTCATATTTTGTTCTATAGATACTCCAAATACTGCGTTTCCAAAATTTAATTTGTTTTCTCTCATCCATCAATTCAAATCTGTACCTCCTCCTGCATTCCCATTGAAAGTTGTAGCCCATCATTCGGGACATCCTAAGTAGAAATCTGGAGTCATTCAGACGTTTATTTTCTGTCATCTTCCACATGCAGATAGTCTCCACGCCAGTGCGTTTAGCTCCTAATTTTATTTAATGCATTCATTTTTACTTCATTCCTACTATGATTACTCTAGCCCAGACTCTCCATTGCTATCTCCCAGATGCTCCCAGTAGCCTCTTAGGTGATCAATAGCAACATTGTCGTATTTGTCTTCTAAAATGCAGTCAGGGCAATCTTGAGCACGTGAAATCTTGAAATCTCACCTGTTATGCCCCTTCTTATAGTCACTCTAGGATTCCCATCACTCACATAAAAATTCCAAGTTTCTTTAAAAAATCAGAAGATTCATGAAAATTCAATCTTTCTCGCTCATATCTTGCCTCTCTTAGTTATATATTTCACAATCCCTAATAATGTATTCAGTTTCTATTGCTGTCTACCAATGAACATTATTTGCCTAAAACAACAAACACTGTTTCTGCGGGTCAGGAGTTTGGGCAGGGGTGAACTGTGTCCTCTGCTCAGATTAACACAAGGCTAGCATCAAGGTGTTGGCTGGATTCCTCTCTGGATCTCAGGGTCCTCTTTCAAGCTTACATTGCAGACAGTATTTAATTTCTTGCAGTCGCGGTTTCCATTTTGTTGTTGGCTGTTGGCCAGGGTCTGCTCTCAGCTCCTCCAGGGCCCCTCGTAGTTCCCTGCCATGTGACTATCCCAATAGGCCCTCTCAAACATTAGTCATTCTTCCTTTAGGCAGGGCCCAGATTTTTCCCAAGGGATTCGCTGGTTAGGTTGGGTACACTCAGATAGTATCATTATAGTTAACTCAAAGTCAAGTGATTAATAACCTACTTATAGAAGTAATATCCTATCATGATCACAGTTCTTTCTGGAATCAAGATTTTATTTTAAAATTAAAAAAAATAGAGGTTGTATTAGTCCATTGTCATGCTGCTGGTAAAGACATACCCATCACTGGGTAATTTATAAATAAAAAGAGATTTAATGGACTCACAGTTCCATGTGGCTGGGTAGTCCTCACAATCACAGCGGAAGCCGAAAGGCATGTCTTACATGGCAGCAGACAAGAGAGAATGAGAGGAAAGCAAAAGGGGTTTTCCCTTATAAAACCATCAAATTTTGTGAGACTTACCCACTACTATGAGAACAGTATGGGGAAACAACCTCCACGATTTAATTATCCCCCATCGGGTTCCTCCCACAACATGTTGGAATTATGGGAGGTACAATTCAAGATGAGATTTGAGTGGGGACCCAGCCAAACCACATTAGAGGCCATCTTAGAATTTTGCCTATCACAGATATCAGCCAACTTGGGCTTGCTGTGAATAGTGATTCTTTTTCTTACATTATTTCTTCTGACAAGAAATTCCTAACATTTTGCTCCTGGTGAATTCTTACTATTTAAGATATAGCTTAGGCATAATATCCTACAAAACACATGTTTTCTTTTTATTCCCAAAGTCAGCTAAGCTTTTCTCTGCTCTGCTGTTAGAGTATGCTGTGTCTGTAGGTCCCGTAGCATGAATCATGTTAACTTAAGACCGTGCTTATTAGTTTATATTTCAAAGGTAGTGTATTAGTTAGCTCACATTGCCATAACAAAATATGACAGACTAGGTGGCTTAAACAATATACTTTTGTTTCTTTGAAGTTCTTCAGAAATCTGGAAGTCTGAGATGAGGGTACCAGCATGGTGAGTTTCTGGTGATGCCTCTGTTTCTGGCTTACAGGCTGCTGCCATCTCACGGTATGCCCTCATAACCTATGTGTGGGGAGAAAAGAAAGAGAGTGACCAAGTTATCCGGTATCTTTTTAAATAAGAGTTCTAATTTCATCATGAAGACCATAAGCTCATGATCTCATCTAACCCTAATTACGTCTATAAAGGCCTTATCTCCAAATACAGACACATTGAAGGTTACACCTCCAACATACGAATTTAGGGAGAACTCAAACATTTACTGCCACCTGTCAAAAATATAAGAAATGCATAAATTCTACAGTGCCTACTTTGTGGATGATGAAGTTTGCATGTAGCCCCCCTTGTACATAATATGCCTAATGGAAGTCTTCGGAATATTACTGACTATATTCAGAATATTATTGATTATTATAAAAACTGGGTCTTGGCCGGGCACGGTGGCTCACGCCTGTAATTCCAGCACTTTGGGAGGCCGAGGTGGGCAGATCACGAGGTCAAGAGATTGAGACTATCTTGGCAAACATGGTGAAACCCCGTCTCCACCAAAAGTACAAACATTAGCTGGGCATGGTGATGTGTGTCTGTAGTCCCAGCTACTCAGGAGGCTGAGGCAGGAGAATCAATTGAACCCTGGAGGCGGGTGTTGCAGTGAACTGAAATAGTGCCACTGCACTCCAGCCTGGCGACAGAGCAAGACTTTGTCAAAAACAAAAAAACAAAAAAAACAAAAAAAACAGAAAACAAAAACAAAAACTGGTCTCATATTTTCCTAAATTACATATTCATTCTGTTTTTCTTATATGATCTGCACCATGGGGCTCCTGGCTCCTGATGTCTCTAATCTCTTCGGAAATTATGTTAGAGTTAGTTCATCAAAAACCTACTTGATTAATATCTCCTGACTTTAAAGTCTTCAGTGGTTCCTCTGAGCCTTAATGCCCTCATAAACTGACCCCAGTCTCTTTCTTACAGCCCTCTTTCCCTCTTATTCCTGCTTGTCCCTGTCAAACCACCATGGTATCTATGCTTGAGTCAAATGTAGCTGCTCACTATTCTCTGAGCAAGTTCAACCACCTCCCCACTCCGACTTTTAAAGGTTTCACCTATTTTCTCATCCTTGAAATATTTGTTATCTCTTCCCACATACTGAACAAATACATTTCAAGTGTTCGGTGACACTTTCCCTGACTACTCTACCAGAGTTAGATATGTCTTTCTTGATGCTCCTTTAATATTGTGTAGATGTATAACTTTTGCCACATTAAATTATAATGATTTGTTTGCTTCCTTGTATCTTTCTCTAGATTGCAAGTTCCCTGAGAAAACGGCAGATTATTTTTCTTTATAACTGCTGTGCTCAACACACCGCCTGGTTGTTTTTGAGAACAGGAGAAACACAGCTGGGAATAGATTGAAATACAAGTCACATGTTTTCAACCAAGGCAATGATAAAGCCTGGTTAAAAAAAAAAAATCAATGCCATTGACTTCCCCATTTAAAATTGTCATATGGTATTACGTTCTTGTTACATGGGCAAAATATGATTCTTTGAGAAATTCATAATTTCAAAAGGCAATTTGAATTATTCAGAAACAAAGTTAATGAAAGAATTCATATGTAACGCACTCTCACATTTTAAAGTTCACACTTAGATATGATGTATAGAACTTACTCATGATACACCTCAGTCTTGTTTTGTTTTCATTTTGTCTAAAATAATTTTCCTAGGCAAATCTGCCTCCACAGCAAGCTAGAGACATATATCACAATTTGTTGAGATAGTCCTGCTTCATACATGCTTTCCTAGTATAAATTATTAACAATATCCCTTTCAATATCAAAAGTATTCTGGTTTGGACAATAATTATGCAATTTCTCTAATTACAGAGAACATTAGTGGTTTAAATAAAGTGTCACACAGACCTTTGAAGGACAACACTTTAGAAAGGCTGAATAACTACCATCGATTACTTTATATTTGTTGAAGATGTTTACTGGCTTTGAAAAGAATTTGAATAGAGTGAGGGAAATTTACAGTTTAGATTACACTTACATAGTGGAAATGATGAACAATTTGACACCTGTGTCACTGCCTTTTTCAAATTTAATCCTTTATAGCCTGAAGTGAGTCTTTTTTCTCGCTAATGAAAGCTTTTTAGTGTTCTAATAATAAACCCAAATAAGCTTGTATGTCACCCCACACATATATCAGGAGGTGAAAAGAATTTAGCTCAGTATTCTGTTAGAGGCAGTACAGTCTTCCACTGACTATCAAACTAACTATCCTCAGTTTGATAATTAGACAAAATAATTCAAAGAACTCACTGACAGCTACTATACCCATATATATGCTTAATTAAAGGTTATAAATTAAAATCAGACAAAGAAGGATGAAGTACATAGGGTGAAATCTGAGAAAGTACCTGTTACTTTCCCAGCTTCAATGTATGACAGTATGCATGAGGTATTGCCAAGCTCCCACAGGTTTGAGGTTCAGAGATTGATTGATTGATTGGTTGATTGGGGGACAGGTCTTGCCATGTTGCCCAGGCTGGACCCAATCTCCTGTGCTCAAGAGATCATCCCACCTTAGCATCTCAAGTAGTTGAGATTACAGGTGCATGCCATCGTACCCTGTGAGGCTCAAAGTTTTCACTGGGGCCTTATTATATGGGCATAATTGATAAATGTCTACATGGCTGATTTAATCTCTAGGTTTACTAGTACCCCATGATTCAATGTCTGTACCTTAAATCACACCGTTGGTCTTTCTGATGTGGTCAGTCTCCATGGTAAATCGTGTTAATATCTGTCTAGTCCAGACCACCAAGGAAAAAAAAAATACCTCCCAGGAGCGATGAGCAAAGGCTAGACCTCTTTCTGGTCCAAGTTAAATTCTTTTTTGTTTGTTTGTTTTAATAGCTTTTGCTTTTATCATTTTTTTTTATTTTTTACTATACTTAAAGTTTTAGGGTACATGTGCACAACATGCAAGTTTGTTACATATGTATACATATGCCATGTTGGTTTGCTGCACCCATTAACTTGTCATTTACATTAGGTATACCTCCTAATGCTATCCTTCCCCCCTCCCCCACCCCACGACAGGACCTGGTGTGTGATGTTCCCCTTCCTATGTCCAAGTGTTCTCATTGTTCAATTCCCACCTATGAATGAGAACATGCAATGTTTGGTTTTTTGTCCCTGCGATAGTTTGCTGAGAATGATGGTTTCCAGCTGCATCCATGTCCCTGCAAAGGACATGAACTCATCATTTTTTATGGCTGCATAGTATTCCATGGTGTATATGTGCCACATTTTCTTAGTCCAGTCTATCATTGTTGGACATTTGGGTTGGTCCCAAGTCTTTGCTATTGTGAATAGTGCCACAATAAACATACGTGTGCATGTGTCTTTATAGAAGCATGATTTATAATTCTTTGGGTATATACCCAGTAATGGGATGGCTGGGTCAAATGGTATTTCTAGTTCTAGATCCTTGAGGAATCGCCACACTGACTTCCACAATGGTTGAACTAGTTTACAGTCCCACCAACAGTGTAAAAGTGTTCCTATTTCTCCACATCCTCTCCAGCACCTGTTGTTTCCTGACTTTTTAATGATCACCATTCTAACTGGCATGAGATGGTATCTCATTGTGGTTTTGATTTGCATTTCTCTGATGGCCAGTGTTGATGCACATTTTTTCATGTGTCTGTTGGCTGCATAAATGTCTTCTTTTGAGAAGTGTCTGTTCATATTCTTTGCCCACTTGTTGATGGGGTTGTTTGTTTTTTTCCTGTAAATTTGTTTGAGTTCATTGTAGATTCTGGATATTAGCCCTTTGTCAGATGAGTAGATTGCAAAAATTTTCTCCCATTCTGTAGGTTGCCTGTTCACTCTGATGGTAGTTTCTTTTGCTGTGCAGAAGATCTTTAGTTTAATTAGATCCTATTTGTCAATTCTGGCTTTTGTTGCCATTGCTTTTGGTGTTTGAGACATGAAGTCCTTGCCCATGCCTATGTCCTGAATGGTATTACCTAAGTTTTCTTCTAGGGTTTTTATGGCTTTAGGTCTAACGTGTAAGTCTTTAATCCATCTTGATTAATTTTTGTATAAGGTGTAAGGAAGGGATCCAGTTTCAGCTTTCTACATATGGCTAGCCAGTTTTCCCAACACCATTTATTAAATAGGGAATCGTTTCCCCATTTCTTGTTTTTGTCAGGTTTGTCAAAAATCAGATGGTTGTAGATGTGTGGTATTATTTCTGAGGGCTCTGTTCTGTTCCATTGGTCTATATCTCTGTTTTGGTGCCGGATAGGAAGAATCAGTTTCATGAAAATGGCTACACTGCCCAAGGTAATTTATAGATTCAATGCCATCCCCATCAAGCTACCAATGACTTTTTTCACAGAATTGGAAAAAACTACTTTAAAGTTCATATGGAACCATAAAGGAGCCCACATTGCCAAGACAATCCTAAGCCAAAAGAACAAAGCTGGAGGCATCATGCTACCTGACTTCAAACTATACTACAAGGCTACAGGCCTAAGTTAAATTCTTTACTACACAAAAAGCTCTTGTATTTGGATATTATTAAAAGATACCACACTGAGTACAGATTCAGCAGTATACCAAAGCCATAAATTCAGCACCCAAACTGTGAAAATTTTAAACTAATAAGAATCAAAATTTTCTATCAAATGTAGACAATTAAGTAAATGAAACATTAGTGAAGCAATGCTATAATCCAAGTTCCTCTGGAAATTGTTTTTAAAATTCAATTTATTTACAAGGAATACCTTTGTAGGCATAAACATCAGTCAAATTAAAATCTAGGTTTAGCAGTTCACTCAATGTGGTCAATTTCAAAATGTCTTTTTAAAAAAGATGCATAGGACTGTTTTCCTTTTATTATTGCAACTAACTGATCTGAAAAAACTTACAGTTACATTATCACTTCTAACCTGACTGATATAAAATAGAAGTTTGGTCATGAAAGTAAATGATAATCCTTGGGGTTTAAAAGGGAGGAAGAAAAGGAAATGCGGGAACATCAGTATGCCAAGTGGTAATCATCATCCCCCAAAACATTTCCATGTGTCTGTGAAAGCATTTGTCACTCTGTTCCTCTTCAGAGTACCTGTTAACCTAGTTTTCTCCTCAGTCACCCTTCTCCTTCTAAATTCTTGAAGGAACCTTGCCTAATGAAATTACTGAAGTCAGTCAAACACATATTTATTAAATGAACAGTTAAATGAATGAGTGATTACTTTTCATTCAAATGGGAGACCCGGATTACTTGGTGTGGTAGACAGGATAATGGTTCCCCACAGATGTCTATGTCTTAATCTTCTAAATTTGGGAATATGTTACCTTACATGACAAGAGGGACTTTGAAGATGTGATTAGATTAAGAACCTTATGATTGGGAGATTTTTTTCTGGATTATTTGGTTGGGCTCATTCTCATCAAACTATAAAAAAGAGAGAACCAGAGAACAAGATGTGACCATAGAAACAGAGATAAGAGAGGGGAAGTTAGTGTAGTTAATGATGCTATCCTCCTGACATTGGAGAAATGTCTTAAGCCACAAGTTTCTAGTAATTTGTTACAGCTTCAATAGGAAATTAATACGTTTGGGGTATACTGCTGTTCATCTACCTTTCTAATACCTTCTCACAGAGCCTGAATGGAAGACCTGTTGTTTACAGTCATTTCTGTTAAACACTGATCTTCTTATCGGGCCATAAGAGAAAAATGACACTATTCGATTTTCCATTATTTAATTATAGCCAGACTGCAAAAGAGGATAGTTATTTACCATCCATTCATTTAAATAATAGCTATACACTTCATCACAAGTTCCAGGCATTCTGCTCAAATTTAGAGTTAACCCAAACGACCATAATGTGTACTCCTCATGGAGCACACATGATTTTCAATTAAAATTTAAAAAATATTGTGCACTTAGGAATAGAGACAATGAGCTGTGGTAAATTAATTTTAAAATTCTTAACCAAATAGTTCACTGTAGTATTTAATTTCTGTAGTACAAAGAACATATATTTATTTACATTCACTTAGTATGCATTTATGAAACACCTTTTAAGCGACAAGCCCTCTGCTAGTTGCTAAAAATTCCAGCATAGATGATACCATTCTTTCCTGAAACAAGATTTATCAACCCCTGCACCATGACATTTTGGGCTGTATAATTCTTTGTAGTGAGGCTGTCCGTGCATTGTAGTTTGTTTAGAAGAGTCCCTGGTTTCTATTATTTAATGCCACTAGCACCCCATTTTCAGTTTTGATAATTAAACATTAAACATTGCTAAACTGCCCTAAATCAAACCACTAAGAGAAAGCATTAGAATAAACAAATCAATAAAATACTATAACTTGATAATAGTAACTTAAGAAGCCTGCTATGAAAGTATAGTTTAGTCAAATTGGTAGGAAGCATCACAGAGAACTCAAACATCTGGTGAGGGAAGGGGACATGGTGACAGAGAAATGAGACTGGATTGGTAAGCCAAGACAGAGTGTATAAGTGACTTATAAGTTCAGAAATTTGGACTTTGTTGTGACAGCAGTAAGGTGTCATTGAGGGATTCCAAGAAAGAAAGTATACGATCAGATTCATGTTCTAGAAAGCAAAACTAAGAGTGAAAGCATCAGTTGATAAAACAGAGAAGGCAAGGTGATTATTTAGAGGCTGTCAAAGGGAGAGACTTGACCCCATTAAACTAAAAAGGCAGTGTATGTGGAGATGGTGTAATATGGGCAAATATAAGATAGTCATATCTGGTGGAATACACAAGATTTGGTGACGTAGGCATGACAGAGGAGTGACAGTAAGTTGAGGTTTCTGGGAAGGATTACTAATGATTGGTGGTGTGTCATCCGCTTCCTTTTTAAAGAGAGAGAAATGATATGCTCCAAAATATACATACATACACCCGTATAAGTACAAGCATTGCACAAGGATAATCAAGAAACTTTGATAGCCAAAATTTTGTTTGAATTATTTTTATAATATTCGTGTTTCAGTTGTAGCTTTAAAAACAAAGAGTTTAATTTTACCTAAGTCATCAAGATTATTCTCTATACTAGTGATAGTCAAATTTTAATTAAACCAAATTGTATCATTTAATGTGAAGTGATGCTGCTGACATACTTCTAGCATCTTCTCACTTTCAAAAACCATACTTTTACTTAGTCACTAATCAAAGTGGCATTAGTGAGGAATTCTTGGCTTACAATGTCATTATTCCCACATTCTGCATCATGCTGAGGAATACTAAAAGATGGTAACCTTTTGGCTCTTCATTTTGTGAATTTTGTATTATTAATTATAGACAATTTTGATTCTCCGATTACTATAGTTTTTCCTAGCCTGACAAGCCATGGACCTTATTATAAAAAGGCCAGAAATATGTAAAACGTGAAATAGATTTAAAACAAAACATGTTCTCTGGTGAGAGCCTGCATATATCACTTTTGTTAAAATGCTTAGTAAATGAAGATTTTGTTTTCCTTTTTTTTTAAGCCAGCTTGCTGATGGATGACAAAGATAAGGCATCTTTCCTAAATAGCAAACACCCATGTGTCTGGTAGAAGCTCTTTATGTTACAGAAAATAGTATACAGACAAAATTCTAACTTTCTTAGCCATGAATTCCATGTGTGCATGCATGTGTGAGAGAGAGATGCACATACACACACACACAGAGACGGAGAGAGAGAATATCTGTTACAGTATAATCACTCTGAAAGACAAATCATGGTAGTATTTTATCTTATGAATTTAATGAATGGGTAGGTTTTGTTGTGAGGTATAGCGGGATGTCATGGACAGATTTCAGAATAAGATAGAATAAAATAATTATATGTTAAGTGGGACAGAGTATACATTAGGTTATAACGTCTTGAGATGTTTCATAAAAACATGTTTTGGCATTGAAAAATAAATTCTGCATCCTTTTAATTCATTATTATAAGTGGGAAAATATAGATTTTCTTCAATTAAGAGCTTCAATCTCTCTGTTTTTAATCATTGAATTTAAATATTCTCATGATAGGTAATACCTAGATTCCTATTTTCTTAGCAGGATAGATATTTTATGATAAAGCCCTACTTTGTGTGATATTGTCTTTCTCATTGCAGAATATTTAGCACCTATGAACCAAACATTAAACTCTTCTAGTATTTATCCTTTGCATTTGAAACTCAAAAGTAGTCTCATATATTTCTAAGCTTCCCCCAGTGGAACAGGACCACCCAAACAGATTAAGGTTTACTGATTCCTGTGAATTGTATTTAACTGTAGTTTTGGTCTAAAACAAATTTTCTGTAGTCAAAATGATAGATGAATCATATTTTAAATTCCCTGATCATCTAAACTTTTATGGTTTCCACAGAAGATATGTATTTTTCTACAAGAAATTTTTTTTCATTTTTTATGTTACTAGTCTGATACATTGTCCTGAATTTTGGAGCAAAATGCAATGATTTTTATTATTGGGTATATTATGTTGGTTGGATAGAGAAAAAAATAAAGATTTATATTTGGCATTTCAAAATAAAGGATTTTTCCGTATAAAATGTAAAATGTTTGAAATTGTTTAACTTATTCAAAGCATATTCAAATAACTCTTCCTAGAGAACTTTCAACCATATTAACATAATAAAGATAATTTTGTTGCATTTTTTACAGAAAAATTACTTATGCTGACTTGTTCATCTTAGAAATGGTGAAATTTGGATAAGCACAGAATTGTACATTTTAAAGCACATTATTGTTTAGTTTATATCTGTATTGTAAGAAATTACTGACCCATTTAATAACTCTCCAACCAAACTGCATGAATCTATGATAACCCACATAGAAATTAATGGAAACCTTAGTTCTATGATTGTTTCTTGTATAGATGCTAAACAGGGTGAAAAGCCTGGAATGACCATTGTATTTTCAGCAGGTCAAAAAGTATATTTTTCTTATAAATTTGAATTTTCTCTGCCATGTAGTAGGATATGTTAGTAGTGTTCAATATATGAATATTTGCAAATGGCGCATTTATGTCATACAGGTACCACTCTTCCAGATTTTGCTTTGTCAGAATTTCATTCCTATGAATTTATAAATATTCATAAATTGTTGATACTATCCATTAGTGAAATGAACTATTGAAAAAATTGCAAGTATTTTTATATTGCAAGCAAAATGAGAGTCCAAATAAGTTTTGCATATGTTAGCAATCTTTCTAGTATAAATTACTCTTCCTGCTGTGTCCAATTGCAAGGAGTGAAAATCTGAAATTTGATGAGTAATGGCAATGCAAAACACAAACACTCACACACACACACACACGCAATGTGCAGGATCTCTAAAATGAAAAAAGGTTTTTATTCTCTAAGTGACATTCTTTGTCTACTTCGTAGATGTAGGACAAACTAAAATACCAAAAAAGGTGAACTCGAGGGCTGGGCGCGGTGGCTCAAACCTGTAATCCCAGCACTTTGGGAGGCTGATGTGAGTGGATCACACAAGGTCGGGAGTTTGAGACCATCCTGACAACATGGAAAAACCCCAAAATTAGCCTGGCATGGTGGCACATGCCTGTAATCCCAGCTACTTGGGAGGCTGAGGCAGGAGAATCGCTTCAACCCGGGAGGCAGAGGTTGCGGTGAGCTAAGATCGCACCATTGCACTCTAGCCTGGGCAGCGAGAGCAAAACTCAGTCTAAAAAAAAAAAAAAAGGTGAACTTGATTGATTCTGGCTGCAGAAGCCCATTTAAACTATTGTGGGGAACATAATGAATGCTGGCTGGTGGCCATCAGGATCCTGCCTGCTATGTCATTTGGGTTATACGGATCCAAATTCTGCCATATTTTCTAAATTATTAAGAAAAGGTAGGCATTTAGATTTAGATTAGGCATAGCTATGTTTAAAAAATAAACTCAATTTCACAGTGGTTTGAAAAACTATCTCATTTTTCTTTCTCTCAGTAAAGCTAGAGAATCCAAGGATGCACATGGTTATTAGTGACCTGGTTCCTTTTGTCTTTTGAGTTTAGCATTTTAATATTTGGTGTCCATTTTTAAGGTCTTCTTATTTTCTATTGTGTAACTGGAGCTCTGGCTGGAATAATATTATTCCAAGCATCAAAATGAAGAATGTTGAGAGAAGAAAATCAGCATTGCCAGTAGTACTTTTTAGGAAATTTTCTGGGAATCTAAGTCATCAGCATTTATATCCGCTGGTGACTGCTAGCTAAGAAATATGCCGTTTTTCCGGACCTGTTACCTCCAGAACATAGCTGTGGGTGTACATTTAAGGAGATTTGTAGAGCGTTGAATGAAATTCATGTTATTTCATCTGTTTGTCTGCTTTAGCCTTGTGTTTCAATGATCCTATAAGCTCTAATGCTTAATGAACACAATCCTTTTGACCAAGGGTGTGGTTTTGTTTGTACCTCCTTGCCATTTTATCTGCAAACCTCATGGTTTTCTAGTCAAATGCTAATGTTAATTCTGGTCTCTGACTTTTCCTTGTATTCTCCTTTTATTCCTAAAAGACTATTTGACTGCACCCTAACACTACTTTATATCACAGCAGAACAAATGCTGTACTAAAAAAGCATTTCCTTGGCCACACACAAGGAGATACTAATTCCGGCTTTCATAATTATCATACTAAATTTTAAAATGCTAATTTCAAATTAGGCATATCTAATGATAAGCACTTTCTTTCTCTCTTATCCCGTTATGAAGGCTGGAATATATACATTTTTCTTTATTTGCTTTCCAAAACATGAAATCCTTACTTTTCATATTTTAGAATGTCCATAAAATGTTGTATGAAGAAATGGTGTCACGTGCTTCTGTAGGTTATGTGAAGAATGCAAGGTGTTAATTCAAAACTGGCTGTAGAAGCCTATTTAGAACTGTGCTGTTATAAATTCTAATAACAATGATCCTACTACATTCTAAGAAAAAGATGTTAGCTTCTATATGCCTATAATCTCCAATAGCCTTTATCTTTCCTAAATGACTAATAGAAAGCACATTGTCAACCCAGGCAGAAACAGATTTATATCCTTAATTTTAACTTTTTTAGAACTCTCTATCATACTGATAGAGAGTTCTTGGATTCATTCACCTCAAGATACTTCACATCAAGAATCAAGAGACTTCGATTCATTCACCTCAAGATACTTCAAAAAATTAACATTTTAAATTAATACCTCCTGTTTCTCCTTCTTCACTTCCTTACTGACCCACTCTCCACTCTTCATCCTGCCTACTATCTCTGTAAACTATTGGAAAATAATAAATTTAAAGTAGGTGAAATTTAGTGGCTCATGAAAATAAAAATAGAGAAATCCAATTTTGGTGTGCTCTTTAAAAATTGAGGAATTTGAATCAGCCCCAAACTAAGCGCTAGACTAAGGCAGCTGTCATTTTCTGGTGTCATTTGTCCCTCACATGCCAGACATACCCGAGCTTAGTAGAACTGCTTATGCTGTTTAATTTATGATCATCCATGCACTGGCTGATCAACATACCACCTCATCAAAGTATTATGCCTCCATAAGCTCAGCTATTACATTTTATGAACTCAATGTATAAGTTCCTCATAATTTCTTTAATGTGCCTCAGTAAATTCTAAGAATCAACAAAAATAAAGATAATCTGGTATTTATTGAAGAACAAGTTGTGTTGTGTTATAAAATAGGTGCCTGTTTTCATCTACTGTGGGCAGTGAATTTTACACCAGATTAAATCAAGGTTGATCCTAAGTAGCTGTGTTAAATAAGGTTAATGTGAACTCTAAAGAAGTGTGTCTGCTATGCCTGAATGAATACAAATTGCCTACTCTGGATATGTGAAGGCAAAAACTAAACATGCACCTATAATTTAATAGTACACCCGTGCAGTGCAAGACAAAATAGTGGACTCTTTGGAAGATGTAAAAGTGCTTAGTATATTTCCAGGGCCATTTAGATCATGAAAATATGGAGCCATAGTGAGACATTGTTAACAGCGCAATAATTTGTGCATAAATTAGAATTCTTTATACAACCATTCAGATATATCAGGATAATTTTAGACATATAGGAACAGACAGAAACAAACTGAATTTAAGAAGTTGTGAGGCTTTTATTTATTTCCTGTAAAGGATCTGACCACAGACCTGAATTCTTTGGAGGTGACTGGCTTCCTCTTCAGATTTGTTAGTTACTAGTAGAACATTTTGACATTAATCAAATAGCACTTATTGGTTGAATTCACACAGAGAGAACACTCCACTCAATTTGCAGAGTTCAAAGCAAATGGCCCAAACATTTATAAAGTCTTTAGGCCAAAAATGACTAAGGCAATAATGTCTCAGATAAAAACCTTGTATTTTATTTTACTTTCTAAATTTTAGGTCCATGGGGAGTCATTTCTTTCCTCTCTGAATGTACTCTTTCTGAATAGCTACTTCTATTTTATCTGTTGAACAAAAGCTTCTCTTCCCTATTAGAATTTTATCAAAGGCTCTATAAGTGAAGTGAGTAATACTTTGCATATGCTTCCTAGGTTTAAGTCTGTAGTTTGTTCTACTCAATTTTCTGTATTCAAATATTGCTGTTTCAACTTATGCTCCTACTTATGATTGCATTTCTATTTTATATAGAAAGTCTTCAATGCATAACCTCATTCTTTGTGATCTAGCTCCTTGGCCACCTACTGTAAAAGATAAAGGAACATTTTTCCATGTTTACGTTAGTTCTTTCATTGATAATTGAAAAGTTCTAAGTAACAGAAAATAAATAAAGCAAGCTCTATTCCAAGCATCTGGTCATCTTATGGGTCATGAACACAAGACTTCAATGATCCTCATGTTTACTGCAGAAAAAAATAAGAATAAAAATTTATAGCATTAGCAAGTACAATGAGAAATTCACTATATTTTCTGCCGATTTCTGGAAATTGTGAATTTTTGGGAAAATTGGTATTTCTGCATTTGTTTTTAAGCAAGTGTTTACTGAATGCATATAGGCCATGAGGTGAGTTAGGCAGACAAGATACAAAATCCTGGAGAAACAGATTAGTCTATTAAAGCCTCAATCTCCTCAGATATAAAATTCCAATTTTGCATAATGTTTGTGAATATTAAGAATTATAGTGTCGGCTGGGCGCGGTGGCTCATGCCTGTAATCCCAGCACTTTGGGAGGCCAAGGTGGGCGGATCACGAGGTCAGGTGATCGAGACCATCCTGGCCAACATGGTGAAACCCCATCTCTACTAAAATACAAAAAAATTGGCAGGGCGTGGTGGCACACACCTGAAGTCCCAGCTACTGGGGAGGCTGAGGCAGAGGAATCCCTTGAACCTGGGAGGCAGAGGTTGTAGTGAGCCGAAATTGCACCACTACACTCCAGCCTGGCAACAGAGCAAGACTCCTTCTAAAGAAATAATAATAATAATAATAATAATAATAATTACAGTGTCTATAAGCCTTTGATAAATAACATGCACTCAAATGATAGCTATTATTATGGTAACTGCTACTGACTTTGACTTTGCGTGTGTGTGTGTGTGAGGAGTATTACTGTGTTTTCCTGCCTTCCATATGCTATTTTCTTATTACTAGTTGACTGTAAAAATCATTTAATGAATCACATTTATTGAGAGGCTTCTGAGTACTAGTTACTAAGAAAACAACCGTAAAAATATAGGACACGTTTTATCCTTAAGATATTCACTGTTTCTTGTGGAAGATATCCAAATGAACAGAAAATAATAAAACTGTGACAAATGCTGTGATATGAGAATATGCAAAATGTTTTGGTTAAGGAGATGTAAGTATCCCAGTCTGGGGCATTTCAGAGATTGCTGTTAGGGAAGATAAAGTCTAAACTGGGTACTCAAGAATGAGGGGCAGTTTGTTGGCAAAAGAAGTGTGAAAAATAAAAATGCATATTCTAAGGAAAGGAAGCACTTTGTATTATAAAAATGATCTAGATGAAGTGAGATTAGCTAGATTTCTCAGATTCATTGCAACCACAATTAGGTAGATATTGGCAAGAAATGCACATCCTTTGGTAAGGAATAAGCACAGGAACACTCATGACCTAAGAGTTTTTTAAAAAGGAAAAAGTGTTTGAGAGTCAGAGAAAATAATACAGAAATACCAAAGAAAAAGGATACATTATTATTTAAAGAGAAAGAAGTGTAAGAATGCCTTGCATACAACTAACTATATATTAACAGAGCACTTGCCTTCAGTTTAGCAGCCTATTGCCATAGCTTTGAGTGTTCCCATTATTTTCCCACATTAGTTACATTTCACATATGAATAAATCTTCACATTTTTTTGATTATATATTTTGGCAATATCCTCTTACTTCTTAGGTAATAAGGTTTTTTCAGTTTTTTGGTATATTTTTAAGTGTCTTTAAAATTTGTTTTATGTTTAATCATTTTACTACCGTTGATGGTTATTCTCAGAATATCTGTACTTGCCTTTGCAAACATATTAAAATGACAGACCTGCTAGAAATGCTACATTTTCTTAACCCTTTTATTGTTCTAATGTCTGATACTTGGTAAAACGTCACTATTTTCCGTTTTATCTAATCTTTCACTTATGCAGGTTGTGACTATTATAATTTATTTAAATAAGGACATTTTAAAATTAAACTGACTATTTAAGCTATCTTTCTTTTGATCATTTACAGAGAGGATGCATCTTTCTATATTTAGAATTAATTTTAGGACTGAAAGATAATTGGCAATGATTTCCAATGAATGTTCTAAAGAAAAAACATTTTGTTTAATAGATTGTCTTTCCACTGTTTACTGTTTTAAGAAGACAATAAAGAGTTCCACCTATTTTAACAATTGTTCTTTTTTTTTTTTTTTTCTGAAGGTAAATGGCTATTTGGTGGTTGATTTCAGTAATTTAATTCTTTCCATGACAGGTTTTTAAAGTTAGGCTAGCTAGTTTTAGCAATAATCTTCTAAATAATTTGACATGCACATTTTGCATAATTTTGTCATGTTTTCGTAATTCTAGTATTAACATTTTCTATTTTAATCCATATAATAATATGATGAAATATATATATGACTAACATTACTAATAATATTGTATTTCTAAGCAAAAATTGATTAAAAGAATATACAGAAGGAAGAGAGGAAACAGTAAGAAATGCTCAGAGAATCTGATTCCAATGTTCTTCCTGATTCCAGGTCTTGGTTTTATTTCGATTCTGAGCTCTAAACTATTGCTTCAATTTCATGGGCAAATTGGAATTTAATTTTTTTTAAGTTTAAGTAATCTGGATTTAGATCTTTCAAATCGCTTTTCCAGAGAAAATCTAGGTGTCTCTTTTCTGGAACAATTATGAACATACACAACTGGTTATGAATGGTATAGCGACACTAGACTTATTGAGGTCTTTTTCAGACTAATGAGTCTCAATGTTTACAACTTTTACAGTAGATCTGATATTAAAGGTATGCATACATGAACAAGGATCCTGACTAAACTACTTCGCAGGTTAATGGATTTAATAAAATGGTCTGAAATTTATACCATGACTTTAAAATTTATTAATCATTTGTGACAGTTTTTTTGACAATGTACGTAATGTATATTCAATACAATTATATTAAAGCCAATTATATAGTTCTCACAGTGCTCACTACTTCTGCTTTAAGCTAGTGTTCATCATTCTGTAGTAATAATCTCTTCTGAGTGTCTATTCCCTAAGGTCGTTGATGGCATATAGGTTAAAATAATGCTAAATTGTTTAAATATTTGAACTTTATACTCTGACTAGCAATAATTTAATACTATGTCTACTACTATCATTATTTAGCTAGACTATTTATTATGTTAAACTTTTCAACTACTTCCTAGCTAAGAGATTCAAACATGATTGATTATCAGTGAACACTTGGTATTATGCACATTCTTTCCTTTGTGGTCTGATTCTTGTCCGATTTTTCAAGATGAATGGAAGAAGAAACCATGATTATCAGAAAAAGTGTTCTCTAAGAAAGTCATGATGATGACATTCATACTTAGTAATGATTCAGAGCTAAACTGAGTAGAAAATTGTGAACTGAAAATAGTAATAGACAATCAAATCTTTGTTACTTATGTTTGCACTGAAAGGTTTTGAGATGGTACTGTTGTTGATGGTCAATTTAGCAATCATAGTTGAAGTACAGCTCTGTAGCGTCAAACTGCCTAGGCAATAATCAAGTTTAGTACTTTCTAACTATTTGACCTTAGAGAATTTACTCAGCCTCTCTCTATCTCTTTATTCAGCTCGAAATTGAACATATTGAAGTAACAGACTCAAAGGGGAATGAAATTAATGTACATTAAACAACTGGCACAGTTCCTAGCATATAAAATTCTCAAAAAATGAGTTACTATCTAATGATATTTCAAAAAATAGCCTTATTTTTTATATTAGTAATAGATGAAGATTTTTTTCTATTGAAATTGAAGGACAATGTATTTTATCTTGGTGACTAAACATAGTTCGTTTTATCACATATATGCTATATAGCTCTCCACTGATACTTACTTTTTGTATTTTTTTTTATAAGCACAAGGTCTACTCATGATACTGTGTATAATGCTGCTGTCTGCTTTGTCCTTATATTATGAATACATTATGACAGTAAAATGCTTCAGAAGACAATTTTTTGGTACCATGGACTTAGGAACAAGTCTATAGGAATAAGCTTATGACTATAAATATTTATAAGAAGAAACCTACTTGCTGTTTGATATCTGAGTATGACACAGCCCATTTCATCTTTGAGTAAAAATAATTTTATTATGATTCTTCTGTCCTCATTAGTGTAATTGAAGTACATATAGAGTTGGTTTATTGATTGGTAGAAGACCTACTCTCCCTGGTCTATGTTACCAATTTTCTTTAATCTAACACCTCTAACAAATTAGAGATTAAATATAATAATACTAGTGATGGTTTTTATTATTGTAATGATAATAATAAAAGTAAAAATGATTGTTGAGCATGTACTATGTACAAGGCATTCAAATATGCACTTAATTTATACATCATCCTTCCTTTATAATAGCTGTGCAGAATGCTTATTATTTTCCAATTTTACAGTTAAGTAAGCTGAGTTTTGGAAAGGTTAACTGACTTTCCCAAGTAGCTCACCATAGTACATAGCAGAATGAAAATTCAAAATCAGGCTAATTTGGTTTTGTTTTTACTTTACTGTGCAAAGTTTCTGCATTTATTCATCTGTAGTCTTAACTTCTCTCTCAAACTCTAGCCTTAAACAGCCACCTTCTTCCAACTATATCTGCCACAGAAATTTAAATATTTACCTCTTTAAACCTAACTCATTTTATTTTTCTGTCAATTTTTTAGTTCACTCTTCCTCTGCTCCCAAAATCTAACCCTGGGTGGTTCTTCCTCATCATACATGCAGCAGTTTCCCCTCAGTTTAGTAAATCAATAATTGATACATCGCCTGTTCATCTTAACTTCAACTTGTACTTTGATTGATGATAGATATTTTTCCTAGATACATTTAAAGGCTATACCGTAGTTCTGTTTAAAGAGCCACCATAGTTCTTCGAATCCTACTGAATGAAGTCTACCTCCTTAAACTTGTATTCAAAGCTTTTCATCACTTGATCTTAACACCGCTTTCTGTCTTTTGGCCCATAAGAAAATTCTATGGCCGGGCGCGGTGGCTCACGCTTGTAATCCCAGCACTTTGGGAGGCCGAGGCGGGCGGATCACGAGGTCAGGAGATCGAGACCACGGTGAAACCCCGTCTCTACTAAAAATACAAAAAAATTAGCCGGGCATAGTGGCGGGCGCCTGTAGTCCCAGCTACTCGGAGAGGCTGAGGCAGGAGAATGGCGTGAACCTGGGAGGCGGAGCTTGCAGTGAGCCGAGATCGCGCCACTGCACTCCAGCCTGGGCGACAGAGCAAGACTCCGTCTCAAAAAAAAAAAAGAAAATTCTATATTTATTCTAGGCCACAGCTAAATACAAACATTTATCATTTGAGATATACTTCATATGTTTAAACATCTATATTTATTCTTCTTTTTCCTAAAAACATACATGTGGTTTATATAGCTGAGATCAGAAGTATTGTTACTTACAATAATCACATTTATTTCCCTTAGCTCAACCCTTAGATTGACATCATAAAGGGAGGTGTCTGCAAGAGAATAATCCCAAAATTATGATTCTAGAAGTTTGTATAGGCTACATGCTGCCCAGTTGCCAACACTAGCCCTCATGAGAGAGGAATAAAAATCTTACATCCCTAATAAAGGGGCAAGTGCCTACCTGAAATTAAATATTTGAGTCCAGAGAGACATGTTTTAATACTCTTTGTAAAATAGCAGAAGACTCCAGGTTAAACACCAGTAGGATGTAAAAAGCAAATGGGCCTGTGGAAAAACATTCAGAATCTTTATAACCCATCTTTTTTTTTTTTTTTTTTTTGCACAGAAAGCCCTAACCATGAATATGTAAGCAGAATAGTGGCCCCCCAAATGTCAACATTTTAATTCCTGAAAATGTGAATATGCTAGGTTACTTAGTAAACTTGGAGATGGAATTAAGTTTGCTAATTAAGAAAATACTATATGATAGCCTCCTTAATGGGGAGACTATTCTGGATTATCCAGGTGACGTAGATATCACAGTAATTCTTATAAGTGGAAATGGGAGGCAGAAGACAGAGAACCAGATAAATGGAAGATTGAGAAAAAGACCCATCACAACCCTGCTGACTTTGAAGTTATAGAAACAGGGTCACATGGCAAGGAATGTGGGGTACTCTAGAAACTTCAAAAAAACACAGAAATAGGGCCTTCATTAGAGTGTCCAGGAAGAACTCAGTCCTGCTGACACTTTTTGATTGTAGCATAGTGACATCCATCGAACTTGTGACTTGCAAAACTTTAACATAATTTTATAATGTTTAAGCCACTAAATTTGTGATAATTTGTTAGGTAGAAACAGGAAACAAATACAATGCAGAAACATGAAAGTGTTAGTATTGCTTCCTGATAATGTCACACACATATCTATGTCTATGTCTGTGTATTTTTTTACATCTGTGTATTTGTGTATGTGCATGTGATGATTTTTTCAACTACAGAACTTTGATATTTCTGCCTCTTTTTCTCATCTTATAGCCATCTCCAAACAATGTCATCTTGTAAAGCCAGGTCAAAAGATAACTCTTTGAAATCTAGAGTAATGCTTTCCTTCTGTAAATATATGTGTGGTCTTTACTCATAGATCACGTTTTTTGTTGTTGTGTCCATTAGAAATATTATGCTATATGTGCTTACAAAATGGGTGGCATTACTTTTACATTAAAAATAAAATTGCGTTTTGAAGTGCCTTTGTACTAGGGAACACACACTGAAAGAAAAGTACATTTTAAAGCTCTTGTGCAAATGAAACATGATAAATATAGAAGAGATATTAAACATCATATTATCATGTATAATAAAAGTAGTTAGAGATTTTATACTAACCAAACATGAAAAACATTAAAAGTGATTATTTGTCCTACTACATTTCAATTTGTTTGCTGACATTACTGTAGGTGTGTCCTCCATAGATTAGCATTGAAAAAGACAGAGGTGTTTGTTCAACTAACCAGTGTGAAGAACAAAAATTACTAACTAGTGGCTGATTGCTTTTCTGTGACGTGTGATGGTAATAGATCTTCTAAATGCCTGATGACTGGACCACAGATTTCACCTTAAACTGCTGGAGCATAGCACTTATCTCAAGCAGATAATTAGTGCTAGTCTTTCCCTTTGTCCCTAACATGATGAATATAAGTTCTACTCAACAGAGTATAAACTGCACAAGAGCAGAAATTTTTGTCTTTCCTGTTAACTGATACATCTTTAAGCCTTAAAAAGTATTTCTTGGAAAAAAAAAAGAATGAGTATCTGACAAATTCATTACTAATATCTGCTCGCATAGAGTATTCTCTACATTATAATCCAGGTACTCATGATCCTCTTTTAGAGAATAAGGATTGAGCTGAGGACCAAGTACTTAGCATTGAGAAGCGTGGCTGACATTACATGACACAGATTTTTTTTTTGACAGGGCCTATGAGATTTTGTTTTCTCATTCATAAGAAAGGTTCTATTCTAGTATGCATGTGGGGAAATAAATTAAGAACTTGTGTGGTGTTACTCATTATAGCCACTGAAGTTCCAGTAAATAGTCTTCTATTTTTCAAATGTGGGTGTCAGGAACACAGACTTGATTGGTCAATCTGAAATATTAGAAAGATTGGGATAAATTGTTCATAATTCCAGAGATATTAAACTATCTCCTCTTGAGTCCAGGGACCCATAATAAACCCATGGAGAGATAAATCAATCACTAAGAAGGAAGAGTATATACTGAGCTAGACCCAAAAGGAGTCTTATAAAAGATTTTGTACTGCAGCAGAGTCTTCAAAGATTTGATTATGAGATGGAAAATATGAACTTTCAGATGAGCGGCTCAAAGACTTTGAAGCCTCGCCCAGTTTGGCAAATGTCTTTTGGGGAGTCTCCTCCACTTTTCTATTCCTTGATTACTTTTCAAGTCAGTAAAACCATTACCTGTTTGCTTCCAGCAGATAACATAACCCAGAGGTCATTTGAGATTCCTATGATAGATTGAATTGAAAGGTTTTCTTATCTAAGGATTTTATTTATCTTTGATTTCCCCACATTGTATAGGCTCAATATATAAAATATTATGAGTCAGTTTTAACTGTGGCTATAGAAATAGCTATTTTTTTCCTCTTTTTGATACTCACTCATAGGTAGTAAGTCTAATCAATCAAATTTCACTAGTGCTGTCATAAGGCACCTGTCTAATAAATTGGACAAATGGACATAGAAGCCTAGTTGAAAATATATGTCTTTTGACAGAAGGATAAATCAACGTCTTTTGCAATCTTAAATTACAATTCACAAATAAAATCAGGACAATGTCTATAAAGTATTGATCTACTGTGTGTCTCTGCTAAGTAAAAAAATACTCACTTTTGAAGATAAGATATGAAGAACTCAAAACACACCCATACGATAACAGAAACAAATGCCTAAATGAATTATATTGTTAGAAAAAGGGTTTGGCTCATTTTGATATTTTTTAAATAGTATAGGAGGCGGTTGGCAGGTGGGCAATGCTAGAGGATCCACATGAATAACATTGTATGAGCCACTCTGAATGAAATTATTGCCCAAGGAATATGTCCATAATTACTTCTGTTTGGATAGAAAAAGATCTCCTCTTCACGGATTTTCATTTACTGTTTTAACGTAATTTATCTGCCTGACCTTCAATTACATTTAAGCATTAATTTCTGAGAAACCTACTTATTTTCTTCTAGGTCACTAACTGAGGAATTGAGATGTGATTCTAGTGCAGCTTGTACAGATATTATTGAAAGATGTGTAAGAGTTCTCAATGTTATCAGGGTTTCTACCAGCCACAAAGGGAAAAATCTGACTTTGTTTTTTTCCAGTCTAGGATTACAATCCTTTTTCAAAGATATTCTTGATTTTAATGAAGCTTTAGAGCTATCTGCAGTGCAGCTGCTGCTTTGCAGAGTGTCCTGTGAAGCTTTAAGAGCAACACTGACAAAGCAGATTAACTGTTTTTGTGAAGCTTTTGAAAGGCCACTGTCCTAGAGAGGGTAAGGCAAATTAACCTGTGCTGAGCATTCTTTCAAGATTATGGGCATGCTGCCTAGTTTTTGCACTGAAAGCTGAAGAAAAAAGATCGACTGTTTTATTTTTATTTTTTTTTTTTGTTGTTGTTGTTGTTGTTTTCATTTGCAATCAGCTAACTCTGCCTGTGGGGGAAAAGCAAACTTTTCTTATATATACTTGCTTAACACCATCACACCTTGTAACTACGCACAAAAAACATTCCCTTTTACTGACAACAAGAACATATTGCTAACTATGTTTTTAGTCCTTTGTGAAATGAAGGTCCAATATGACAGTTTTTCTTAATTAAAACTCCTTACTAACCATTTCTAAGTCTAAAATTACATTATCTTACATTAAAATGTGATCAACTGTCATTATTTCTACAGAGGTCTTGGATAGTATAAGATAGTACAGGTAAGCAAGACACAGCCCACCAGGAAAAAAATACTATTACAGCAATTGTATTATAAGCTGACAGACAAAAACAAGCATGTGTCTAAAATTTGTTCAGTGTATTTCCATTTAAAGTCACTTGTTTTGATATGCATCATTTGTTTTCTTTCCATATTCTGGTCTACAAACATTTCTTAATAAAGTATATGCAATATCATAACTAGTAGCAGTGCCGGTACAAATAAACTATTTTCTCTTCTGGACAATAGGAGTTGAAATGATAAGTAGACCTTAGATTACCATATACTTAAAGTTTACCTCTTCAACCATAGAGTCAACTTAGAATATTCAGAAACAATAACAAATTTACATTTCTTTCAATATGCAAGACATAAGGTCCTTTATTAAGTAATTCTTAACTCTGTTAAAGTGTAAACAAAATGACAAATTACCTCTAGAGCTAGGCTTAGATAGTCTGCTCTATTAGTTTCCTACTAGCTTTAGATACTACAGCAAAAGAAAAGACGTCATTCATATTGCATTCTGAGGTTTGATTTCTTGAAAGCTTCTTCAATTGCTTGTTACTAAAATGTCAAGTTTAGATTTGCAGCATTTTTCCTAGACATCAGATCAAGTTTGTTATCCTTGAATCATTGGAATAGGGCAGGGTGTATTATGTAGACTAAATGGAATAACTACACTTCAAGTTATTAAGGCATAGTTGAAGAAATTAAGTCAACACTAAGCAAAATATTTTTCATATGTGACAGGACCCATTTCATGTATAAAAGTATGACCAGAGGTAGACACTATAATAATTTAAAAAACACAGAACAACAATAACAACAACAACAACAATAAAACCCAAGCATGGCCTTAGATAGTATCCAAGTCCATGTCTGTATTAGTCAGGGTTTTCTAGAAGAACAGGACTAATAGGATAGACAGATCCAATTATATGAAAGGGAGTATATATGAAAGGGAGTTTATTAAGGAGAATTGACTGACATGATCACAAGGTGAAATCACACCATAGGCCATCTGCAGTCTGAGTCCCAAAACCTCAAAAGTAGGGAAGCTGACAGCTCAGTCTTCAGTCTGTGGCTGAAGGCCTGAGAGCCCCTGGCAAATGACTGGTGTAGGTCCAAGAGTTCAAAAGCTGAAGAATTTGGAGTCTGATGTTCGAGGGCAGGAAGCATTCAGCACGGGAGAAAGATGGAGGCCAGAAGACTCAGCCAATCTAGTCCTTCCATGTTCCTCTGCCTGCTTTTATCCTAGCCCTGCTGGCAGCTGATTAGATGGTGCCCACCCAGGTTGAGGATGGGTCTGCCTCTCCCAGTCCGGTGACTCAAATATTAATCCCCTTTGGCAACACCCTCACAGACACAACTAGGAACAATACTTTGGATCCTTTAATCCAATCAAGTTGAGTAGCAATAGTAACCATCACAGAGTCCAAATCCAAAGTCAACAGAAGGCAACAAAAGCTAACAAAGCATAGGGAACTGGAGAACGCTACTCAGTTTACATCTATTTCTTTTCTGGGAGTAGGAATGGGGTACACAGAGAAAATTGGGTTTCCTTAGATTATCTAGATATCTACCATGGAGGTATGCAGACTTTAGTGTTAAACATACCTTCAACATCAAACATATGGTCCATGTTGACTGATTTCTCACTTGGATCTTTCTCCCTTTCCAAGTTGCCTTAGGGTTAGTTTTGTATTATATAATATTGTATGTAGCTATAGTTTTGTGATGATATTCATTAAATTCTAATGTTATTTAATTATTTCACCAAATATTCATTAGTATTCTTGGTGGGTATCTTTCTAGGTAAAGTCAGAAGGAAGGGAGGAAGGAAGGAAGGAAGGGAGGAAGGAAGGAACCAGAGAGGGAGGGAGGGAAGGAGATAGTATGTGAATTATTATTCAATTTAGTGGAATATTACTTAGTATTCACTTTAAGAAATGAGCCATAGATTCTGTAAAAAGAGCACATTTTGCAGTGCTGGATGCATGCTATTTTGTCTACACCAGTTTTAATTTACACCCATACTTTCAGGAATTCATTCTCTCTGTGTAAATAACATACAAAGTGATATTTGTCCTGGGTTAAAAATCTCATTAGAGGTGTGTGGGGTTTGATAAGATTTACATTTTCTAGAGTGGAAGAATAGGCATTTTCATACCAATATAGTAGCTTGACTTTGGGATTTTTTCATTGTGATATTTTAATTCTTTTGATGTTAACATAGATCTATATGGCTTTCTTCTAGAATCCATGCAGTGTTTGACTCATGCATAGTTTACTATAAACAAACAAACAAAAAACTGTGTAACTATTCTAATTTCACTTGTCAAAGAAGGTAGATGTGGAAACTTTGCACAACATCAAAATGATCTTAGTAAAACGTAGATTAATCTTCCAAGTATCTCAAGGCAACAACTGCAATTATATTGTTAAATAGAACCGTTAGGCATTTGTGTATTACTGGAACTTTAATACTTTCAATTAGAAGAATGAGGGAGAGTAATGATGGAACCAGTGACTGTTCCAAGGAGTTGTAATACTTACTTATTGTAACCATTTCATTTCATTATGGGAAACAGAGAAATTAAGGCATTTGCCTTAATATATATCACATGGTAGTATTCCAAAAGACGGAAATGCCAGACTTCCCACTTGTAGAAATTCACTGATAGGCTTACCACACTACCTTATAATCCTTTTACTGTTGGGGATCACAAAGAAGTTCTGTTATCAGATGTCACATTTGAGAGGAAGAAAAGGTTTTGTAATAGGTTACACTATTCCTTGAGTTTGTCTACCACAATATTAAACAGTAAAATCTTTAATTGGCAATGTACATGTTACAGATGAAACTAGACAAGTTTAAGGGAGCTAGCTTCATTCAGACTTTAAAATCTCCATTGTGATGATGATTTCTTTCAGGTAATGTTATAATTTACTTCTCTTGAAATTATTTATCTGAGAATATCTTGAGGTTTTTATGAAAAATATTTGAACGTATAAAGAAAGTGTTAATGAGTCATATATTCTTTAAAATGTCTAAACATCCATTTGGGGTTAAGATTTTACACAAACTTCAGAAAATAAGTATATTTATACCCCCTGATACTAAATATTCATCAAACTTAACAATATTTTATTTAACAATCTGAGGTTCAGACTTTTCAATTATGTAAACATTTATTTTAAACATCTACATATAAACATTTAAACATACTACATTTTTTAGTGTGTAGTATTTATAAAATAAAGACATCACCCTATTATTTATGACTTCAAGAATTAGAAGTCCTCTTCTTCTAGAGTCACTCCATCTTTTAAGGCAAGTAGTGAAAGTTTAACTTTAGCCTCTATCGGGTAAAGCGACTGAAGAAATATCCTAAAATGTGCCTAGGAAGTGTTTAGTGGTCCTAATTGTTTAATCTTCAGTTCATGCTATTGATTTCTGCTTCTATTTTCACTTCAGCCTATTTTGCCATAATTTGGCAAGATTGATGAAGATCTTTTTGTTCCACTTTACCCAAGTCTTTAAAAGAATTCTCCCTGCTTTTCCTAACTAAATTTTCCTGGAGATTTGTAGAAATGAAGGGAAAAAGCAATAGGGAGTAATTACAATATAAAATAGGCAATATCTTTAAACTAGGTATCAAACATTAAAATTCATCAAGTTCATTTACCACACCCAATATAAGAAGTCTCTTTCTAGATTATATTTGTGTCCTGTCTTTCATGCTTTTTTCTTCTTATAGAGACTACCACCACTTCTTTTTTTGCATGTTCCTAATCTTAAGACATTTTCTATCTGAGCCTGCCCATAGGAAATCAAATATCAGTTCATATTGCAAGGACCACTACAATAAGCATTTTCACCTTATTATTTCAATACCCCCGCAATCTATAGAAGTTTATTTTATACTCCCCAGTTTAAGCTTGTTTCGGAGACCTAATTACATGCCATTTAAACACCCAGACAAATCATCTTCTAAGCAAAATATAATTTACCTTAGAAACTATAACGTAGAATGCAAAAAGGGTCATAGTCAATTTTCAGCCCATTTTTCTTTTTATAAAATATATAGTGAATATAATCTCACCTTATTCAAGGATAAGAGTCATGCACCTCAAATAAGGGGAAATACACTCATCTCCCTCCAGCGATAATACATAAAATACAACAAAACCTGAAAATTATAAGAATGGAAAAAAATTGCATCTTTTTCAGTTTCTCTTGTTGATTTTTCCATTTTTAAAAAAAATTCATGCATATTTAGCCAAGACTTGCAAAATTCCACATTATGATGGGAAACAAAAGGAAATAATTATTCACATATTTTTCAGCATAGGCTTAAATGGACAAGAGTGTTCCTTGAACATAGGGTGGGCAGGGGCCTTCAAATACAAGAAAACTTGAAAAAAAATTGAAATCAGAAGACAAAATCAAGCTGTTTTATTTGCCACTCCACCAATTTGTATAATTAACTTATTATCTGAACTTAACCTGAAATTTTCACGATTTTTTAACTTTTTTATTATTTAAAAAAATTTTATTTAACTAAAGATCTGATTCTCTTTATGTGTGTAAGTGTGAGGTGAAAATGTGGGAAGGAAGTGCATGCTCATATAGCATTGTGCAAATTTTGATACAATGCATCTCAACTACGTAGTTATTGGAGTTATTATGGAACTGAGAAAACTTATTGAAGTCATTAAGAGCCCTATAAATATTTGAAGGGCTGTCAAGTAGAGTGAGTAAATTAATTATGTGTTACTCAAAAGATAGAATCAGGATCAATGAATTAAAGTTAAAAAGCAGCAGCCTAGGACTCAAAAAGATCACAAGATATAGATTGGGCTCTGTTACAAGAAATTGAACTCCTTTTCCCAGGAAATGTTTAAGTAGATGTTGATAATCAATTACTATGGATGTTGTTAAGGTAATTTCTACACTGGGAAATAATTTTCAAAATGCAACTTAAATTCACTTTCAGTCCTACAAGCTATTCATAAACAGAGTGATAAAAATAGTGTAAAATTTAAAATTTTGTCTCTACAAGATGATGCCATAATTTGATATATTTGATCATTAATATATAATTTGATCATTAATATATTTGAACACATAATTTGATCATTAATAATGCATATTTAGTTTGATGTTATTAAGATGTGCATATGCTTCATTTACTCTGTTAACTTTATTTTGATTTTGATTTTTTTCACTCTCTTGATATCTTAAAAAATTATGATTTGGCCACTCACTGCAGTATATGTTCTGCTAAATTTAGTGTTATTAACAAATGTGATCAACATACCTATACTCTTCATGTGTTTGCTTCAGAAGAAGGGCTTCAGAAAACTCTCAATGATTGAATCGTAGGTTGACCACTCAGTAGCTGGCTGTATACCTGGAGATCATTTTTAATATTTTCATACATTGATTTTCTCATCTATAAATTTTTATGCAGGGGAGAGATATCTATGCTAGAAATTGTAAGAATTAAATAAGATCATTTTTGCAAATCAATTAGTGTTGGGTCAGGTATATTATAAGCATCCAAAAATGTTGGTAGTACTTGTTACTATTATCAACAAATATATTTAAAATTTGCTGGAGGTGAAAAGCAAGTTTTTCATCGTTGTATTGATTTTTTTTTCACAGTTCTAAGTGCAAAACAGATGTGAAATAAAGTTTAAAAAATAGGTGTATGGGTTCATAGATGCATGAAAAAGAAAAGTGAAACAAATCACTGGAGGGCCACTCAACATGGAAACACACCCGGATTGATAATAGCCTAAAGTATCTTTCTAAGTCAGGAAACAAATAATCATTGTCTTTCTCTTATGTTTTTACTCAGAGAAAGATCATCTGATTTGTTCTTAACAACTGCCCTTGGAGAAATCATAGTACTCTAAATCACAGTGCAAACATGCCTTGCCTTGGACATATGTAGAAATGTGACTTTATTTCCAGTCAGTCAGGTATTGCCAAAAAGGAAATAAGGAACATATAAATAAAAGAAAGCAGAGAGAAGGAGCCTGTTGTTTTCAGAAAGACTGTCTTTCTGGTGGCATTGTAACAGTAGACACGCCTGAGTTCTGTGGCCCATGTATTTCAGCTTGGCCACCACTCCTACTGAGGAGAAGACACTGGAAAAGGTGAACAGGTATTTGAATTCCATACATGTAGAATACTTGGGGAAGTTGTCGGAATGGACAGATGCAGTGGTAAATATGAGATAAGAATAGTTAGTGTTTGGCTGCCATACAGTATACCAGTTCAGCCAAATAGAGTGCTTTGGCAACAGCCCTCAGGTTTTCTTGATGATGTGCTGCTTTGTTGGGGCAATTTGCCCTTTGGCACCCATTTACCATACATATTCCTACTTTCTATCAGTCAAAGAAATGAAAGATAAGGAAGAGTTGGCATTATAATGCAAATTCTTTACAAGAAATTCACACGTGTTCATATATTTCTTCTTGACATGTATCATTGTATCAATATGTAATTTGTGAACAGAATATGCATATATAGTTATTGGAAAAAATAGCTTAAAATAGGGTTGATTTAAGTTTGTCTTTCTGTAAATGGCCAGATTAACAAAAAATTAGATTAAAATAGTCTGATAACTTTTAAAATGTATTAATAATTATAAAAAGCATGAAAAGAATAATCACAACCATATTAAGAAAATACTAGTGATGCATTGATAACAAAATGAATTTCCTTGAGATTATGGGAATTTCTGCTATCAACATGTCTATAAAATGGAAAGAGCCTAGTGACATTGCTAAGCACAATTTATTAATTGTGATAGGCCCGCTGCTGCAAGTAATAGATGCCACAATTAATGATTCAAATATAAGTATGAATTAATTCTTACCTATGCATTGGAACTGTGTAGGTGATCTACTGTCTCCATTAGGTGTTATTTATGTTTGCTCTGATGGATAATCCCATTTCTGCTAGCTAGAAAACCCTATGGAGAAGTTCAGATGCTGGGTTTTCACAAACCATGTCTGAAAAGAAAACACATCACTCCTGCTTACACTTGATGGCAAAAATCAGTCACATGGCCACCTCGTACTACAAATAATTATGTGCTTTCTGAGAATGAACAGAACAACAGAAAACAATTTTTAAAAGCATTTAACAGACTCTACCATACATTGCATGAGAATCAGACCTGTTAAAAGCATGATGAAGAGTTCTTGGTAAACTATTGTTCTAATGGACTAAGTATGGTGTGTGAAATCAAGACGAAAGTAAGTTTTCATAGCTAAGTTCAAGCTTTCAAGTGGTTACTATGCATAGGTTAAAAAAAAAGTCTTCGGGTACATACATCGTTCAACCAGGAAAAGCTTGCATTATTTTTTTTTGATGTTATATACTTACATATCTTTCAAATATTTTATTTTATTTTATTTTATTTTTTCAAAACTTAATAGGCTATAGAATGATGAGAATCTCATAATGCCAGCTTGCAAGAGCTAGAGGAGAGGAGAATGTGAGATGACTCTCTAGTGGATATAGAGTTTTTAAATTTTATTTTGCTTTATTTTAGTTTCAGGGAGTACATATGCATGTTTGTTATCTGAGTCTGTTGCATGATGCTGAAGTTCGGGTGCTAGTGATCAATATTTGGATTTTCAATCCTTCCCCCTCTCCTTCCCACTCCCCTAAGTAGTCTCCAGGTTCTGTTGTTGCCATCTTTATGTCCATGAGTACCTAGTGATCTCTCACTTATTAATGAGAACATGCCATATTTGGTTTTCTGTTCCTGCATTACTTAGGACAATAGACTCCAGCTACATCCACACTGCTGCAAAGGACATAATTTTGTTTTATTTTTATGGTGGTATAGTATTCCATGGTTTGCATATAGCACATAATCTTTATCCAATCAACCATATGGGCACTTATGTTGATTCCATGTCTTTGCTATTGAGAATAGTGGGACAATGAACATGTGAGTGCATGTGTCTTTTTGGTGGAATGATTTGTTTTCTTTTGGATATATACCAAGTAATGGGATTGCTGGGTCTAATGGTGTTTCTATTTTAAGTTCTTTGAGAAATATCTAAACTGCTTTCCACAGTGGCTAAACTAATGTACATTCCTACCAACAGTGTATAAGCATTCCTCTTTCTTCACAGCCTTGCTAGCAGCTGTTATTTTTTGCTGCTTAATAAAACTCATGTCTGGTATGAAATGGTATCTCATTGTGGTTTTGATTTGCATTGCTTTGATGATTAGTGATGTGGAACATTTTTTCATATATTTGTTGGCCACTTGTATGTCTTCTTTTAAGAGGTGTCTGTTCATGTGTTTTGCCCATTTTTAATGGGATTACTTGTATTTTACTTGTTGGTTTAAGTTCCTTATAGATTCTAGCTATTAGGCCTTTGTCAGATGCATAGTTCTTGAATATTTTCTCTCATTCTGTAGTTTTTTAAATTTATTCTATTGATTGTTTATTTTACTGTGCAGAAGCTATTTTCTTTTAATAGGTCCTACTTGCCAATTTTTATTTTTGTTTCAATTGCTTTTGTGAACATAGTCGTAAATTCTGTAACATAGAAATGACCAGAATGATATTTCCTAACTTGTCTTCAAGGATTCTTGTAGTTTTAGATCTTATATTTTAATTTTTAATCCATGTTGAGGCTTTTTTAAATGATGAATAGTATGGGTCCAGTTTCATTCTTCTGCAGATGGCTAGCCAGGTGTCCCAGCACCATATATTAGAGTGTCCTTTATCTTTTGCTTAGTTTAATGAGTTCATTGAAGATCAGATGGCTCTAGGTATGTGGATTTATTTCTGGATTTCTAACCTGTTCCATTAGTCTGTTTTTGTGTCAGTACTATGCTGTTTTGGTTACTGTAGCCTCGTAGTATAGTTTGAAGTTGGGCAACGTGATGCCGCTGCCTTTTTCTTTGTGCTCAGGGTTGCTTTGGCTATTCAGGCTCATTTTTTTTTTTTTTTTTTTTTCTCATAGGACTTTTGGAATAGATTTCGTAATTCTGTGAAAAAAATAATATAGGTAGCTCGATAATATGTTCATTTTAACAATATCAATTATTCCAATCTATGAGCATGTAATGTTTTTCCATTTGTTTCTGTCATCTATGATTTCTTTTAGCAGTATTTTGTAGCTGTGTAGAGATCTTTCACCTCTTTTGTTAGACATATTTCTAGGTATTTGTGTGTGTGTGTGTGTGTGTGCAGATATTGTAAATGGTATTGTATTATTGATGTAGCTCTCAGCTTGAATGTTATTGTTGTATAGAAGTGTCCCTGATTTTTGTATGTTGATTTTATATCCTAAAGCTTTACTCAAGTTATTTATCCGTTCCAGGAAAATTTTGCAAGAGTCTCTAGGATTTTCTAGGTATAGAATTAGATCATCACATTGTCTGCCAAAATAGGTAGTTTGACTTATTTTCCTATTTGGATTCTTTTTTATTATTTTCCCTTTCCTGACTACTCTGGGTACCACTTCCAGTATCATGCTGAATAGGAATTGTGAGAGTGAATATCCTTTATTCGTTCAAATTTTCAAGGGGAAATGTTTCCAGTTTTTACCTGGTCAGCATTGTATTTACCGTGGGTTTGTCACATATGGCTCTTATTATTTTGAGGTATGTGCCTTCAGTAGTGAATTTCTTGAGGATTTTTATCATGAAGCAATGTTGGATTATTTTATAAGCTTTTTCTGCAGGCATTGAGATGATCATGTTGTTTTTATTTTTAATTCTGTTTATGTGGTGAATCACATTTACTGATTTTTGTATGTTGAACCAACCTTGCATCTCAAAATAAAGCCTGCTTGATTGTTGTGAATTTCATGTGTCGTTGGATTCAATTTGCTAATATTTTGTTGAGGATTTTTGTGTCTATGTCAGGAATATTGGCCTGTAGTTTTTTTTTTTTTTTTCTTCATTGTCTCTGCCAGGTTTTTATAACAGGGTAATGCTGGCTTCATAGATTTAGTTAGAGATGAATCCCCCATCTTTGATTTTTTGGAGTAGTTTCATTTGAATTAGTACCAGTTTTCTTTGTATATCTGGTATGATTCAGCTGTGACTCTACCTGGCTGGCCCTGTGGCATTTTTAAGTTGGTAATGATTCAGTTTCTGAACTAGATATTATTCTGTTCAGTTTTTCCATTCTTTTCTGATTTAGTCCTGGGAGATTTTGTGTCCTCTAGATTTTCTAGATTCTGAGTGTAGAGGTATTCATAATAGTCTCAGAGGATCTTTTGTATTTCTGTGGGATCAATTGCAATGTCATATTTGTCATACCTGACTGTGCTTATTTGAATCTTCTGTGTATTTTTCTTTGTTAATCTAGCTTGTGGTCTGTTTATGTTGCTTATCCTTTCAAATAACCAACTTTTGTTTTGTTGATTCTTTGAATGGATTTTTGGGTTTCAATTTCATTCAGCACCACTCCGATTTTAGTTATTTCTTTTCTTTTGCTAGCTTTGGGGTAACTTTGTTTCTTTTTCTAGTTCCCCTAGCTGTCATGTTAATTCATCAGTTTGAGATCTCTCTAACTTTTTGATGTAGGCATTTAGTGCTAAAAACTTTCTGCTTTAATTTCATTGTTTACCCAAAAATCATTCAGGGGCAAGTTGTTTAATTTCCATTTAATTGTGTGGTTTCGAGATATCTTCTTGGTATTGATTTCTGTTTTTACTCCAATAATATGGTTTGTATGATTTTGATTTTTTTTTTGAATTTATGGAGACTTGCCTTATGGCTGAGAATGTAATCAATCTTGGAGTATGCAAAACGTGCAGCTAAGAAGAATGTGTATTCTGTGGTTGACGGGTGGATAATTCTGTACATGTCTATTAGATCCAGTTATTAAAGTGGTCAGTTTAAATTCAGCAAACAGTGTTTTGTTTGTTTTCTGCCTATGTGATCTGTCTAATGCTGTCAGTGGAGTATTGAAGTCCCCCACTATTACTGTGTAGCTGTGTAAGTCTTTGTAAGTAAAAAAGTAGTTGTTTTATAAATTTCTGTGCTCCAATATTAGATGTGTATATGTTTAGATAGCAAATTCTAATTGTTAAATTGAATTCTTTACATTTTTTCTGTTTTACTGTTGTTAGTTTACAGCCTATTTTATCAGATATAGGAATAGCAATCTCTGCTCGCTTTTTTTTTTTCGTTTTGCTTGTATCCTTGATCTCTCTCCAACTTTTTCCTTTGAGCCTATGGCCTCTCTGTTGCCCAGGCTGGAGTACAATGGCGTGATCTTGACTCCCTGCAGCCTCTGCCTCCTGGGTTCAAGTGAGTCTCCTACCTCAGCCTTCCAAGTAGCTGGGATTACGGGTGCCCAACACAACACCCGGCTAATTTTTGTATTTTAATAGAGATGGGGCTTCTCCATGTTGGCCAGGCTGGTCTCAAACTCCTGACCTCAAATGATCCACCCGCCTTGGCCTCCCAAAGTGCTGAGATTACAGGCATGAGACACTGTGCCAGGTTTGTGAATTTTTTTTTTTTTCTAACTTGACACTGTCTGTTTTACATCAGGCATTTAGACCTTTTACATTCAAGGTTGATATTGATATGTGAGGTTTTGAACCTATTGTGAAGTTCTTAGCTGGTTGTTTCATAGTTTCTAATGTGTGGTTGCTTTTTAGGGTCTGTGGGCTATGTACTTCAGCGTGTTTTTGCAGTAGTGGCTATCATTCTTTTGTTTCCATGTTTGGAACTCCTCGAAGTATCTCCTGTAAAATGGGTTTAATAGTAACAGATTATTTTAGTGCTTGTTTGTCTGGAAAATATTTTATTTGTTCTTTGCTCATGAAGCTTAGTTTGACAGGATATGAAATGCTTGAATGGATTTTCTTTTCCTTGTAAATCCTTGAAATAAGCCCCCAAATCTCTCCTGACTTCTAATGTTTCTGCTGAGAAGTCCGTTGTTAGCCTAACAGCGTTCCCTTTATATATGATCTGGCCTTACTTTCTAGCTGCTTTTAAGATTTTTTTCTTAATTGGTGACCTTGGACAATCTTGTGATGTCATGGTGATGATTATTTTGTATAGTATTTTACAGGTGGTCTCCTGATTTCCTGTATCTGACTGTCTACCTCTCTAGCAAGATTAAGGAAATTTTCCTGTGTTATTCCCTCAAATATATTCTTCATATTCAAAATGGCACATTCAAATATGCTTTTCTCCTTCTCTCTCAGGAATGCCAACAATTCATTGCTTTGGTCACTTTACATAATTCCATATTTCTCAAATACTTTGTTCATTTTTAAAAATTCTGTTTTATTTATTTTTGTCTGACTGGATTATTTCAAAAGACCTGACTTCCAAGTGCAGAAATTCTTCTGTTATGGTCCGGTCTATTGATAAAGCTTTGAATTGTATTTTGAAATTCCCTAAGTGAGTTTTTCAATCCCAGAAGCTCTGATTGATTTTTTTTAAAAGATGTTTAGATCTTCCTTAATTTCCTGGATTACTTTAGAAGTCTCTTTGTGTTGATTTTCAACCTTGTCTTGGATCTCATTGAGCTTCCTTGCAATTTATTGTTTGAATACATTATTTTTAATGAGTTATTTGACCTTCAAGGAACTCACACAGGTGAATTTCATAAAACAGTTATTATTTGTTTTTAACATATTAATGTAATAGGATCCACTTGAGTACTATAAATTAGATATCACAACATGTGAAAATGACAAATCATTTTATAATTGTTATGTATATGCAGAAATGATAAAAAATATTTTTGGATAAGGGCAGTGAAAATGACAAAGACGGTGTCAGATCAGCATATGAAGTGTTCTTGTTGGTCTGTCAGTTATACAGACATATTATACAACTGTCTTCTGAATAGTTACATACCTAAATATTTTAATATTATCAACTAACTCAAGACAACTTTATAGAGTGGTCCAGGCTTTCTGTCAGCCCTTGATGAGTGCTCCTTTTCCACACATCAGCGATGACTTACAAGTACATTTTCATAAAAATTGATATGAACTCTTCAGTATGTAATTTCAATATCTACTTCCAATGACTTCTCCTACCTTTAAAATAAGGCTAAATTTCTTCTTAATCCTTTCTGGTAAGTTTGCTGACTTTTATCATTTTTCAATGTATGCTAAATATGGTTTTAACTTTCTGTCAGTCAATTTATCACTAGTATAGGCAGCGATATTCCAGATCTGAAATGTAAAGTAGCTAAGTTCTTGCATAGTTTTCTGAGCTTAATGCTCTCTTGAATCTACAAATTATTTACTTAAATATCATTTTAAGGTAATTATAATCAAATCAAAAATTTTACTGTCTGAAGCAATGAATATATTTTTTATTACAGAAAATATACAATTTATTTTATTCCCTTCAGCATTTTATACAAGCGAGCTTTTTTTCTAGGTATCAGTCTTTCAACCTTCAATGCTGGCTGTTTGTAACTGTCTTGTATTTGTCCTACTATGCTGCCCATTATTTAGTTTTTAATATTTATTTTAAAATCAAGCACTTTGAAGAAATATAAATTTATTAAGGTTATAATCTTTTGGTTTTGTCATCTATGAAAACATTTTTATTAGATTTTTGTTTATCAACCCCCACAAGTTTTTGACTCTTACTCCCTCTGAGAATCATAATGATTACAAGGTATCACACTTATTTTAAGGTAATCAATATTGCTTTTCTGTTTCCATACATCTACCCTCAATTAATTACAGGAAATTTATTTCACTAAACATATGACAAAAATATCATCATGACAATCATTGCTTTGTGGTTATAAAGTATTTCTACATACTCATTATATAAACATGGATATCTATTATTTAAAATATTACAAATAATATTTTAGACAAATTTGATTCTTAGTAGCAGTAATCATTATTAATAAAACCATTTAAATACTTTTCCCCAAAATAAATCAGGAAGAACACTTACCAAACTTAAACAAGTATTTCAAGAGTAGTATTTGTCATCATATTGTATAAACAGAATGGACCATATCAGTATGTTTACCTATTTATATTCATTTATCAGTGATTTATTAACACTACATTTTATCCCAAGATAACTTATTATTGATTATTGGTAACATTTGGGAATTTTTGTAGGGGGAAATGTCTGTGTTCAGTGGCTTGTGGTGAATTCACTGGCTTTGAACCCAGCTTTATGTATTGGAGACAGGCATGTGTGATCTCAATCTCCAAAATTACGATAGAACATAATTTTGGAAACTGCCATATTAATTTTCAACTTATTTTTAAGTCCTCTTTCTCATTGAGCTTTCCTGTTCTGAGACAACACACACGTTGTATAGCTGTAGGTCTTAGAAAATGATCTTTCTTTTTTGCTACTTACCAAAACAAGTTAGAAGCTTGCATTACAATGAAGACCATGGTTTGACTAGATCTAGAAATTTCTTCAAAATATCTAGTGTTCTTCCTACTTTTTGCAATCTGAAACAGGTTTTAAACAATTCTAATTGTTCTTACCCTGTAAATGGACAAAAAGCAGTCATCGATATTTTTCTATTTTTTGTTGTCTATTGTTCCTCTCTGTAATGCCAGAAGCATACCTTTCCAATATTTTATTTGTTTTCTTTTCAACAACAATTTATTTAGTTTTAGAGAGATTCAGGTTTTATAACTGTAGATTTAACAAAAAAAGACTAAGACTTTATCACTCATCACTCCTATGCTTTCAAGCTATGAAGCTGAAAAGGGATTTTTCTCTTACAATATCTTTGGTGTAACTGAAGGGTTTTCATTTGCAGTAATCGTGTAGCTATCTCATGATCATGTCATGCTTGTCATGTTTGTCTTGCTTTCCCATGTAATCTCAGAGTATAAGTTATCATATTCAACCACAGAGGACTGTGAAATAAGCAGCCTTAATGCAAAATAAGAAAAAATTCATATTTAATTTTTTTGTATTTTCTTAAGCATGTTTCTGAAATAGATACTGTATTGTTATCCTCTAAACATTAAATTATTATTTTATTCATTCCAATGGATAACTCTCATTAGATGAAAAAATTAAACAGGTACAATGCACTTCATTCCTCAAGAGAAGAATTACAATCGTTAAAGGGTTTTCATCTCTTCTTTTGTAACTGTTTTGATTCTTAATGATCTTCTCCTTTGTTCTCATTTGACCACTAAATATGACAACTATATTTGAAAATCAAGTCATCATTTTGGTGTGCAACATTTTTTGAGACTGAGAAAAAGCAGACCCAATAACCTCTCTATTGTCTATCCAGTTGTGCTAACAAGAAAAATTATAATAACAAAAATTTGACAACTTAACATATAAACTTGTGGTGGAAATCACTTTTCTCCTTATTTGTTCCTTATTAAATTTGCACTACCTAGGCCAGGTATGTGAAAGAGATGTCACTATCATATGATAGCCTATTATTTACGCATATACTTCGATTGGTAGATAACCCAGACACCCATAACTAATTTATATTTTAAATAAGAAGCTTTGATATAGCCTACACATTGAATTAATACAACCCCAGTTAAGACCTTGAATCCTCAAAGTACAATTTGTTCAAGTTACATAATCCTTCTGCGCTTTGAATGTGTAAAAATGTGAGTTGCATCACCCGCTCTTTAAAAGAGCTGCTCAAATTAAACGAGATAATTAATGTGAAGGAAATCATTACTGCTTGAAACTTAATGAGTACTCAGAACATTGATAATGATGATGATGGTGATTTGGTTAAAAATCATACAGTGTAGAACTAAAAGGAATGTAACTTTATATTTATTAGAAAATTTAATATTTATATGCATATCTATTTGGTTGGATGGTAGACATGTAAATCCCCTAATTCAACATTCCTCCATCCTTTCTGAGAAGTATGCTGGGAAGATTGACATGGTGCCTTTGGCAAGGGTGTGTCAAACCATTTCTGGTCCTCGGATTCATTTTTTATTCAAGTTCACAGCCTTTACAATGTCTTCATCACTACACAGTCTTAGGTGATGAATATTCTAGGATATTCCCCCTTCTCAGCCGCACTTTTTCTTCAGATCTGTCTGTGTACTCAATCATATGTGTACTCAATCCATGGTGTTCTGTCACAAGTGAGAAATATTCTACATCTCTGTGGAGCACATTTAAGCCTATCGGTCTTAACACAGGATGCAGACTATTATTTTGTCCTCAGGCAAAACTGAGAGCAAAGCAATCCTCAGGCCTTGTAATATTTTTGGACTATATTTAAAGACAAAGAACTGGTTTTCTTCTCAGATGCACAAACCTATCAGGAGTTTATCTTATTCTCATTTCCCAGCCCCTTCCTGAACTTGTCTCTAGAGATAAGGTACAAAACAAATTTTTAGGATCAACTACTGTATTTACTGGAAATACCATATTATTCAACTTTTTGATCCATTATATGTAATCTCTTGGTTTATTATATGAGAAGTACCTTTCATTTAAAATACTATTTTTCCCATATATGTATGAGAAATAATCATATATATATACACACACATATATATGCACACATATATAAATATATTTATGAAAAAATCATATATATTTCAATAGTTTTAAAAATCGTTTCATTAATTTTAGAGAAAACTCACTTAATAATTGTAGACTTACACTTTTTCCTGCATGTAACATGAACAACAACATCATTTTTAAAACAAAGACTACTTCTTGCTATGTTGAGCAACCATTTTTCCAAATGGTGTGAGGTTTGCATACCACAAGGTAAAAATCAACTGTATTTAAATATTACTTGTTCTATCAACTTCAGATGAAAATATGCAGTATAATAATTTTCAAAAACAAATACATTGAGGATATTCTTTGCCATCATGATGTTTCCAAAGCAAAGATAATAAAACGTCAATTAATGAATAATGATGATGAGTAAATAATACCCAAATTTGTTTAATCAGTCAAAATATAAAGCCAGTGAAACTAAAAAGCTTTTGTTGTTTCCTAATCAAGAGACCTTTTGGCTAATTTTATTATTTAATAAAACATTTATTACATTTACTTGGTTCTACAAACTTTAAAAAAATGTTGAAATATACAGATTTCTCATTTTTATTTCTATAAATCAGAATCTTATAATTTTCACTTCATGTTCAAAATATTTCTCCCTTTGCTTCCTATTTTATGCATGGTTTATAAATAGTTATTGAAGAGAATTAGAAACATACTGAATGGTACTTTAGGAGGTATATTATTTTCAACTTCATTCAAATTACAATTATGTGTTCAGTTCAGGATAATAAATAGAGTGGTAATGAATTCTTTCCATTTCTGATGCATGCTATTGGGTATTGGATTTATGGTAGAGATTAGCTTTGATTAATTCTTCCCTGTCTGCTGACTCAACTCTATTCTTCAATATTCTGACCACTAGATGGTAGGGTCGTGTTGCCTAACTGACTAGTCTGGCCCTGCCCCTATACAGCATAAAAAATGTAAGATCATTCATTATTTTTCTTAGCATTTGTCTCTTATTTTAAATGATTATTTATTATAAAACTCCATTTTAATCTGGAAATGTACGTATATACAGACATATACATACGTGTGTGTATATATATATATATATAAAACATATATACATATATACAAACACATACACAGCAGGACATCAAATAATATTGTTTCATTAAAATGTTGATGATTAGCAAAATCAATTTTTGGCCGGGGCCACTGTCTGTGTGGAGTTTGTACGTTCTCATATCATGAGCACGTATGTACATGCTCATATCTGCATGGATTTTATCTGGGTAATTCAGTTTCCTCCCACATCCCAAAGATATGCACATTAGGCTCACTGGCCTGCCTAAACGGTCCCCGTATGAGTGAGTGAGTGTGTGTGTGTGTGCGCGTGTGTGTGTGTTGGGGGGTGGGGGTGACTATGCCCTGTGATGGAATGGTGTCCTGTCCAGGGCTAGTCCTTATCTTGTGCCCTGAGCTGTTGTGATGGTCTCTGGCCACCCACCACCCTAAATTGGAATAAGTGAGTTAGAAAATGAATGAATGAATGAATACAAATTTTTATAAAACAAATATTCATGAAGTATATGATAATTATACAAATGCACAACAATAAGCAATGTGGTATAAAAGTGCTCAGTGGGATCTCCTATTAGTAATTGTTTGCTTTTGAACTATGTAGTGGTAGGAGGGTCTCCTAACAATGTTCATTGTGTAAACATCACTTGATTTAACTCATCACAGTTACAACTACCATCACTCACTGGTTCACTAAAAATCGAGTAAATAATTATCTTACTTATTATTAATCTTTCTTACCTGTATGCATAGATCATATTTATTTTAGTGTTTAATATTAGGAGTGTTTTGGGTATTTATTCGGAAGTTTGATGGTGTTTTTATTACCAGAAATATACTGTAGAAAGTTAACCCTGTGTATATCAATCACCCTATGGTAAAATTGGTTTCGTCATTATACATTGTATTGTTTAAAGTCAAAGTTACCAAGAACCTATCCACCAAGTTAAGTGAGCACATACATTTACACATACACAAACACACACACACACACACACACACACACACAGGTATATCACAAAGATGAAAATTTAAACAAAAAACTTATAGAATATTCTTTATTCCATTCTCTATTTTTAAAATTTAAAAATGACATCTTTATAAGTGATAGATTTAGTGCTAGGTGTCAAATGTGCAAAGATAAATATAATATAGCACTTATTAAGAAGCTGATAGGATTTGGATCTTTGTCCCCATCCAAATCCCACGTTAAATGTAATCCCCAATGCTGGAGGTGGGGTCTGCTGGGAGGTGATTGGATCAGGGGGGCAGTTTCTCATGGTTTGACACACATCATCCCCCTTGGTGCTGTTGTTGTGATAGTGAGTTCTAATTAGATCTGGTTGTTTAAAAGCGTGTGGCACCTCTTCCCTCAATCTCTTGCTCTTGCTCGGGCCATGTAAGACATGCTGGCTCTCCCTTTGCCTTCCACCATGATTTGAAGCTTGTTGATGCCTCCCAAGAAGCAGAAGCCATCCTGCTTTCTGTACAACCTGTGGAAGAGTGAGCCAATTAAACCTATTTTTTATATAAATTACCCAGCCTCAGATGTGTCTTTATATCAGTGCAAGAATGAACTAATACAGAAGCCTATTATCTAATAATGGAAACAGGGAAGTAATTTAAAACAAAAACACAACAACAACTTTGGGATAAGAGCTATAACACAGGAATACACAGTGTGAAAAAGTGCCAAAACCCAAAATGAGGCCAGTGAAGGAAAAAGATATGCCAGAGGAGAAGGACATAACCATAAAGAGGAGAAAGGGGAATAATGGAGTGTAAGGTATTCCAAGCTTCAGAAGAGAATGTGAAGATAAACGTCCTGGGTTTAGATCCTAAAGGATGGATTTAGATGAAGGTCTGATATTTGAGTCAGGCACATGCAAAGAATATCCTAAAGTTCTGCTGGTGAGTAGGAGCATGAAATATCAAGGTGAACAAGCACAACCAGGGCTGTGCTTTATTATTACATACTAAGCAGAAAAGTGTTTCACTTGTTCCCATTATTAGCTTTCACTCATTCATGAATATAAGGTAATTAAAGCTGTTCAATTCATAAAATAAGTGAAAGATAGAATGAAATATATAGATCTACATCTGAACAAAATATATAGATCTACATCTGCACTTTGTTATTACATACTAAGCAGAAAAGTGTTTCACTTATTCGCATTATTAATTTTCACTCATTTAAGAAGATAAAGTAATTAAAGCTGTTTATTTTACACAATAAGTGAAAGATAGAATGAAATATATAGATCTACATCTGATATAATCATTTTAGGGACAAGGAACCAGTCAGGAGTATGTTCCAGCTTCATAATTCAAGGATCAAGTGGGAAAAAAAATCTCTGTGAAATTTAATTCTGATCTACTATTTGTCTTTACTTTTTAAACAAGAGGAAAAAAATAGGGACCCATTATAATAATCAAAACTTTTCCCTAATCCTGCATTTATCACCAGACTTAAGAAGAAGCTTTAGTCTATAAGTGCATTACCCTGAGAAGCAGTTTGGGAGATTGAGTTATATGGGCTGCCAATATGCAAGCACCTATTTTTCAAGAACTAGATGAGATAAAGAATATTTGAGATATATTGCTTTCCATAGTCTAACTCCTGTAGTCAAGTGAAAGGGAAATTGGTACAAATCAAACCACTGCATCTGAGGTAAGTTCTTTATAGAAATAAAACAATCAAATCAAGAATCATTACATACCCCCAATGCTGAAAATATTAGATAAATTTAAATAAAATTAGAATGGAAATGGGATCTCAGGAGGAAATTAATAAATGAGACTATTCTTAGGAAGAGATGCAAATACAAGTATTATAATTCTACATTGATTATAAACCTGAAATGTAAGGTAGTTTGGGCTACTATTAAGATTAAACTTAAAACAGTGAATTTGAGCATACCTTTCCTTGTTCAATTATTTACCAATATAAGGAAAGAGGAAAGGTGTGTCTGGTTTGCTTCTTTTCTTGGAATAGTATTTTTATTTATTCACTCAAATATATATTGAACTTTTAAATGCTAGTCTTTGTGCTCAGGAACTGATTATGCTTACACATGAATTTTGCCTTTAGTCAAAGAGGGAAATCAACATGTAACAGATAAATTTATTTTTTATACAAGTAACCTAGAGATATCAATCAATTGCAGCTAGAGTGCATAACACGGATGAACAATTCCACTCATTCAAACTAGTAGAGATTTTACAAAGAAGGAGATAAAGTAAAAATCTTACAGCATAAGTGTGAGTTCAACAGGCAAAAATAATTAACAGGGAGTTCTAGCAGGGGAAACAATACGGGTAAAGGCATAGATGTATGAAAAAATATATGCTTATTTGGAGTATGATAATTGTTCATTGTGATTTTTTTCAATGTGACTTTCTTAAGAACTTGAAAATTATTATAATAAATTAGAAAAAGCATAATTGAAAATCCAAGAGAAAGGGAATGATGAATATGAGACAGGGAATTGGGTCTCAAGCATAATGTGCAACATAAAATGACATCAACACTTTCCCTTTGGCAAGAGGGAAGAAGGGACATATGGGATGTATTACAGACAACTTGAGAGATGGAGATCAAAAATTTGAAGAACCTTCTCCTTACTGGCCTCAGTTTATACTATGAAATTGAAGACAAGGCCATTCATGGAGGTTTGATGTGAGTGACAGAAACTGAATAGCTGCCCTTGGTAATGGCTGAGTTTGGGGTAGGTGTTAGCAGCAATTACGTGCCCCATTTCATCTCAAGAAGACCCCTTACATCAGCTGCTACTGAGAGTAATTGTTGTTTTTTAAGGCAAGATATTTTAGAGACTTTTTTTTTTTTTTTTGAGATGGACTCTCGCTCAGCCACCCACTCTGGAACGCAGTGGCCCAATCTCGGCTCATTGAAACCACCCTCTCCCGGGTTCAAGTGATTCTCCCATCGCAGCCTCCCGAGTAGCTGGGATTATAGGCACCCACCATCATGCCCAGCTAATTTTTGTATTTTAGTAGAGATGGGGTTTCACCATGTTGGCCAGGCTGGTCTTGAATTCCTGACCTCAGGTGATCCGCCCGTCTCAGCCTTAAAAAATGCTAGGGTTACAGGCATGAGCCACCGCACCCGGCCACATTTTTACCATAATAAATGATAATCAAACCTTTATAAAATCTAGAAGTTCTTCATACTCTTTTTCTTGGTTGTCTTGAATTCACGAATGCTTAAATTGGTGAATTCAAAACTAGTTTAACGTAAACTCAACAATTCTTTCAGGACTTATATTCAGCATGAATATTATTGATATGTTTTTGTTTAGAATTGAAATGGATTTGAGATTTTAGAGGTCCCACAGGTCTCTGCAACCCTTAAGCATTATAGCACTGAGGTTGTCAGAATGTATGAAAATTATAAATCTTAGGCGAGAGATTTAGTAAAATATTGTGAAAGTTTATATTAACCATATTAACATTATCTGTGTATAATCATAACTTATTCCCACTGCTACTTTGAAATACACCTTTCCAGGGTTAGCAGCAACTTATTCTTGTTCAAACCCAATAATTTTGTCTCAGAATAGCAATTGAGAGAAGAACATCTGTAGCCACACTTCCTCAGCTCAATTCTGACTCTGCCACACATTAACTAGTGTAACCTTGGACAAATAACATAATTTCTTAGTGCCTCAGGTTTCTCACCTCTAAAATGAAGTCAATAATTGAATCTACTGCATTGGATTGTAAGAATCCAATGTCTGAGTTAGGGTTACATTAGCTACTGTAACAAACAAACCACCAAGTTTCAGTAACAAAATAAAGTCAAGCTTTTTTTGTCATTCTGAACTTTCTGATGCTCATTTTCCTGGTCTGCAGAGGTGGGGGTAATAGCACTGACCCCTCTGTCATTCTGGGCCCCACGTTGCTGACAGCTCTGTCATCCTCAGCTGCACCGGTGTCCAGTTGTTTGGGGGGGAATTGATCGTGGGGGATCAACCATAACGAGTTTTGATGTATCATGCTTGGAAATGTTTCTCATGGTTTCCCATATATCTTCTGTTTGCTAAAACTGTCACAAGTCTACTTCTAACAACATGAGAGGCTGGGAAGTATTGTTTGCCTGTGTGTTTAGAAAAAAGAGGAAATGAGATAGGTGATGAGTCTGTAATTTCTGTAAAATTCTACTATTTTGGACATGAAAATATAAATGTAACGTTCTTTTAAAATATGGAATATACTTACACCCACTGCATGAGAGACAAACCAAAGTTCCCTCCAATCATTGTACCCAAGATCTCTGGATCTAGCAGAGTTATGTCCATCAGTTCTGGATTGGTTCCTCACATCTATCAATAAAGGAACTTAAAGCAACAACATTTTCCAGCCCAGACAGATGATAGCCACAATAACTGCATTTCTCGTGTAGAAGAGGGAAGAATAGAAGACACAAAGCAATTATTGATAAAAATATTATGCATTCTGAAGACTTCCGAATTTATGGATAGGGCATGTCTCTTGATTAGGCTTTGGCTCTGCTCTCTGTGAGGAAATTAGTTGTCTGGTGTTATCCGCAGTCCTTGACCCCTGCCTTTTGAAAGTTTATTCTTACCCATTGCTCTCGGTGACCACATCTGCAATGGCCATTCCACTAGGATGAATTTCCTCCTTGGGAACACCATAGCTTCCAGAAGCCACTTGCTCATTATAGTTTGGACTCTGAGGGCTGTTTTCAGCTCAAACATCACTGTTTCTCAAAGTATTTCCATGGCATCTAATCTTAAGTTCAGTCTTGCCTGTTTCCTGTATATCTGTGCTTCCTTTATTACATTTTCTTGCACATAATCTTATGTGACTCTGTTTTTAATTTTATCAAAGTCTTCAATAACTTTCTTCGTAGGCAACTCATTGTTAATATGCCCTTCAGTCTTGTTTACCCTCTCCCTTCAATCTGAGTTTATAAAACTTCACCATGATGCTAGTGTAACCTGTCTTAAACACATACCTTATGTCACTTATCTGATTTTAACTTCTGTTTTAGCACCTGATGAAGTCCATCAACCTGACCATGAATAACAAGCCCCTATAGGAACTACTTCTTGTTTTTGTTTTACCTTCAGCATACTCTCAGCTCTGGGTCTTGCACATATGTTTCCTTGTACTGGTGACAAGATTCTCCATATTACATAATTCTTATGCATACATTCAAGGTCTCTGTTTAGGGATTTGATTTAGGTTTTGATTGCTGTACTAACAAATTACCACAAGCTTAGTGGCTTAACACAACACGGATTTATTATCTTATAGTTTTGGGGGCCAGAAGTCCAGCAGGAAGCTCCCTGGGCTAAAATCAGTATGTCGGTGCTGAATTCCTTCTGGAGGCTTTAGAAGAAAAATAGTTTCCTAACTTTTCAGCTTCTAGAGGCCACTGACATCTCTTGGCTAATGGCCCCATTAGTCCAGCTTTCAGACAGCATGGTTAGGCTGATTCCTTCTTATTTTGCAATATCGCTGCGTCTCTCTTTTGTTCCTTTCCTCTACTTCAAATGACTGTTTGGATTATATTGAGCCCACCTAGTTAATCCAGGATAACCTCAGTATTCTAAAGTCAGGTAATTAGCAACTATAATTCCCCTTTGCCCTGTAACCCAAGACATTCATGGATTCTAAGGAGTAGGATGTAGGCATTTTGGGGAAGACCATTATTCTGCTTACCCAGTATTTACTTCTCCAGGAAATCTTCTTTTACTCCCCAGGCTACGTTATTATTTTTCCAATATGTTTCCAAAGCTGTTCCTACTTTTCTATTATTCTCCATTTAAAAATCACAATTTTTGATACAGATTAATCCCTTGATAGGGATCAAGGTCTATGAAGTATTTTTTTTAATCTCAAAATATCTATCGTAGTACTCTACATATACAAGTCGCTCATTATATTTTGAAAATAAATTAGGTAATTTTGTGAAAAGATACAAAGCCCAAAGTACTGGGTGACTCCTCACATCTCTTTCAGCCATATTTTATTTTGTTGAATTGCATTTGATGTATGAAAGATTAGTCAAGGCATTAAAATACCTATTTGTAGTTTTTCTAATTTTGAAAATATGAGTTGAAATATATATTTACCTACTTAGTTCACCAACTATCCACATAAGAGGAACACAAAGCTGAAGCAATGAAAGCGTCAAGGTCAGGTCAATCTGGGTTAGAATTCTGTCTGTCTTAATAGCTATATGTCTGTATAATTCATTTATTTCTTTAAACCTTAGTTTTCTCATTTGAAATATAAGAAGAATCCTAGTAGCTATCTCAAGGGTTGTTTTGAGGATAAAATAAGATAATGCAGATAGTACTTATCAGAGTGCCCAGAACTTATGGAGAGCTCAGTAAGTGTTGATTATTGTTGATGATGTTGTAAGAATAAAAATTTGCAAAATGTAAAACTGAACAGATACTTACACATTACATGTGATTATGTTAAAATCACATAGGTTGCAGCATTTTGATTTAACAGTACTCTATACTTAGGGAGATTTCCCTACTAAATACAAACTTAAATTCATGCTAATGCTTTTATCGTTTTTACCACTTGCAGAATACTGCCTGCCCCACCACCCTTCACGCTTACTTCTGCTTTCCTTTCTTCTTCCTGTATCATCTATGCTATCTATTTCTTTTACTTACATGTTTCCTATTAACATGATATACATGCATCAAAAAAAAGGCACTACCAAATTTTGTTGGTCTGATTTACTCAGCACCTTATCAGCTTCTCTTAAAAAGGCATAAAAATCTGTAGGTACCAATGCCCTATATTTCTGTAGTTAGCCAATTTTATCCATCATATTTAACTGTAGTGTTCTGAAATAGGTCCATTTAATTATAATTTTACTTATTTTTTTCAAATTGCTCTAAATTACTTGTAATTTGTAGTCATCATCTTAAGAATGTGTTGGTTAAAAGTAATTTGTAAGTTAAAACTTACTGTGCAGTGTACAGTTTGTAGTTGATGACATTAATGGTAGCTATTACAAGGATACACTGAAGAATTTGAAATGCATGTTTAAAATCAAATTGAATAGAATGACAATCTTGCTCAAGAAATAAGCCACATATTCTCAGAATAGGTTATTATAACCACAAATTGGCAAAGATTTCCAATTAAATATTTGAGACTATGAAAGAAATAACCCATCACATATGACATGACATTTCCTGAAAAATATCACCCATATCCTTAGCTATCTCCTATTATCGGATGATGCAAAATGAGATTTAATTTAAGATTTGGTCTTACTATTTTGGAACTTTAATTTAAGAAACTTTATCTTGATCTTCTTTTCAAGACCTTTGAACCGCTCATATTTGAAAGCTTTCAGTAACTTTGGGAAAAAAAATCATAAGAAAGCCTGCGAATATTGATAACACATCTTAAGGTCTATTTCATTTCCTGTTTTGAGGCACAAAGACAACTTGTAATATAACTGGATCCACAACTGAGGTACTCTGAACACTTAGGAAAGGCTGCTCTATTCATTTCAATATGTCAGGGTAGAATAGATATATTTAGGAGATCACTGGGAAGGATAAAGTATTTTTTCTTTCAAATATCACTGAGATCATAAATATATTGTTAGAAATGCTATATTTTGACTTTTCTTGATGCTTTAGTGTCATTCAAAATTTATTTTGGCTTTTTCAGCTACATGCATATTCTCTGTAACAATATTTCTAAATGATAGCTCATTTTCAACTATGTAGGAATTTTAGGACTCTTTTTATATTGAACTTTGCAATAACATAAATTCGCAATTTATGAAAGATCATCATTTGCTATTGAGTTTTGGCACCACTTCAAGTGTTGCCAGTTACTTCAACATAAATATACTTTAATTTTTAAATGTTTTTATCTACAAGGTGACCTTAGAAATACATATATATATATATATTTGATTTTTCAAATATCATGTGTTTTTTATGTTTTCTAGACAGTGATGAGTTTAAATATTTTGTCTAATTAACATAACATATGCTTTGAATTTATATTAATAATATGATCAACATGCCTCCAGGCATGTGAGTATTTATTCTCCTGGCACTATTCTTATAAGTTGTGTTGTTTTTAAACTTTATAAATTCTTTTTCACCTGTGGAAATAGACTTTACAATTGTTTTATTTCTCCACTCTCTTAGTCCCAGGTTTTCTTTCTTCTCTATCTTTAGTGCCACCAGTTACTTTACTCTTATACAATTTAGAAGATCTAATCAACTTCTTTTCATATAGGAAAAGTTTTTTATAGCACTGTGATGATATAAACTTTCCCACAGAATAAATCAACCTCCATATTAACTGAAGATAACATTAAAATAAGTATTTTTGGTTGGCATTTGGTTTATATCACTTCCCAGATTCTATGATCAAATTTTTATTAATATTACTTTTTGAATCCTCAAAACAAGTATCATTATTTCTATTTAATTTATACTTTCTTTTGGCTCCTAACATCAAATTCTTAATCATTATACTCTGCTGCCAACCACTGTTTTTCAAAATTGATTATATATCTCCTTACATTCTGCCTTTCACACTAGGATTAATCTTTGTTTCATAAACATTCTTCTCACTTTAATTTATCTATGTCTGTGCTCAGGTCTTTTCTGTAACCTTGGATGTTTTCCTCATATTTCTCATATATAAAAATCATTGTCAGTTTTCAAGGCAAAGTTTAAATGCTGTGTCTTCTATGAAGCCTTTCTTGATAATTGAAATTAAAATAAATGTTCTACTTTTTCAAACTGCAGTCATTTATGATAAAAGCACATGGGACCTTGTTGTTTCAGTTCATTGGCACTCTTGCTAGAATTCTGACTCCAACCCGGAGTCAGAAAGAAAGTACAACATAATTTAAAATACTTCGGTTTTTAAGTAATAGTTATCAGGGTTTCAAACCTGGCTCTAGCATTCAATAATGCTTTATCTAGAGAATATAAAACCCTACACGCTGGTTATGGAATTAACTAACATGCACTAGCAGGTATTCACTCACTTGAATTATATTGTTTTTGTTTAAAATTAAATAGCCGCTTTGTTGTGCATCATGGGCTAATCTATTAATTTAATTTATTCTTACCTCATGGATTTGGATAATTATAGAATGAAGAAATATGTAATAAGTGACTTTGATTTTGAAAGATGAGCAATTAAAAGCCTTGGAGAGAAGGTGGAGGCTTAGGTATTTCAAGGGGAACTGTTCTATGAATATATAATTAATGAGTTAGAGAAACTGGGGAAAGGGAGGGAGATTGAGTAAACAGTAACAAAGGGAGAAAGTTATGATAATTACATATGAGAAGATGATAATAGTGCATTAACTGATAGTCTTGTCTTTTAGAGGAGCTCATTTATTTAAAAAAATGGCATGCAGTATGCTAGATATTTTACATAATCTATCATATTTTTTCCAGAAAGAAATTTTGGTCAATTCAGAATGCTATTGTAATCATTTCTAAGCATATATAAAAACATATTAGCCTTAGAAATACCAGAAAATATGTAGTTTAACTTTGTTGTATTTGACTAGCACTTGAATTAATCTTGATCACAAATTAGTATTTTCAGAAAGCCTGTATGCCTTACGGTGGAATATTTTCAATAAACATGAATATGAGCTGTTAAAAGCTTTTCTCGGTAAACTGAAAGTCAAGAAAGTGCAGAACATTTTTCATGCAATTAACTACAAATGTTTTGCATTCAATACATCATCCTCTTCCTTGTTTCCTGTAGGTTCTTTCCTTGGTGTTATTTGAAAGGGGAAACATCAGTTTAGTTTGTTAGAACTGCAGTTGTTTTTTTTTTAAACCAACAACAAAATGGTGAGTCCGTATATACTAAAACACAAAACTTACAAATAAGGGAAAATATACAGACACTAGTGATTGGCCATTGTAGCCTACTCCATGTCTTCCAGCTGCAGACTCTGAAGGGATCTCTATGAAATCTGGTAATTAAAGTTTCCAAAACCATTACACTAGAAGATTAAAATAAAATAAATTAGATTAATTTTAGGGATTTCATTCTGAATCTTTGAGATTTAAATGTTATTTTTTATAACTAGAATTAACTAAGTAATATTTTCAGATTAGCAAATTATAAATTAGAGTGGTGGACACTCCTGGAAAGAATTATTTCCTAAGTAAAATGGGATTATTTCTCCTTATATAAATAATCAGGGAAAATAAAATTAGATTTCTCACAAATGATTCTTTGGCATTATGAATCCACTTTAAGCAAAATTGTCATACCCAGTGTGAATTATCTTAGGGTTCAATATAGAGTATAACACAATGAGATTTGTAAAATAAAAATCTTCAATCATGAGATTAATACCAGTCATTTGAAAATTATTTTTGTTGGAACTATAGAAAGTTAATCACACTTCTCTAAAACTATTTAATATGTACCTAAATCATGTTTTTAAATTTAAAAAATTACAGTAAAATAGATGTATCATAAAATTTATCATCTTAACCATTTTTAAGTGTATATATCAATTGTATTAAATACATCCATATTGTACAACTATCAATACTATACATTTTCAGAAATCTGTTCACCTTCAAATGTGAAAATCTATTTATTAAAAAATGACTTTCCATTTCTCCTTCTCCTGTCTCCTGACAACTACCATTCTACTCTGTCTCTCAAATTTTGGGGTATCTAAACAAATCATATAGGTGGAATCATACAATATTTTTAGCAGTTTTTTTTTTTTATTGTGGACTTATTACACTTAGCATAATGTCCTCAAGATTCACACATGCCGTAGTATGAGTTCAAACTTTCTTTTGAGGCTGAATAATATTTTATTTTGTATTGATACCACACTTTGCTTATTTATTCATCTGTTGATGTACACTTGGGTTGCTTAGACCTTTGAGATATTGTAAATTATGCTGCTATGAACATGAGTATACAAATATTTATTTGACACCCTGCTTTCAATTATTTTACATATAACCTAGAAGTGGAATTTCTGGATCATATGGTAATTCTGTTTTTAATTTTATGTCCCCAAACTGCCATACTGTTTTCCACAGTGTCTGCACCATTTTAGTTGTAAATTTAGAAACATTAACACATAAAACATATATACATTTTAACATATGGCAATGCTATAAAGTCTAACCTTTGTTAATATCTTTCTTCTGAAAATTCAAGGACTTTAGAATCTTTTAACTACATTTCCTCTCTTCCTTAATTATATGTCTATTGTTTAGTTGTTTTAAATGTATTAACAACAATTCTTTTATTATTATTATTATTATACTTTAAGTTTTAGGGTACACGTGCACAACCTGCAGGTTTGTTACATATGTATACATGTGCCATGTTGGTGTGCTGCACCCATTAACTCATAATTTAGCATTAGGTGTATCACCTAATGCTATCCCTCCTGCCTCCCCCCACCCCACAACATTCCCTGGTGTGTGATGTTCCCCTTCTTGTGTCCATGTGTTCTCATTGTTCAATTCCCACCTCCTTTGTAGGGACATGGATGAAGCTGGAAACCATCATTCTCAGCAAACTATCACAAGAACAACAATTCTTATACAATCATTACTGTTTTACACTTACAGTTTTGCCATTCATGAGATATTTTCTTTTATCTAGTGCTAAAATTCAAGATATACAAGTGTTCTTATGTCTTCTCAAAAGCAAAATTATGTTTAGGTTGCTGTTAAATAGAATTGAAAACTATATACAAGTGTTCTTATGTCTTCTCAAAAGTAAAATTATGTCTAGGTTGCCCTTAAATAGAATTGAAAACTATCGAAGCCACAGTTTTAGGTGTAGGTGAGGGTGTGGAAGGAGTTAGAGGTTCCCCATTACCTTGACTCCTTTGATGTATGTTTATACCATATCAAACAGGTAGGTCATACAAACTGAAGTTTAAGTTCATCTGGGTTAGGCAAATGTCATCAGAGCAAATCTTGCTTCAGTGTTTGGTTCACATTCCTATGACTTAGCTTTCTCAGATTTTTGCTTCTAAAGTTTCCTAATTTTCTTGCCAGTTCAATGTATTTTGAAATGTTAATTTTAGTCACACATTTAATTATTCTTATGGTAAGACAATCCACCATCTTGCAGGAAATGGAAGCTTTGTTCATTACTTTTGTCTTTTGTTAGTGTTGTAAAGTACAGATGGAAGGAAAATGAAAAAAAGAAAGTTACTTCTTAATATGGAAGCTCTTTTTTTCGAGGGAGGTAGTGAACAGTGCTTCACATTACTGATGAGCAAAATCTACACTTTGAAAAAATTAAAAAGCAGTAAGACTGAATGATAGACTAGAATAACTTAACTAGCTTGAGTGAAAATATGGCATTGCTTTCTATCTACTAACATATATTAAGTTCATCTATGCACAAAGCTATTTGTGTACACAAATGGAAATAAGAGCATGAAATACTAATAGCCCAGACTTAGATTTGCCTTAGATTTGTAGAGACAACTTAAAGGTGCTTTAATTAGCCAGGTGTGGTGGTACAAGCCTGTAATTCCAGCTATTGGAGAGGCTGAGGTATGAGAATAATTTGAACCTGGGAGGCAGAGGTTATAGTGAGCCAAGATAGCTCTACTGCACTCCAGCCTGGGTGACAGAGCGAGACTCTGTCTAAACCAAAAAAAAAAAAAAAAAACCAAAAAAAAAAACAATGTTTTAAATCAGGAGCTCAGTTCATCATAGGGCATTAAAAAACTTAAAATATTTAATAAATATTGTATGTTTTAATTTTTAATTTCATTCCTAATTATTACTCTTTGACTTTAGCAACGTCATTGAACCAATCCCAATTAGGATTTTGTTTCCAAATCTGTAAAGTGACAAAACACACTATACAAGACAGAGTATTTTGCACTCAGTAGACACTCAAGGGTTTAAACAATATGTCTTCCTCAGAACTACACAATTTTCATGGAAATGATTTATTTTTGGAGAAACTAGTAGTGTCAATTGTAATTTTTACTGCTAATCAATGCTATAAAATTTGAACAATTGTAAATATTGAGGTACTATATTATTTTACAATAGTATCTTTTATTTAAATATTCTAAAGTATTCAATGAATTTTATGCATAAGAATTACTCCATCTACCTTTGAGATGTGACATTTATATAACCCATTTTTTCCTGGTCTCTTTAACCTCATTCTTGTGTCTAACTGTAAATGTGCCTGCTGTACAATAAATCTTGATTATCTGTGCTAAAATAGTTGCACTCTAGGACATGGAATTAAAAAAAAACTGATCTATCCAGCTAGACTACAGAGAATGTTGATATGTTTCAAACTTAATCCTTATAACAACTAGGTCTAGGTCATGGCAATTTTATGTAAAGTTATACCCCCACCTCCACACCTAGTCTAGTCTTTAATTCAACAAAGAATTCTATTACCTTGAAGAGGTAATATACAGTTTTCATTAGTTCATATTTCAAATAAATATTAAAAATATATAGTTTTATTTTCTCTAAAACTCCTTTCATTTCTGTCTTTATGACCCTTGGATACCCTACTCTTACATTCAAAATGTTTCAGTGCCCTCCAAAATCACTTATTTAAATTCAGATACTCCTTTTCAACCACAGTGCCAGCTCACAACCTTCTTTCATTTCCTTTAGAGTATGTTGCTCTTCTGCTCAGAAATTAAAATAACATTTTTGGTTCAGAATTTTTTTTGGACAGCACTAATTTATGAACTGTTTCATATTGGCAGGTATCTTTATCTGATTAAGTCTTTGTTTTATCATCTCTACAAGAGTGATGATTTTATTTATAGATGCCTTACAGAATTATTGTGAGTCTTCAAAGAATGAGAACATTGATATAAAGTTATGGCTGAATATAGTTATCATTGTTTTTACAGGGTATCAGTTGAATATTGCCAACAAAACAGAAAAGAAACAGTATTTTATTGTTATAAGTGTGTGCATGTGATATGACGCATAGTATAAAATACTTTTCCTTATTAATTTATGATTGACATAATTGTACATATTTATGGGATACAATATGATGTTTGATATATGTATACATTATGTAATGATCAAATCAGGATAATTAGCATATCCATTCTCTTAAACATTTATCAATTTTTTCCAATGAGGTTTTAAAACCTCTCTTCTAGCTTTTTTGAAATCTACAGATATTTCAAAATGTTTATATTTACAAATATCTGTATATTTCAGAATATATCTATGTTAGCATCGTTGCTAACTAGTCATCCTACTATGCAATAGAACATCAGAACTTATTGCTCCTATGAAGCTGGGGTGTTGTAGCAATTGACCAATTTACCCCCATCTCCCCCTCTTCTCCTTGCTTTCTAATAATCACTATTCTTCTTTCATGAGAATAACTTCTTTGATTCCATATATTAGTGAGATTATGCAGCATATGCCTTTCTGTGCCTGGCATAGCTCACTTAACATAATATACTCCAGGTTCATTCATATTGTTGCAAATGACAGGAGTTTTTTATGCCTGAATAGTATTCTACTGTGTATAAATGCCATACTGTCTTTATTCATTCATCAATTAATGGACATTTGGATTGATTCCATATCTTGGATATTGTCAATAGTGCTGCCATAAACTAAAGAATGCGAATCGATCTTCCACACAATGATTTCATTTCATTCAGATAGTTACCCAGGATTGGGACTGCTGGATGATATTGTAGTTTGATTTTTAATTTTTTGAGGAACCTCCAATTTTTTTCTACAATTGCTATACTAATACCAGCAGTATATAAGGGTTCCCTCTTATACCAGTATCAGTTTAGGTTAATATATCTTCGTAGTATGCTTTGAAGTCATATAGTGTGATGATTTGTGAAGGATAATTTTTAATATGTAAGTCTTTGTAAAATAATATAGTGAATCACATACTAGCTACCTAGGGATATGTTTATATGTTTATTGAAAAGTGAAAATGCATGATATTCTTCTATTATAGATGTTATATAATTTAAAGCCAAAAATCTAAAAAAAAAATTTGAATATTTTAAGCCTAGGTTCTTGGTTTTATAGCATGGAAAATAAAGAATATAAATGACAAAGCAATTTTTTCAAGTTTATAAATCAAGTTAGTGGCAGAATTCTTACTTTCTTCAGGTTTCCATTTTTTTAAAATTAAACATTTATTTTATTTGATGTATAGTGTTTTTTCTTCATTAGATGACTAACTTTTATATGAATGGCCATTTGAAGTACTACCTAATGGAAAAAATAAGTTATTTATGATTTTATGTTGATTGTTAAATTTTTTATTAAACCATCAGTTGTATTTTTAAATACCTAGGGGGAAAATAAAGATATTTATTTTATCTAACCCTGTAATTAGAAGAACTGAATCATCTTCCATTTTCCAATTTGCCAGATTTTCACATATATCACATTAATAATTGAATATTGAGACTGAACCAAATTCAAAGTAGTTAATTTTAGTTGAGTGAATTCAGTGCCATCTGGACTTCTGGCTTTACTGACTTTTAACTGACCTAGTTCTTTCAGAAGTGTCCTCATACTTAATTTATAAAATACTTACTCAAGCCTAAACCAGAATAAGTAAGGCTACTTGATAGAATACTTAATTGCAATTTTATTAAAAAATGGAATAAATGGAATAAATGACTGATGCTTTAAAGCTTATTTATTTTCATTGTCAGATAATTATGTAATATAGCAGCCTTATTTCTCAATATTTAATTTATAGCTTTTACTCTCTCCTTTTTCAGTCTTTATTGAATATTACTTCTGTATTATCTGTTTGGAGCCTTCTGATTACAATATATTTATTTTACAAAAAGAATGATTATCCTCATCTTCATAGTCACCCCATCCCTATCTGAATTATTTATTTTCTATAAAACATTGTATTTAAATTATCACTATGAGTCATTATATCATTTAATTTATGTTTACATTGATATCAAAGCATTACTGTTTCTACAAAATTTAATTTTAATTACTCTTTGGAGATCATATTGAGATTATCTTTCCTTTAAATTTTTAAAAAGTTGATTTCCATCTGCTCTATATTAAGAAACTTGGAAAATTAAAATGTTATCTAATTATAAGAATTATCATTATGTTTTTATAAGTGTAAAATAAGGCCTTAGCATCCCCCATTCATTTTGAAGGTGATATATCAACTTGTTATAGATGCTAAATTTTAAACTAATATTTTTATCTTTTTGCCAAATTGAAACACAACTATAAATGTCTATACTTTAAAGATTATTGTTATTATCATCACTAGTTATGTTTTATAACAAGGACATATAATAGTTTTCACTAGACAGAAGCTAAATATTTTCTATATTCTGTGAAAATATTCACATTCTGTTTAAATATATACAGCACTTACCTAAAAGTCATTCTTAATGTAGAGGAACTCTGTAACTCTGTTACTCCTGCCTATTTTCACATTTATGCTCTCAGCAACCCAAAATTAGTCTAACCTGTGGAAGGCATGGGACTTTTAAAATGTGAGCAGAAACAAGTAAGCCATGGTGCATGTATTGCATAAAATATTTATGAGGCGATTTTTAAGGAAAGGTTGAATAATTAAGTTGGGCAAATTTAGATCAAATGTGAATAATCGTGTAATTGAGAGGTGTCCAATATTCTGCAGTGAGAGTTCATACAAATCCAAAATTAACATACTGAACAGTTATTACTGGTGCTGCTAGTTTGGATTTTTATTATCATTTTAAATATTTATTATATTTATTATTAACTAAAAATTATTTTAGTTGTAACTGGGTTTTGATATATTTGTCATAGACATCATCTTTTTAAATCACAGTGTGATACATTTAGAGTTATAGAGGTGTGTTTGACAACTTCTACAACGTTCCATCACTTAAAATATATATATACATTTATATATTATATATATAAATTTATGTATATATATACACTTCTTGTCCAAACTTATAAATGTGCAACACCAAAGTGGACTGTAATGTACGCTGTGGTCTTTGGGGAATAATAATGTGTCATTTGCTTTCAATAATTGTAACAAATGTGCTACCTGGTGGGAGATATTGATAATTTAGGAGGCTGTGCATCTGTGGAGCTTGGGGGTAGGTGGATTAACTCTATATTTTTCTCTCAGTTTTGCCTTTAGCATAAAAGTACTCAGAAAATAAAGTAAGTTAAAAAATGCTTCTATCTATATACAAGTAGCACCAAAACACTTTCAGCAAAGAAATATAGGGAGCTATAGGCATATAAATTGTATCTATAAATATTTGCTGAAAAAATGTTTTTCTATAACTATATATCTGTTTAAATATTATTTATGATTAAATGATAAATTTTGTCAAAAAAATGCTTGGTTTTACTGTCCACTTTTTCCTCTCAACAAATAACATTTTTGTATAGTTATGTAATCTTTCCCTATAGTCTTAGAAAACTCTACTTTTAAATGAACACAGAGATAGTTACGTAATTACACTGAAATAGTTTTCTCACCTCACTTTGTTTTCTCAACAACTTCTTTAATATGTCTGTATATTCCAAAACTCTAGAAGACTTTTCAATATTATATATACTTTTAAAATTTTTATTTCATACATTTTCAGGACATTGCATAAAATTATGTGGAAGGAAGGAAGGAGATAAATGAAGGAATTTTGAAATAACAGGAATTAAGAAAAAGTGGAAAGAGTAAAAATATGATAAATATAAAACTTTTTTTTTTCACTATAGTTTTCTAAAGTATTTTGACAGGTGAATTGAAAATATAACACTATTTTCATTGTTCAAAAGGAATTTAGAGGAACTATTAAACACAATTATATTATAAATGGGAGAGATAAAATGAAGTAGAGGGAGGTAAGAGGTAAGGTTTCTATGGGAACTGGTAAAATATTGACCCCAGTGGACTGCGATAAGATATATATATATATATTAGTATGTAAAACCATCAATAAAATATATACAGAGATATAATCGACATTACTATAGATATATAAAATTAGAATTTTAAAAACTATTCAAGTAACTCAAGAGGATAGGAAAAAAGCAGAAGAGAATGGAAAACAGAAACAAAAGAAAGCATCCTACTTAAGTTTTATAATGTTAATCATTACTTTAAATAGAGATGGTATACATACACTAATTAAAATACAGACACTGGTGGAATAGATCAAGAAAACATAGCTCCTATGTAAGCTGTCTATGAAAAAAACACACTTAAAATATAACAACATAGGTTAGGTAGAAGTAAAGAATGGAAAATGACATAATAGGTAAACATTAATTTGAGAAAAAGAAGTAGTGACTATATTAGCATAAGGTAAGGCAGAATTCAGAGCAAAGAAATCTGCCAGAGACAGTTACTTACTATAATGATAAAGGATTAATACAACATGAACACATACTAGCCTTAAATATGGATGCACCAAACAACTGGGCTACAGGATATTGTAAACGAAATTTAATAGAATTGAAGGAAGAACTAAAATAATCCACAACTATTGATGGATATTTCAACACCTCTCTCGTCAGTTGCTAGAACAACTTGATGAAAAGTCAGCAAGGATATAGAAGAACACAACAATGTCCACAAACATGATCTAGTCAATATATATATAGAACCCTTTAACCAAATACACAGACATTTTCAGGGCCCCTGGGTCACATGAAATAGAGCATATTAAGAGTCATGAGACAAATCTCAACTAATTATGATCACACAGAGTATAATCCATGACCATAATTGAAGCATACAAGAAAGCAATATCAGAATGACAAGGACATTTCCAAACACTTGGAAACCAAACCACACACTTCGAAACTTACTATAGGTTAAAGACAAAGTCCCAAGACAAATTTTTAAAAAGACCCAGAAATGAGTGAAAATGAAAACACAAATATCAAAAATTGTGGAACATGATATAGGCAGTGCTGAGAGAGAAATACATAGCACAAAAACCTTTCATATAGAAAAGGAAAAAAAATCAAACCAATAATATGCTGCCTCAAAGATCTTTAAAAAAGAGCAAAATTAACCCACACAAATGAAGAAAACATAAAGATAATAGCAAAAATCAATGAAATTGAAAAAAGAGAAACAACAGATTAAATCAATGAACAAAAACCCAGTTCTTTGAAAATAATAACAGTAAAAATAAAATTGGCAATATCCTAGCAAGAAAAAAAGAGAGTAGACAAATTATCAAAGTCAGAACTCTTAACAGTGGTTAGCACTACACAACTCGTGGATATAAAGAATTAATTAGGAGGATACTAAGGAATACTGTGAAAACTCTACACACGTATATTTAACAACTCAGATTAAGCTGACCAATTTCTTAAAAAGCACAAACAACCACAAATTATATCATTGACTAGCCCTATAATTATTAAAAACCTTGTGCTTGCAATTTTAAAAACTCCAAATAAATCTTCAGGCCCAGATGATTTTACTGGAAAATTCTAACAAATATTTGAATAAGAATTAGTAATAATTTTACAGACTATTTCCCAGAAAATAACACTTCCAGTTCATTTTTTTTCAATCTACCGTCACCCTGATACCAAACCAGAATAAAAGGCATGCACACACACACACGTACACATACGTGCACACACACACGAGAAAGCAGAATTCAACTATATGTAAAAGGAATTATATGCCATGACCAAGTGGAGTTTGGTTCAACATTTTAAAATTAGAATAATCCATAATATGAACAGTGTAAAGAAGAAAAAATAAAATGATCATACCAATTGTTCCAGAAAAAAGGCATTTGGTGAAATTCAACATTTATTTATGAGAAAAAAATCTGAGAAAAATAAGGAACAACTTCATAAATTGCATCTATGAAATTCAACAGCTGACATTACACTTAATGGTGAAAAACAGTGTTTTCCCATTAAGGTTGTAAACAAGGAGCTTTTCCCTCCCCAGTTTTCTTCTAGGAGTTTTATGATTTCAGTTCTTACATTTAAGTCTTTAATCTTTTTTGAGTTTTGTTTTTGTGTATTGTATAAGACAAAGGTCTAATTTTAATCCTCCACTTATGAATATCCAGTTTTCTCAACACTGTTTATTACCCAATTGTGTGTTCTTGGCACCATTATCAAAAATTAGATGACCATATATGAATAGGTTTATTTCTGGCCTCTCTATTCTGTGTCTTGTTATGCAAGTACCATATTATTTTTATTACTGTAACTTTGTAACATAGTTTGAAGTCAGGAAGTATAATGTCTCTAGGTTTGCTAGGTTTTTTTTTTAATATTGTTTCATCTATTTGAAGTCTTTTGTGATTTTACATAAATTTTAGGATTTTCTTTTCTACTTCTGTGAAAAATGCCATTGAAATTTTTACAGGAATTACATTAAATCTGTGGATCATTTTGGATAGCATGAACATTTTAACAATAAGAATTCTTCTAATCCATAAACATTGGATAATTTTTCATTTATTTATGTGTTCTTCAATTTCTTTCATCAGTGCCTTATGATTTCCAGTGTATAAATTTTTCACTTATTTGGGTAAATTTACTCCTAAGCCTTTTATTCTTTTTTATGTTATTACACATGGGGTTGTTTTCTTAATTCCTTTTGTGGATAGTTCTTTGTTAGTGTATAGGAATGGTACTGATTTTTGTATGTTGAGTTTGTATCCTACAACTTCACTGACTTTACTTTTTGGTTTAGTGGAGTCTTGAGGGTTTTCTTTGTGTAAGATTACATCATCTGCAATAGAGACAATTTAGCTTCCTTTCCAGTTTGGATGTATTTTATTTATTTTTCTTGCCTAAATTCTCTGGCTAGAATTTCCAGTACTGAGCTGAATAGAAATGGTGAGTGTGGGCAGCCTTGTGTTTTTCCTGATCTTAAAAAGGAAAAGCTTTTCATTTTTCACCACTGAGTATGATGTTAGTTGCAGGATTGTCATATATAGTCCTTATTATCTTGAGGTACATTTTTTTTCTATACCTAATATGTTGAGAGTTTTTATCATAAAAGAATGTTGAATTTTGTGAAACCCTTTATCTGTGTCTATTGAGATAATCATAGTGATTTTGTCCTTCATTCTGTTAATGTGATGGGTCATATTTATTATCCATGTATATCAAATCATCCTTACATCCCATGATTTTTTTTATTTTTAATGTTTGTGGGTACATCCTAGGAATATTAAAGATTTAAATATCACATGAAGCTGTAAAACTTCAAGAATAAAATACAGGGGAAAAGATCCTTAAAACTGGTTTTGGCAATAATTTTTTAAATATAACACCAAAAGCTCAGACACCAAAAAAAAAAAACAGAAACAAAAACAAACAAACAAAAAATATAGACAAATGAGGAGCCAGATCATGATGGCCAATTAGAACTTCCCAGTGATTGTTACCTTGCAGGTACATTACATTGAATAACTATACAGATTAAAAAGCACATTCAAAAGAACAAAATTAATCACAGCGCCTGATTTTGGTATAATAACCAAAAGAGAGGAATTGAAGACTTTAGAAAGGACAGTACCACATTGTCTAAACCACCCCTTCCTGCTACCAGGCAGAGCAGTGTGGAGAGAGAAACTGGTTGCTTGGGGAGGGAAAGGGAAGTGAGTGTGGGAATTTGCATTGAAACTTAGTGCTGGCCCCGCCACAGTGGAATGCAACACAGGGCAGAGCCCTCATAGTCCTTGATTCTAGACTGACGCCCACAGAAGAGGCATTTAGACGTCTCTGCGCCAGAGAGGAATCTGCCACCCAGGTAGCAGAAACCTGAGTCCCAGCCTGCTTCACCACTAGCTGACTACAGTGGCCTCGGGCCCCCAGTAAATTTCAGTGGCAGGCAGGCTGTAGTGACCATGGCTTTGGGCAAGTCCCAGTACTGCAGTGGTCTGGGAGGCTGATGGCTTGGGGAGCAACCTAGCATCATGTAAGTTGTGGCAGCCATTATAGTGCCCAGGTCACTCCTCCCCCAACCCCAGGCAGTGCAGTGCGGAGAGAGAATCCCTGTGTTGGGAAAAGAAGAGGGAAGAGTACAGGGGACTTTGCCTAAGACCCAAGTACCAATCCCGCCACTTAAAACAACAAAGGACAGAACCAAGTGAGCTGCTTGGCACTTCTAGATCCATCCTGGGCCAGAAGGGAATCCACCATCCTAGCAGAACAAACCTGAGTTCTGGCCCTCTTCTCTACTGGCTGCCTAAAGTAGCCTCAGGCCTTGAATAAGTGTCAGTGTCAGTCAGGCAGCAGTGACTACAGGCCTTGATCAAGCCCCTACACTGTGCTGGTCAAAGAGACTTCTGGTGCAATTCAGTACCTTACAAGCTGCAGAGGCTACTGGTGGCCTGTGTCACCCCTTCTTCAACTACAGAAAGTACAGAGTAGAGAGAGAATCCTTCTGCTTGAGGGAAAGTGGGAGGTGAGCAAAGGACTTTGCCTAGAAACCCAGGGAACTGTCCCATGTCTTTTCCACGTTCAGGTTGGAGGGTTGGTGAGCTAGCAGTTTGCAAGACTTACAACAAACCTAGGCTCACGGCACCCTTTAGTGCTAAAATGCCGAGAGTGACCACTGGCTTACGGAGCTCAACAGGCAGTCCCCTTTAAACTACTGGAAGACTCTCTGAAGAAGGACAGGTACAAACAAGGCAAGACTGAAATAAATACCTAATTTTTCAATGCCTAGTTATTGATGCATGCCTCCAAGTATCCAAAATATTCAAGGAAATACAATCTAACAAAATTTATTAAATAAAGTGCCAGTCACCAAACCTGGAGAGGTGAGGTTTGACCTCTCAGCCAGGAACTGAAAATAGCTGTTTTGAGGGCCAGGTGAAGTGGCTCATCACTATAATCCAAGCTCTTTGAGAGGCCAAGGCAGGAGGATCACTTGAGCCCAAGACTTAATGACCAGCATGGGCAACAAAGTGAGACCCTATCTCTACAAAAAATTAGTCAGACATGGTAACACATGCCTGGAGTCTCAGCTACCCAGGAGGCTGAGCTGGGAGGATCACTTGAGACCTGGGAAATCGAGTCTGCAGTGAGCCATGATTGTGCAACTGCAGTCTAGTCTAGGCAACAGAGTGAGACCCTGACTCAAGAAAAAAAAAGTTATTTTGAGGTACTTCTGATAGCTATAAGATGTTTTTGTAAAGTTAATGACAACCACGAATCCAAAAACTATAATAGATCCCCTAAAAGTAAAAATTAAGGAATTAAAAATACCACCAGAGAAAATAACTTAACCAGAAAGGAAAACAGTAAGAAGTGAAGAAAGGAAGAGAGGAGTTACAGAACATATAGTAACAAAATGGCAGTATCAAGTCCTTACCTACCAATAACAACACTGAGTATAAATAGACTAAATTTTCCAATTAAAATTTCATGGCTGAATGAATTAAAAAAGAACAAAAAGCTAAATCTGACTGTATGCTGCCTACAAACAATCCACTTTACCTATAAAGACATACATAGATTGAAATTGAAGAGGTGGAAATATGTATTCTATGAAAATGAAAACCAAAAAAGAGCAGGAGTAGCTATGCTTACACTATATAAAATAGACATTAAATCAAAAACTGTAAAAAGCGTGAGCGAAGTTCACTGTATAATGATAAAAGCATCAATTCAGTAACAGGATATAACGATAGTAAATGTATGTGTACTAATACCACAACACTCAAATATGTAAAGCAAAAATTAATAGATCTCAAAGGAAAGATACACTTCAATGCAATGATAGTAGGGGACTTCAAAACCACATTTTCAACAATGTTTAAATTATTCAGGCAGAAAACCAACAAGGAAACATCAAAGTTAAACTATGCTCCAGACCAAATGGATAAAGCTGACATTTCCAGAACATTTCACTCAAACTTCTGCAGAATAAACAATCTTCTCATCAATACATGGAATATCTTCAGGATAGATGATATGTAAAGACACAAAACAATTGCAAGAGATTCAAAAAAATTGAAATCATATCAAGTATCTTTTCTGACCATAATGGACTAAAACTAGAAATCAGTAACAAGAGGAATGATGGAAACTGTACAAATACGTGGGAATAAAACAACTACTGAATGACCTATGTATCAATAAATTAAAAAAGAAAAATTTTAAATGTCTTAAAATGCATAAAAAGGAAATCAAAACCTAACAAAACGTATGGAATATAGATAAAGCAGGAGTAAGAAGAATATCACAATAAATGCCTAAGACAACAACAACGAAAAGACTTCACATAAAAACTTAATGATGCACCTCAAGAAATGTAGAGAAGTAAACGCAAACCAATCCCAAAATTAGTAAAAGAAAAGAAATAATAAAGATTAGAGCAGAAATAAATGAAAGTGAGCCTAAAATATTACAAAAGATCAACAAATCAAAAATAATATTTTTTAAAAGATGAACCAATGTTTATCTAGTATAAGAAGGAAGAAGACACATATAAGTAAAATCAAAGATAAAAAGGAGACATTACAATAAATAACACAAAAATACAAAAGATTGTTAGAGACTATTATGAATTCCTATATGCTAACAAATTAGAAAACCTAGAAAAAATGGATACATTCTTGGAAAAATACAACTTACCTCTATTGAATCACAAATTACATGAAAACCTGAATAAACCAATAGTGAGTACAAAGATTAAAGAAGTACTAAAAATTCTCCCATCAAAAATAGACTTTACTTTTCTATTTATTTATTTATTTAGAGACGGGATCTTGCTCTGTCACCCAGGCTGAAGTGCAGTGGTGCAATCACAGATCAAGGTAGTCTAGACCTTCTGGGCTCAAGTGATTCTCCCTTCCCTTCACAGCCTCTTGAGTAGATAAGACTACAAGCAAATGCCACCAGAGTAAGCTATTTTTTATTTTTTTGTAGAGAGACAAGCTATGTTGCCCATGCTTCTCTCGAACTCCTGGGCCCAAGCAATCTTCCAGCCTCAGCCTTCCAAAGTTTCAGGATTACAGGCATGAGCCACTGTGCCCAGTTGTCATTTTTTAAAATTTTATATATTTTCTTGTCATGTAGAGTGACTCTCCATAATAAGTTTTTCAGGTTCATCAGTATTTTAGGTTTGCTGATCACTTTCTTTTCAAAAATACAATATATGGCCATTAACTATAATTGCCATGCTCTACAATGCACCTCTTGAACTTATTCCTTCTGTCATTTTGTATCTTTTGGCCAGCATTTTCCAAACCCTCCCACGGCTCCATATCCCCATCTTCTGGTAGCTACCAGTCTACTCTCTCCTTTTATGGGATCGACTTTTTCAGATTTCACATATGAGAAAGGTCAAGTGGAATTTTTCCTTCTGTGCCTGGCTTATTTCACTTAACATAATGTCCTGTTCTCCAGGTTCATCCATATTGCCACAAATGACTGTATTTAATTCTTTATTGTGGCTGATAAGTACTCCATTGTGTACATATACCACCTTTTAAAATCCATTATTTCACCAATGGACACAGGTTGGGTCTATGTCTCGGCTACTGTGAATTATGCTGCAATAAACATGGAAGTGTAGATATCTCTTCAACATATAAATACGTGTATATATCCAGTACTGGGATTGCCAAATCATACGGTAGTTCTATTTTTATTTTTTGAAAAATCTCCAAACAGTTCTCCACAATGGCTGTTTTAATTTACATTCTCACCGTGTGCAAGGGTTACCTTTTCTCTACATCCTTGCCAAAATTTGTTAACTTTCGTCTTTTTAATTGGAACTATTCTAGAAGGAGTGAAGTGAGATCTCATTGCGGTTTCAATTTGCATTTCCCTGATGATTAGTGATGTTGAATATTTTTTATTAAAATGGTGGCCATTTTTAGATCTTCTTTTGAGAAATGTCTATTCAGGTCCTTTCATTTTCAAATCAGGGTATTTTTATTTGTTTTACTTTTTATTATTGATTTATTTTAGCACCTTAAATATTTTAGATATTAACCCCTTATTTTCTCCCATTCTGTATATTGTCTCTTCATTCTGTTGATTGTTTCTTTTGTTGTTTGGAAGCTTTTAACTTTGTTGTAATCCAGTACATCTATTTATGCATTTGTTGCGTGTGCTTGTATTCTCTGCACCCTGAGCTCAGAGTTTGGACTATACCATATCACCTATTAAAGTAATTGATTATAAACCTCTTTAATCATTCACTACCTACAATTCATCTTTTAAGAAATGTGAAATAGTCTCAAAGGCCCTTTAAGTCCTTCTACCATGTAGAGGTTTACATTCTCTGTTTTCTGGGTGGCTAGTTAGGACAATAAAAGATTAATCTATACTTGGCTTTTTGCTTCTGTTTGATATATATTAGTATTTCTCACATTCCTCCTCATTTAATGGATAAACTTCTCTCAACCTTGTCTGTTTCTTCTCTTTCCTCTCTCTCTCTATACTCCATATCTTTCTCTGTCTCTCCCATGCACCCTCCATGCTTCCCACACAAATACACACACACACACACACACGTGCACACACACACACACACACACACACTCACAGATATACATTACCAGTAACAACCACCTTTCAATCAAAGTTGCTATCAACCTGTAAATGAGTTAATGTCATTAGGTTTGAGGTTTGACCCCCTAGATTCAAATTCTTGCTAGGTATGCAGCCTCAGAGAATTTATTTCTAACAATCTTTTCTCATTTATCAAACGGAGATAAAAAGAGCACACACCTCAGTGTCATAGTTTAAAATTCATAGGTTGATCACTTAGAAACAAGTCTAATTAAATTATCATTTCAATTTCAATGATGAGATAAAAGTTACCTGCCAGAAAATGTTTATTGATCGCTAGTATGAAAGTTGTTTTTGCCTCCCAAACGTATAAACTTATTGACTGCTAATCAGTGAAAAATTACATTTTAAAGTTTATAGGAGAAAACTAGTCAAATATATTTATTTTGCCCATAAAGGATAAAAACTGAATTTGTCTGTATCAATGTGCTTCCCCTGCCTTATGGCTGGCATAGATTAGAGAAATTAAAAATCTTCTTATAGCTGAAATATCTGGATTGCTCTTCTCAAAGTGTATTAACCATAAGATGCTTAGAGTACCACAACAATACATTTTACTACCCTAGCAGGAAATGATAGCGTATTTCTAAACTTCCAAACATATATTTTAGATATCAGTGGGAGTAGGTTTTTACATACAGTTAGTGTTTCTCAGTTTAGAGCAAACAGTTAACTTTTAATTTGCCCTAGTCACATGAACACTCAAAGAGGATAATTGAAAAATATATTCCTCTACTGAGCTTGATTTTCTGTGAACTTTAGTCAGAGTGTATACTAACAAGTAGGAAACCTCATTCTTTTTCATACTTAGGTGGCTATTTCATTTTAGCTCACATGAGAATATTTACTCATTTCGTGATTCCGAGTGTATTTAGTGAGTGACTACTATGGGTCATTCATTTGAGTCTTAAAAATACAATGGTTATAAGAAAAAATATTTCACATCTACGTGAAACATGAATCAAAGAGTGACACAAGTTCACAGAAGGAAAAGAAAATTGTGCCACGAGTGCATATAACAAGAGGACCTGAATTAATTGGAGACAGGTATGGTAGAGCAGAAAAGACAGCAATTCCCACATATTATTAGTGTCTTTGAAGTTCATATAAAGCAGGTAATATTTAAGAAGTTTATATTATATAAATCCCCAAAAGAAGACGGTAAGACCAAGTGCTTGCTAGATAACAAGTTTCAATTTGTAATCCGTACAAGACAGTGATATCCAGAGAAAGGTGAAATTACCAGTTGATATTTCATAAAGTGTTTGTGTGTAAAATTGTATTCTAACAATCAAGCCTGATTCAAACTGAAAGGTTACAACTTGGGGGATAAAAAGTTTATACCTTGTAAACTTAAGTTTATACATTTTCTGAAAATGTATTTTGTCATAAAGTACCATATTCAGTCTCCCTATCTGATATATATATATGAAAGACATAAAATTAAGAGCATGTTGAAATAAATTATTTGTATATTAAAGCCTATGACCTACAGCAACACATTTTCATTTGCCTCAACTATGTGGGAAAAATCATATAACATTTTAAAAGGAATTCTCTTTAAGACATATTTCAGGAAAAATACAAATTCTACTGAATTATTATTCAAAACTCATCTTTGTTATGAAAAATTTTCATTAAAATATGAGCAATTTATATTTATTGTCACTAAAAATGCAGTTATTCTTTAAAAAAATCCTTCATTTTGTCTTCTTACTTCATCTAACTTGAAATGAAGCAATACGTGAAGTTGTAATTTATTGTAATCTCAGACATATAATTGGTTAGTTACCTTCACATAATCCATGGTTTAAAAAAAAGATCCCATGTTTAAGGTAGATGTTGTATCATCATAAAGAAATCTCAGTGGAAATACTGCTTAAATGATTGAAGAAACTGTCAGCAAACATTGTTTTTTTCATTAACAGATATCTATTTCACATTTACCTATCTTTATGAGCATTAAACTTATTAGTCTATACCTGGAACAGCAATGGTGAGGTGCATATTCTTTGAGTGATTTTATTTATAAACTCTTTTGTAAATTTTTACTTATTAATTCCACAAAATCGCATTACCTTAATCAATAATATTTATATATTTTTAAAAATTAACATCCTGGTACAAAAAACCCACTTCACAAATTTACATGTACCGAAAATTACTAAGAAGTAATCCATGTTATCTGTACTAGTGTAGTTAAGTTTTACAAATTTTACTTCAAAATATCTCAGTATCAGTTTTATCATAGATGAGGTGTGTTTACATCACCAAGGTTATGGACTTGTAAAAATTCAGAAAGCTTTACATTTTGTGAATTAAATTGGTTAGTATAGGATTTGAAACTTCAGCTGTTTCACTCCTAATTCCATTTCCTTTTAAAAATTAAAATTCCCTATCTAAAATAACAAAATTTATGCATGAGTGCAAATATTTTTATCTATTAATGAAGATGATGCATTACTTCTGTAAGTATAAATGCTAAAATAAAAACATTCAGTATATCTCTTTTTATCAGAAAGAAACAGACTAAATATTTTATTTTATTTTAGCTCAGATATGTATATGCATCTTGGCTTGTCTACACTGATCAATAGTTACCTAATCTGTATTATTATATGAATGCAATTAAGCAGTAATTTTGATAAGTTGATATAATATTTGTAATAGAAATTAAACTATACTTTCAAATTTTAGAAAGCAAAGTTTAAGCAAGATTCTTACATATTTTCCTTTATTCAAATGAGAAGATCATTAACAGCATGTTTGTATGTTTTTACAGAAAACTTGCTAACAAGTGTTCAAAATGTGATTTAATGTAAACAAGCATAATCAATTTCTATATTATCATATATACCTGCATCTGTGTTGTATTTCTCTTAAAGTTTGAATAAAACCCTATTAAGCTATGAAAGTGATTTAAAACTATGTAACATAAAATTGAATTATTTTCAGTAATTTCAAAGCCCTAAAATATAACATATTTTAAAAATTTGAAGTGTGCATAACTAGCCATAAACCAGACCATCCTTAAACAATTTCTCAATAGTCCCACCTTCATCTTTTTTGTTTCAATGATAATCATGAGGTTACAGCTACAATTAATTCTCGTTCTACTGAGATGGCAATTGTTTTTATTGCAGTCACGCTAATTGTCTTCTGTAGTCTACTTTGAGTTTGGCAGCTTTTTCAAAATACAACATCATTAATCAATGCTTCTCAGAAATCCTGCATGTAAACACTTTACATAAGTTATATTTGTGATTGGACTTTTATCCCCAGTATTTTATTTGTATAGATTCATTCTGCTAAATTTCCAGCATCATCCAAAAATTCTTCCCAAGTTTAAAAAAAAAATTAAACCCTACTACTACTAAATTTATTTTAAAAAGTTTGATGTATCAAGGGGCTAAAGGGAGAGTGGATTTTTTTATCTTGCCAATTGCTGAGCATTTAGCTGTTTTATAAACACTAGCTTCAGTGCTACAGGCATCCAGGCAATTTGAAACATTTTCCTTTTACCAGCCAAATGGAAAACAGTGTCATTTGTGAGATGTTGAAGCTATATGGTAAGAATGTTTTTGTTTTTGTTTTTTGAGATGGAGTCTTGCTCTGCCGCCCAGGCTGGAGTACAGTGGCACAATTTTGGCTCGCTGCAACCTTTGCCTCCCAGGTCAAGCGATCCTCCTGCCTCAGCCTCCTGAGTAGATGGGATTACAGGCACACACCACCACGGTCGGCTATTTTTTTTTTTTTTTTTTTTTTGTAGTAGAGACAGGGTTTCACCATGTTGGCCAGGCTGGTCTCAAACTCCTGACCTGAAGTGATCCATCTGCTTCGGCCTCCCAAAGTGCTTGGATTACAGGCATGAGCCACAGTGCTCAGCCAGTAAAAATGCTTTTAAAAGTCAATTTTATATATCACAGTTTCCCAATAAATTTATGGGGTGCCAATATTGATATTAGTGCCATTTCTTAAGATCTGTATGATTTTACAGATGTAATTAGAATGTTATTGTGATTAATTTTTGGCAAGTTAATTTATGATTTTTGTTTTGAATTTGTTCCCAGTAGACATGAATGTTTAGGTAATATATTTATTTTAAGATTCTGTTTTTTCTGAAAATTTTAATGATTATTGATAAAATTACTAGCCAACAAATATATAAATGTGAAAATTAATGTAATAATAGCACTTAGGACTTTAGACAACTTCATCTAATGGAAATTAGCGGTTAAAGGTAAATCTTTTCAGCTACTGCATCATCTGCTTTTGTCAATATATTTTGGGTTTCTTTTTCATTGGTAGTTAATCCAAAATTTCTAATATGAAGAGTGGCAAATTCTGTGTTTTGGGAAAACCAAACATATGTGTGCACTTTTAAAGAAATCATGACAATTAATATCTTTTAAATATACTGAGTACATTTATATATTTGTATATATTTAAATGCTAATAAGAAAGGTTAATGGCAATGTGGCAATTATGTGACCAGTGTTTAACTGAAATTTGATGATGTCAATCTTATTTTCTAGCCTTTTTTATGAGCTGAGTAGGGATAAAATTATAATAAAAATTGTAGAAAAATTAACATAGTGTGGACATACATAATAGATGATTACACATCAGAATTTTTAGCAAGAAAACATAAAACTCTAATTAGCAAATAGAGGCTCCTTAGAGTATGATCCCCAAAAATATTTTCAAAGTAATGTTCTGGTTAAACTGGTTATAGCCCATATGTGTGTTCTATAAAACAGTGGTGTCTCGAAAGGGACTGAGTTACATTAAACTCTAAAGATTGTGCCTATTTAATTGAAAGACTTGTAAACGTTATGATGGGAAGATAGTTATGTTCTGTGAAGGCTCCAAGTAGAATACAATGCTTAGTTAGATACAACAATGTTCTTATTTAATATAAACATAAAGCATCTGGATGAAATCCTGAGATGCCCTTAGGTAAAATGTTCTCATTATGCTAATTACACCCAACAGCATGTTTTTAATTCATCACTCCATTGCTTTGTTTTTCCAACATTTAATGAATACATGATGTGATTGTAACTGAGGTGAATGTTATCTTCAGGAAACAAGGAAAAAAAAGAAAAAACAAAACCCCTCACCCCTTAGATTCCAATTTATATACAGACATTAGCTCCTTATTACCTTCCTAAGATTTCCCAGCGTCGAAAAACTTTACATCAGTAATGACATACTAGAAAATAAGCAAATCAAATAATCCCATAATCTGCTGGAGGGCAGTGGCATGATCTAGGTTCACTGCCACCTCCGCCTCCTGGGTTCAAGTGATTCTCCCACCTCAGCCTCCCGTAATCTTGATGACTTTACATGAAAAAATTTTTCAGTTCATTCACTTGTTCATTCTGTTAAGCTTTAGGGATATATGTGGACCATAGCAATTCTGATTATAGTTGCTAATCAGCGTCCTGGGCTTATGGACCAGGTTATACATACATGCTCACAATTCATCTGTCAAAGTAAGCCACATGGCCACAGTGACTTAAAATTTCATCAATAATGTCTTACCTTGTGTTCGGGAAAAAGGGACACTGGGGATTTCGATTCATATCTAATGTTTACTACTCACAGTGTGGTTCTCCAGAGATGACTATCTTTACTTAAAGCGCTCTTATCACCACTTCTTAGGATTATTTTGTTGTTTTATCTCAGTTTCCAGCAAAACTGTATAAAGATTATAACAGTGATCATGTATCACGACAATACAAACCAAATGTGGAGAGGAAATAAGAGCTCTCTTAGATTTCAATTTGAAATTTATGTTTTCTACATCAACTAACCTTGTTGGATATACACAACGGTGTAGTATTTTGCTTTATTCTTTTGGATATACACAATGGTGTAGTATTTTGCTTTATTCTTTATATGAAAATATGGGAGAAAACTAGAAGATTAAATTTCTTGAAATTAAGAAAATAATTTTCTTTAGTTATTAACAATAACTATAATTATTTAGTTATTTAATTAGTTTTAGTTTGGCGATATCCCCAGAGTTTGTTCTTTCTTTTTGTTTTTTGCATGACAGAGATAATAGATTAATAGATGGGGTAGCAAAGTGTTTTATCATTTGAAATATTAGAAGATGAAGTGAGACTACAAATTTGACATATTGAGTGAGTAAAAAGCCCCTGATAGCTGAAGAAGGCTCTCTGGAAAGTTGTCCAGGAAGCCTTTTTAGGCTCTTCAGAGAAAACATATCCAAAGTGAGTTAGATTAGATCCATTCATATCAAAGAACAGTGATAAATGGGGTAGAGGAGTTGGGCTAGCTAAGCTACTATACATTTGTATTGTTACACAGAAAAATACTCTAAAGCCTTTGAATGGCAATTTATTCATTCGTATTTTATCTTTGTATGATCTTTGAGACCTCGAGGTCATAGATTTTCTTATGTTCATCTGTATTGCCAGCAGCATGGACAATAATATTAGTTGATAATAAAGAGTAGACAATATTTTCTTGGAATAGCTGATTCTACAGTATTATAGAGTCTTATAAACTGATTTCATAAAATAAGTAATTTGTTTTAATTTTGTAATATGTCTATTGTTCTTATTTAAGAGGAACAAAATGAAGGAAGTCATAAATACATCAGGTCAGAATAGATCATGGATTTATATTTGCATATTTACTGATTGTTAAAAAAGATAGAATTGCACTTTTCTAGCACGTATTTTCCCTCAGTCATGTATCGAAAATCTTTCAGCATTTTAGAAAGCATTTATACAGGATATAACATATTACCATTGAATCAATCATCTTGGATTTTTTAGTCTAATTATTTCACTTAGATTGTATCTTAATCTACGAATACATTTGAGTTAACAAATTTAGCACTGTAAACCCCTGAAAAATATGTGTCACAGCTTTAAGGGCACGTTATGTTATTCTCTATTGATTAAATTACAAGAATTTTTCAGGAGTTAAAAAATTAAATGTTTGAGAGTAAGCCTATAAATTTTGGAATTAATGAGCAACTATTATTGTGATCATGATATAAAAATAACTTCTTAGAAGTTTTGTATTACTATATATCTTGAGATGTATCATCAAATTTAGGACTTAAATATTTTATTTCAAATGATCTCTTTTCAATATTTAAATTTTTATTTGTGTATGATATATTTAATATATATTTTATATATTTTATATATTATACATATACATACATTATGTACCTACAATTCAGATTTAAGTAAATTTATTATAGAAGTGAATAACATAAAAATTTATTGATATCAACTTAGGTTTGGAAAGATAACAAAGACATTTTTACTGTATTTTGAGGGAACATTATAATAAATTCAGCCTATAAAAGAAGCCCTATATTTACTGAAAAGATGGCACTTTGAAGCGATCTGAAAGACAATATACCAAACTGTATAGATCAGTGGTTTTATTCCAAGTATGGTCACCAGAAGAGCAGCACTAGCATGTCTTTTTAAAATGCAGATTCTAACTCCTGTCTAATACCTAATGAATAAGAATCTCTGTCGTGAAGTTTCCAGATGATTCTGATAGGCGCTGAAGTTTGAGAACCCTTGGTAGAAAAACACTACTTAAAACTGTTTAGATGAGCTGATTTTTACAGGAGATAGCAAGAATTTCTCAAAGACGATAGAACTTCTAATTTATGTTCAGGCCAAAGTCTTCCCTAGATTCGAAAGTGATTCTGATCATATAATTAGTGACAAAAATGGGTTGTTTGACTGTCAAATGTGTGCCAGAAGTACTAAGTATCCATAGTTAGAAACTGTCAGGGTCATGCCCCTTTGTCCTGGAAGTATGTGCACTGTTCCTCATTATTCTGCGTCAATCCTTTTCCTGCCTCCTTGCACCAAGCAATTTATTATTATTTTTTCACATATTGCCTAATTGTCTCTGCAGAGTTACCCTTCCTGGCCATGTAATGTAAAATATGGCTACACTTCATATAGTCATATTTCTCATCAAAGTGGTCTGTATGTGTATCTCTCAGTACATATAAGAATTTAAAACTTTTAAAAATTTAATTTTCTGTCTTTATTTTATTTATTCCTAAACATTTCTCCAAAAGGAGAAGGCTACTTGCAGATGGACAGTATGGGTCTCATCAGTAGATGAATCTCTTATCATGCACTGATCCCGGCACATAGCAAGCATTTTTTTGGAGAAAAATAGAAATAAATATGGCACATGTGTATAAAGTGTTTAATTAACATTTTATTTGATTATTTTATAAATATGAATTAACACACTTTGAAGTATTAAGCCTAGTAAAGAGTGTTCTTCCCTGTGGGTGATATTTAAGAATTTTATCAGACCACTTCTCAGAAAAAAAATCAGATGCAGTTTACTATAATTCTTTTCTAATTTATTATCAGGTTGATTTTATCTCAATGTAAATGTGTACATTCTTTAAAAAATGTATAAATCTTTTATAGCCATATCTTTCATTTTTCTAACTTGGCCAAATTCATTTATAAAATCACTTTGCATCTTGAGAAATTGCAATAGCTGAATTTGGGTTTCCAAATATGTTGTAAACCATGATTATTAAAAAAAAAAAAAAGAAGAAAACTCATTTCTCCTTTGTTGTTTTTAAAGTTCTGCAGCTCCTTAATATCCCTGAGGTTTTTTACGTTCCCACTCTAAAGTGAATAGAGAAAGGGAATCATTAGGGTGATGAATATAAATCATTCTTTTTTTCCAATATACCTTAGAAAATGAAAAAAAATTACCTTAAGTTATTTTGTTATTGTTTAGTAACTCTATATTCATATTCTAGGCATAATAAAGTCATTTTTATGAAAATATATTTTCTTGGGGAAAAAATCTCAGTGGAAGCTGTACACTTTAGGTAGCTTATTTTTCCTTTACATGATTTGGTTTTAGAGTATTCACTCCAGTTAAATAAATTATGAATATCGCTTCTCCTACTCATAGCACCCAACATAGTATTACAAGCAAGAGTCATTGTAATGTACTGACCCCAGCTACCAAGTGAACTTCTCAAATGAAAACATTCAGCTAGATTATGCATTTATGAATAAAAATAAATTTGCTTTTCAGGGAGTTTGGCCGCTGGAAAGTAAATAACCTTGCAGTTGAGAGAAGAAATTTCCTTGGCTCTCCTCTGCCTCTTGCCCCTGAATTCTTCCGCAACATAAGACTTTTGGGACGTCGACCTACCCTTCAGCAAATCACAGAAAACCTTATCAAGAAATATGGGACACATTTCTTGCTATCTGCTACTCTGGGAGGTACGGCTCTTTGAACATATTTGTGCCTGTGTGTGCTTGTGCCTAAAACTGTATAAATCACAGAAAAGTGTTAATTAATCCAGATAGCTACAGTATGAATAGTTATAGAACTCATTCATTCATTTACCCAACACATTTTGAGTGATTATTAAATGTCCCACACAGTGCTCACAATTGTGAAGCAGAGGAATATTACTTAGTTTCTGCATGAAAGCTATTTACAATCTAATAACATACAAATATTTGACATAATTATTGCACTCCGTAAGGTGATATGGAAACTTTTATTTAAAATACATGAATAATATATGTATTCATTGATGACAGGTGGGGTCATCAATTCTAGTTATAGAGAGAATAAAAGGTTTCTTAGAGTACATGTTAAATAACTACAATTACATTGTTAGCACCATTTTAGTGTTTCTGATTGTAGTTGATACAGATTGTAGCTGGTACAGAAAAACTGATAAACAAATAATTATGATGCATAATAAGAAAGTAGAAATGAATAAATGTCACTTTCTTGTATATATATACGTCAATGTATACATTTGTAAAAATTAAGGAAGCTATCGTGTGATATTGTTAAATACTATTTAGCCTTAAAAATATGGCTTTTTCATAGTGATGTGTGATTCAGTGTTTTGAATATACTTAAATGACATTTTAGGAGATAATGTGTAATAAGCAACATATGACATTTTCCTAAAATTAAAAAATAACCCAGAATTACATATATTTAATTTTGTATTTGACTTCAAATCATGTCCCACAATTGCATTTAGAAATAGATGTTACTTTTTCTTGTATTGAAGAACACTGCATAAAATTGAATAGGAAAGCCAGGAAAACAGTGAATCCCTGCTTTCTTGTCAGTTTCTTAATGGGTTTACCAAAGATAGCCAGTCTGATTCGCAACAATGGTATGGTGTCACAAAAGGCAGCTTGTTCATTTTTTAGCCTTAGAGGATGTCTTGTCTTTCCTTAACCTGCCAGCCCAGTCTTTCAGCAAGTCGTGTCAATTTTTTACAACAGAATATACCCCATATCAAACTCTTTCCTCACCTCCTCTCCGGCATCTCTAGACCAAGACATCATCATTTTTTTCCTACAATACTCAAATGGTCCCTTCTCCACAAAGCTCTTTTAAAATCTTGAATCAGTTCATATTCACTGTTTTAATTGAAACCTAGAACTGGCCACTTAAAATAAAATCTAAGTGTCTCCCTATGGTTTATAAGGCCTTACATCGATGATCTGATGGATGCTAGCTTTAAACTCAGGCCTCTTCTCATTTCTTCCTCCTGCTCTATTTTTCAGTCACAGTCACAATGATGTTAACATTTTTCTACCCAAATGTTATTTTTTCAGGGAGGCCTTTTCCTGACTACTCTTTCATCAGTAGTGCCCAGTGAACCCCATTGTTCTCTACTATTTCATGATCAAATTTGCATTTATCACAGTATTTATTATCATGTGAAATTATTTTAATTATTTGGCTATTGGTTTATTATCTATAGTTCTTGCATATTTTCTTAAAAACAAGGGCCTTAGCTGTATTGGTCACCACTTCATCCCCATGGCTATAATTGCCGTTCGTTTACAATAGATTCTCATTAACTATTTGTTAAATGAATAAACAAGTAAGACTACACTTTCTTGGGAGATTGAGGTCATCCAAATAACTAGATATATGTGAACATTTATAGTATAAACAGAGGATAATTTAGTTATAATTCAGGAATAATTCTGAGTGCACGCAAATCCAGAGAGCCAACTGGGTCAAATTCACAAATAAAGATTCAGAATTGATGAGAATCAGTACCCAAGTAAGAGTAGACAAGGAAGGCATGAACAGGTTGAAAAAGGAGTGGATACCTGAGCACATTGTGGAAAATAACTCTGGCATGGAATCTCAAGACATTAAAGGTGAAAAATATAGGTGGCTAAGGCAGATAGAAAAGTCTGGCTGTAAATACACACTATTTCTCCCTTACCTTGTTCCACAAATGAATAGTGATAAAATAAGAAGATAAAGAGATCAGCCATATTCTTGTTGAATCCTGATTCTCCCTCCCCGCTTTTTAGCCAACTGTGAGACTTTAAAATCTATTAAGTAATTCCTCTGCATTTTAATTATTTAATAGAACAGGGGAGAATAACACCTATGTGATGGGACATAGAAAGGTTAGTATAAATGTTGAAAACTGTGCTTAGCACAGTGTGTGGTATAATTTAAATATGTGATGCATTGGAGTTGTTTTCATTATGTTAGTGTAGATAGCCAAAAATATAAAATATTTTAATAATTGTGAAGATTGATTCTGTGAAAGCTGTGTCTATTTGGCTTAGTAATGTCAATTATTATTAATGCAATAAAATCTGAAAAGTAAAATTTAAGTTATTTCTATAACTCCTCCTCTGAAAAAGTTCAGTGATTTTGAAACACATACTTCATTATTATTATATAAGTGATTCAAAGCACCTGTAAGTATTTCAGAAGATAAAATATATTTTTCCAGATAAGAAAAGAAGGAAAAGACAGAGGAAAGACAGAAGAGATCAAAAAGCACCAATGGTTCCCATAGACATTCTTGTTCCTTAGTTTCAAAATTATGGTGACTTTTAAATTTAATTGTTTTACTATGTTGGTATGATGGATGCCACATTTTGGCCTTAAGATTCATTTTTGTTTTGCATGTTGTTTTGTTGTATACACCATGTTTCAAAATTTATGAGATTATTCACTTGAGGTTGATTCTTCCAGTGATGGCAGTATGCTCTCCCTAAATGATTTTACTTCAGTTTTTTGAAAGTTTTGTTCAAGTGTTGCCTTAAAGGGGGAAAGAGATGGAATTAACACCCTTACTCACTTTCTAATCTCTGAATATTCCTTGGATTGAGTTTTCATAGTTTTTTGTGCTGGAATTATTTTTCTTCTCAAAATGTTACTTTATTTTCCTGCGGGAATTTTTGTTCATTAAAGTTAATAGTTCAATTAAGATGCATGAAATTATTTAAATAGCTTAAGGATGTAAAATATCTGTGATTAAAATGTATACTAGGAATGATTTTGGCAATTTTAAAATTATTGCTATTGTACTTACACTAAAATCTTTTTAGTGGCTGTGAGTTTATCATTTAACCTTCACTTGTTTTACCTGATTGAACATGAAATTGTATTTCTCCATTAAAAAAAAATGGAGGTTTCTGGCATTTAAATTGAACTAATCTTCCCACTTCTTTCTCTTAATTAATAAAGACCAAGGAAAAACTTATAACACTAGAGTGTAATGTATATAAACAAACCTTTTAAACAAAAAGCCAGTTGTATTATAACTAGGTGCTTCCTAAGTATTCAATGTCTTTCAAAACAAGTTGACTATAAAATACTATCAGTTTTACAGTCATAAAAAGAAATAAATGAAAAATGACTTTTTCCCCCAAGAGTTATTTAGTATACCATATTATTGATGTAGATGTAAAACTTTGGGTACCATACTTGAAGCCTTTAATGGGATATTTTATGACAGATAAAGCCAGTGATTGAATTATCATAAAAATAAATTATAAAAAACATTCTTCAATATATATTTTTCCCCATTTATTTCATTTTATAGCTACTAGACTGTTTATCAATATAGTAATTCAGCTTGCTTCTATTTTGGATAATGATACCTAAACTCCATCACTGTTTGAATATCTAAAATAAGCTACTCAATTGAAAGAATCAATCTTGAAAAAGATTGCACTTCTGAGGTATATTGATTTCTAGCTATGGAATATATTTAATGACCATTTTTGTAATACATTTATTATAATTCAATATATGACAAATACTAAAATTAAAGTGTATCTGTGTACTGAATATAAAATACAAAATATAAGTGAATATGACAAAAAATAATGACTTTAAAACTGGTGGGCTTTAATTAGGGAGAGAAAGAGAGCCTACTATAAAGCAACGAAACTGTTCTGGATCAATTTTAAAAGACAAAAGACTAAGGAACATAGAGACCAAAATATTCATTAAAAAGTTATTAAATGTTATAAAAAATATTTTAGAAATTTTAAATGTGTCCTTATCTGCATCTCCTGTAGTATATAGACTTATCCACCCAGTCATAGTAGCCAGGAAACCTGTGGGTTCCTCCACTAGTACTCTTGCCTCTCTCAGCTCTAAGGCAGTGAGGAGCAGAACAAAGTGTGTGATCTCCTGACAAGCACATCCACAAAAGGAGGAAGAGTAAGAGGTGGAGTTTTCGTGGGCAGCCTCTTTCCTACACTACGCCTTTCTGTTAACTCACTGCAGCTCTGTGGGACATCAAACCCATGGTAACAGTGAGGATTGTTTACAAAAAACAATTCTTCATGTAGAGGAATGCAGGGAAAAAGTTTTCTTTTCTGAATATATATATATATATATATATATATATAAAACCAAAATTTGTTTCATGATCAAATAGAGAATATAATAAGATTTGTTAATTTAGAAAAACTTTGAATAATAGTTTTTATTCTAGGCATCATAAAAGCAAGTTCAGTTTGACCACTGTTATTGAATGTACAATTTAAAAAGCTATAATTAAATTATTAGCAGAAATAGTTACAATATACTTTTTTCATTTGCAAGTTCTTTTAATTTTTTTCTGAAAGCGTTTCTTAAGATAATGTACCTTTTGATTACTCTATGGCTAAACTTAAGCATTTTTTAGATATTTAATTTTGTTTCAATACAAAAAATATTCTCTTCATTGTTGGAATAAAAAATTCATGATCGATGTGCAAAAATAGTATTAACTTCTTACAATAGTGATTTAAAACAATGTATACTACCTCAATTCTCATGTAGTATATATGTATATGTGTGTGTGTGTGTGTGTGTGTCTGTATGTAAAACTATGCCTCCAATGTAGTTCACTTATCTAAAAAGTTTTACAAAATATTGTGTGTGTGTGTGTATGTGTCTTTTAAAGAAAGTGTAAGTCAGAAGTTAGTAAGATAAAATATGGATAAAATATCAATTATAATTTTTGGGTTATTTACCTTCCCATAAGAATAAGAACTCTGAATATGCTCATTTAATTTCAGAAATAGGCAATTCTCATTTTTCACTATGTGAATTATGTTCTGTATGAAATATTCACAGACAGTTTTTAATTCTTTGTTGTATGCCACCTTCTTTCAAAGTTGATTAACTGCTGTTGTTCTCATTTTCACTTGGTCTCTTAGGAAGAACAAATTTCTTTCATTTTAGTTTATAACATAATAAAGTTAATCCACCAAATACACACACATAATTTATTTCTTAAAGAAATACAAATAATTACTTGAGATGCATAGAATTACTTTCTCTCAGAATATATATTGTTTTAAAAGAAAGAAAAATAAATATTTTTGAAGATTCCTATTCTAGGAAATAATCAAAATAAATGTCATTGAAGGGGGAAAAGGACTGCTATACTGATATTTATTAAAATTAATCTTAAGATTACTGATATTTCTTAAGATTATATCAGTTTCTCTCTCTCGTTCTCTTTCTCTCTCTCTCTCTATATATATATCACTGGTAAATAAAATAAAATATCTGAAGTTAAAGCAATATTGTTAATCTTTTTTTAATTGTTTACAAGGTAGTTATCTACTGAAGCAATTAAAAATCACTTATGTAAATAATAATAAGAATAAAAAAGAGCAAACTGTAATTAAAATTTCTATGTCAGTTGATCTTAGTAAAGGTGTTCGTGGCAACCAAGATAAAAGATAAATGTTAAGTTGTAGAACATTGGACACTTTATTATATTTTTTCTGGTTCTTTTATATAGCACAATGATAAGGTAGATAAATTACCTGTCTACTTTTTTGACAAATATATACTGAGTTACTTATGACAGTGCAAAACACCCAAGATCTTCCTTAAATAAACACTCAGGTCAATGATAAAGACAGACATTTAACTTGGTAATAAATGTTATTATGATTTAGAACCTCATTATTTGAGTGTGGTACATGAACCAAAAGCATCAGCATCAGTTTGGTGCTTGTTAGAAATGCAGAATCTCAAATTCCATCACAGATTAATGAATCAGAATCTACATTTTAAGAGGATCTCCACGTGATTTATATACATTTTTTTTTTTTTTTTTTTTTGAGACGGAGTCTGGCTCTGTCACCCAGGCTGGAGTGCAGTGGCGCGATCTCGGCTCACTGCAAGCTCCGCCTCCTGGGTTCACGCCATTCTCCTGCCTCAGCCTCTCCGAGTAGCTGGGACTACAGGCGTCTGCCACCACGCCCGGCTAATTTTTTATATTTTTAGTAGAGACGGGGTTTCACCATGGTCTCGATCTCCTGACCTCGTGATCCGCCCGCCTCGGCCTCCCAAAGTGCTGGGATTATAAGCGTGAGCCACCGCGCCCGGCCTATATACATATTAAGTTCAGACAACACTATTTAAAGTGTCTATATAAATTTAAGGTATAATCAACTGTTCTGAGAAATAATCTTAAAAAAATCATAGCAAGAGTTTGTAACTATACATACCAAAAATGTTTTAAAAAGTACTTGTTATATCATTGTAAATAGCTCCAAAATTAGAAGTAACTTAATTGTATTTCACTGAGGGTAGATTCATTGCCACCTAACCTCACAGCTATTTATTTCCAGTTCCTTTATTTTCATGTTATTGTATCATGTTAGAGTATCATGGTACCTTCAAATTTGCTTAGAAAATTTATAGTCTATTCTTGAGGGTAACTCTTAATAACCATAAGGTCAGTTGCTTTCCTTTGGGATACTTTGCAAAACATATTATGTTTCTTTGTCAAAGTAATATAAGGTTAGCTCTTTCCTTCCCATAATATTTTACAGATGCCAATTGGTGTTAAGCCAACATGTCTATTTCTTAACTATCCTAATATATTTGGTTCTGCTTCTTGGCAAAAGCCTATTTCTCTAAGATTGTTTTTTTTTTCTTCTGATGTATATTTGTTTCTAAAACACTTTTTTCCCCACAATACCATACTAGTGGATTAGTAGATAGATCTCACCAGGCTGTGTACCTTTAACATGTGGAGCTTAAGAAGGATGATTATCAGCCCTGAGAGCAACATGTAACTGCAAACTCAATATAATTTCAAAAACGCAACAATAACAAAAATATTGTAAGGCTTTAGCACAAGTAATAATATGGCTTATCATTGCCAAAAAATGGACAACCTTTTTGAGGCAAAAGGCTACATAAAAATTAAAACCTACAATTACACTTAAACAATATTTTCAATGTATATTTCTATGAGAAGGATTTTCACTCAAATAGTATTTTTTAATAACTACAAATCACTCCAAGGCAAAACAGTCGTTCAGAATAAGATATTCAAATGTAAGGAAGTTGAATGACCAGGAAGACATCTGCCATAAATGCACTAATTTTTTTCTGGGCAGAATGTAAACATTATAGGAAAACGGACTAACTCAAGGGCAGTAGCAATCGCGAAATAAAATAAAATATATCCAACTCTTAAGAGTCAGCCTCACAGTAGTAAAAAAAAAGACCCAAATTTTAGTTGATCATAACAATAATTGTTGCTTCTAACCAATATTATATGTTGGTTTCTGTGGGTACCCTGTGATTCTGATCTATGGGTCTTGGGAATGAAGAAGTGCTCTTTTGCAACATGCCATCGTCCTGGCAGGGGTAAAAAGCAAGAAAACAGGTGTAATTTTGTGATGTCTGTCCAAACTTGCATTACATCAACATCTGGCTCACTTGTATTTCACTGATCAAATCATTCTCCTTCCTTCTAATATCAGAATAAAGATAATGCATCATGAACTGCTCATAGTTGTTCTCTACAATGGATCATGAATCTATGTATGCATATTTGCATTTATGTTGCTGTTGTAAATAGTTGCAAAGAACAAAATAATCTACCACATTATCAATATTGATTTACCTGTAGGATTCTTCGTATCATTGTTTTATCTATTATTTTTAGTCTGTTTCTATCCTTAATAACTAGATATACAAGAATGCCAATTGAGAAAATCCAAGTGAGAAGTAAATAGTATGAAAGTTCTTTAATTTCTATTTCTCATTGACTCAACATAGATGATTTGAAAATCAGAGTGGAAAAATACATAATTTTAAGGGCCACATCTTATAAAAAATGTCAAATTCTACGAGCCAACCATGGTATAACATTAAAATGGTGATTTTTGTTTGTTTTATTGTCCCCTGTTTCCCATTTTCTATGAAAGCATCCTTCAATATGTGTTTTTAATGACCATAAACCACCACAAAATTTTAGTTGCACAAGACACAGCTGCATGATTTCTATGTGGAATAGTCACATCTTTTTATATCCACAGTCATTAATCCTTTTGCTGCCTAACAGACTCAGAATGTTGAATCATTTTCAAAACCACATTTAGTTTTTACAAAATGTGTGGATGTCCTTTGGAACCCATGTCATGCTTATGAGCTACAGCTGGTTTAAAAAAATGAATAAAAATGACTTCTGAACACAATTATTTAGTTGATTGAATAACACTATTTCAGTTTTCAAATCTGAACATTGTGTGTCATTTACATAGGTTCTGACGAATTGTTATAATTTAATACTTGTGGAAAAGTTACAGTAAAAATTGAGAATGCATTCTCTCAGGTCGTAAAAATCTCAAACAACTGTGAAGAAGATAATTACAAAAGTATGATAGTTATACACAATTGAAAAAAAACAGATCTCTTACAGGAAAGAAATAGGCCTATTCTCCATGTAAATTGAGTGCCCTTCTCAAAATTTCTTAAATATTCAATACTCCATGATTTATAAAAGTTGAAGCTTAGCACAAGGTAACAAGTTTACATCAAATAGTCGTGTGCTCTGTTGTAAGTAAGGGTTTTAAACAGGATATTCATTAAAAGAACTATTACGGTGATTTAAACTGCAGATTTAAGTTGCCTCACATGCATATCTATAAGGAAAGCTTTTGTATACATGGATTAAAATTATACTGTAGAGAAGAACCATGTGCAATTTATTAACGGATTACCTTTATCAGGCTATTAGAAATGATAACCCACTACTATTATTAGTAATCCTATGTATTTTGATTATAAAAACCATTAGAAACAATTATGACTAAGTCCCGATTCCTGTGGTACAATTAAAAAACTATGAAATCCTAGCTTATGAAAATTTAAAACTTCCTCATCAACTGTTGGGTCTTAATAAAAAGGAAAGGAGAGAAAGATAACATTTATTGCACTCATAATATATGCTCCACCAGGTACTGTAGAGGGATTATATTATTTAATCTTCCCAGATAATTGAAAGAAGAGTATTTTCTTTGTTTTAGAGATGGGAATGCTAAGTACCTATGCAACTTTACCAAAGCCCCACAGTCAACAAGTAGAGAGATGATGTGCTATTACTAAGATTTGCCCTTACATACCTGACTCTAAACCTCATGTTTCATTTGCCCTCATTATGTCATAGTGCCTTTTGAATTCTTTAATTGAAACCAAGCCAATTAAAACACAAGCAATATAGAATTAGTAATAAAAGTGTATTATGGTATACACCAATATATTATCATCTGATTTTTCTTGCCTGAAATACATATTCTTCATGACAGAAGTAAGAAGTCATATTAATCCATAACTTACAAGCAAATGTGGACACTGAAAAAGAATTTTTTTAAATCTCCTGTAGATAGAAAATGAAACCCCTCTTATTTGTGATGATGATGTTAGACCACCATTTTTCTGTGTTCATCTTTAATTGCCTCAATATGTATTAGGTTTGTATTATCATCCATGTTGTTACAATAAGGACTATGCTAAATTGGTGATCCCTACTTCTTGTTATGTGTCACTTTCCAGTTGTGTCATGGGACAACCTAACATGTGCAAAGTATTCCTAAATCAAATTGGTTTTAATTCACTGTTTAAAGATGAGCATGTGCTCCAGCTATTTTGGGGGGTGAAGTATGGCTCAATTGGTATCCTATTAAGAAGAAATTAATGATGCACCATACTTTCCTGAAAAGCAAAGACATATGTAGAAATACGGTATTTATCTGAAAAGCATTTATCTGAAAATCAACATAGATAGCAATATGATATTTAAAGAACTGTGGTGGGAGATCTTTGCTCTCTGTATATGATTGCAGACTATAGGACAGGGTTAAAGAATTTGTAAAAGTAGAAAGGCCAACTTCTCGTCACAAATAAGATAAACTAGCTAAATTTACTAGAAACTTCTAAGTATGGAATGAGTTGATTTATGCAGCTCTGAATAATAGAGAATAATATATTAACAACTTTCGAATTCTTACTAGATTCCAGTGATATTACAAACCCTTTACAGCTATCTATTTCAGCTTACAGCTGCTCTTTGAGAAAATAATTACTATGCTAATGTTCCATAAGAGGAAACTGAGTCCTAAGATGTGTTGTTCAAGATCATTCAGTTACTAAATTGAAACCAGCATTAGAACCCAAATCTGTTTGATAGCAAAACTTGGTACACTTACATCTAAACTAAAACTAATTCTACATTTCTGTCTTCCAGGACCTCATAAACCAGTGAAAGAATACCTTCTATTGGTCTAATTATCTCTTCTGTTCAACAACATATAGATTTTCTATTAATGTTGCAACACCTTCAGTAATAGGAAAATTCACTACTACACAGAGGGAGACTTACTGAAAATGACTCTCTTCACATATTTAAAATGGCCTTCTTACATCTCCGGGAGGCAAAACTAATGTCCAATTGGTTAATTGGATCGATGTTTTGAATTTATTACTCAACTGAAGAAAATATTTAATATAATTATTATGTTTTTAAAAACGCGTAAGTCTCCTTCCAAATACAAGAATCTGTATAAAACATTGAATGCATCAAGGTTGAACTTGGATGCTTCTTCAACATTTTAATGCATGTTCCAAGTGTAATCATCCGGGAATAGCCTAATCCTTTAGAATTTTATTTTAGCCATAGTATTGGTTATGAACTTACCAATTACTTCAGGATATTTTTATTATGAAGCAATATATTTTAAACCTGGGCCAGATGTAGAACAAGAGTTACGAATACTTGTCCCATTATGATTTTGTCTTCAATGACTTTTCAAAGATACCCAAAGTAGAGATATTTGTACAATGAACACCCATATACTCATATGTAACAACATACTGCATCAAACCGTACTACTATGAATATGCTGCTCATACACCAGGTATAAAGTTTATTGATTCTTTGTACCTTTGTTCGCCTTCAGAATATATTCCAAAAATTGATTTACATTCAAAATACTGTGTTCTTAAGTCACTTATTTTTACAAACATGATATACAATTAGTATCACTGGATTCTGTTTTTATTTTTTAGGGATGGCTTTTAAAATTTGATATAATTTTATTTTTATAAATAAATAAATCATTTTTTAAATATTTCTAGTGCTTAAACAACATGATAAAATATATTCAGAGAAATCTTTCTTCCAAAAGTGTTTCTTTAAATATCATATTTCTATCTATGTTGATTTTCCTGTTCCTGTAGATAAATATTCATAAATACTTTTGGTTAATCCTTCCAGTGTTTGATGCTTTTTTCCAAATAAAAAGAAATATACACATTATATGTTTATACTTGTATCTACCCTTTTCTTATAAAAAACTCTTAGGAAACAATTTTTATCCACTTTATGAGATCTCCGTAGAAATAATCTTTGCTGCCTTCTTCTGGCTGCAGTGTTCTACCGTATGGTTGTAACCTAGTTTATTCCTACTGATAGGCATTTATGTTGTTGCCAAATGTCAATAATAAAGCCACAGTGAGACATGCTTTGCATATTTTAGTCAGTCATCCTTTGAAATACATTCTAAAAAGTAGGATTGTGGAATAGATTATTGAAAACTATTGCCAATGTTCCCTCTATGTAAGTTGTATCATTTTGCAATCCCACCAACAATACACCAGAAGGCCTGTTTATTTCCACTTTTCGAATAGATTTGCCCAAGTTGTCAAAGTATGGATTTTAGCAAATTCTGTCATTGCAAAGTAATATATTAATATACTTTTAATTTGTATTTCTCATGCTATGACTTAGATTGAATGTATTTTCAAATCTATGTGGGGTAGTTTTATCTCTTTTTGTCTGAACGCTCTTTTCCTATTTATTCCTGTTTTTCTCTCTGATTCTTGTTTTTCTTTTCCTTGATTTCTAGGAGTTCTTGGAATGTTAGAGGAATTAACCATTTGTCCGTTATATAAGTTGTAAATATTCCTTATCAATGCAATTTGTTTTATTGTGATTTTGTGCTAAGAAAAAATCTGGTTTTACTTGTTCTAATTCATAAATGTTTTATGTCCTTACTGCTGGATTTTTAGTTATGAATTATTTCCTTCCTTTGTATTTTCATGAACTTTCCTCTAGTACTCAAATGGTTTCATTTCATTAAATAATCATGTCTCTAATCTGTTTGGAATTTATCCTTTGATAGAATCATCTCCCTTGTTTTCCAAATTGCTATTTAGGTGTCACTTAGTAAAAAGTCTGTCTTTTCCCAAGGAATTACTATCCCATTCTTATTACATGCGAAATTTCCACATGTACTTGTTATTTTATGGGTATTTTTCCTGTTCTACTTTGTCTGCCTATTCATGTGTCAGCCTGCACTGTTTAATTATACAGATTTTACAATTTGCATTCAGATATGGCAAGATGTTCTCATTCTTGCCTATTCTTTTTAAAAGTCTTTCTTACTTTTTTCACTTACAATTCATTATTGACATGATTAATTTTCCTGCTTCCAGGAAACAAAAAAATGATCTGTTTAGTTTTTTTAATCAGAGTACATTGTTTTATATTAAGATAAACTGATATATTTTGATGTTGAATATTTATGCTCAAGAAAAAAATCGATCATGTCATTTTATAAGGTCTATTATGGCAACTTTCAGAAGTGATTTACAAATCTTTTCATGTACGTTTCACATTTTTTGTGCCGTTTAAATGGTGTGATCTAATCCATTATTATTTATACTTAGTTAATATTCATGTGTTTCAGTCTATTAATAGAGTTAGTAATATTTTTATTACTTGTTTGTACCTTACTAAGTTTTGTTACTGTATATGTGCAGTAATTTGTCTATTAAATTTTGGATTTTCACCTGCATAATCATATTATCTGCGAAATAAACATAGTTTAAGTGTTTTTTCCGACACTGTGATTCTAATTTGCATTCTCTTCTATATTTACATTTTAATAAATTTATTAGCATGTTGAATAATAGAAGCAACTGTGGGTATGTTTGGTTCTGATTTTAATAGAGATGCCCCCTGTGTTTCCCCATTAAGAAAGTTGCTGGCTTTTATGCTTAGGATACTATATTTCACTTCTTTAAAGAAGTATTTACAAAGTGGAGTGGCTCATGGCAGCAATCCCAGCACTTTGGGAGGCTGAGGTGGGAGGATCACTTGAGGCCAGAAGTTTGAGATCAGCCTGGGCAACACAGTGAGACTCCATCTCTATGGAAAAAAAAACATTATTATTCATTGATTCCTAATTTATTAATTCTTAGTTAATAAATAGTTATAATTATTCATAAATGTATTTTAAGCAATAGAGGATAGCAGCGGTTTTTGTTTCCGGATATGTTAATATGCTGAATTATATTAATGATTTCCTACTATTGAGCCAGTTTTGCAGTATTGGAATTATCCTATTGGTCATGAGATATGCATTTTTAATATTTACTCTTTGATATTGTTCATTATTGTTTTAGTCATAATTTTGCTTCAATATTTATGAATTGTAAAATATATTGCATATGATGATTTTTAGACATCTGCTAATTTTACACTCAGTTTATAAAAATAGAGTTAGAAGTTTTACATTTTCAGTATTATCAATTTTTTTATATTTAAACTTCAGGCAAAAATCCACTGTGAACTATTTGGGTATGTTAATTTTTTTTGGGGGGGTGGGGAAGGTGTTCTGTGACACCTAATCTTATTTGCAATATGTCTTAGAAAATAGTTCTTCCATGTTTTTAAGTAAATGTTCTATTCTCTGTTTTATTATATATTTATTCTGTCAATTCGTTATGTAATTTTCTTTCTCCATGAAGAAAAAAAGTAGGTTGACTAATCGGTGTTTTTTCTCCTGGAAGAAGCTACTTTTGGTTGTGTTTATCATTTCCACTCTTTTTAAAAACAACTAACACCTGCTTTTACCTTTGAATTTATTTTTATTTGATATAAGCTTTTTTATCATTTTTCTTTGATTTTAGAATCATGTAGTTAACTCATGTATGTTATGGGTATTTCTCTCAGCAGTGCTTTTTAGCTGTGTTCCTTAAATTCTGATATATAACATTTTCCTTTAAACTTTGTAATTTTGCCTTAAGTTATCCTATCATTCAAATATTATACAATAGGGAATTTTCACATGTAATATCTTTTTAAATTTTCTGTTAACTTTTAGGTTTTTTATTGCCATCAGTGAGTCATACTATATTCTTACAAATTTATGGAATTTACTAAAAGTTTCTTTGTAACAAAATACATGGTCACCTTTTGTAAATGTTCTGTGTATTATTGAAAGTAAGTTTTACTTGCACTATTCTTAACATAAGGTTTACAATTTATTGATAAGGTCTACCTTATTTTGAGGTTGTATATAGTTCTATCATTACTTTTATCCCCTTTGTACCTAGAAAGAAATATGTGTTGAAGTCTCATAATATTATCAGTGTATGTCTATTGCTCCTGTATCTTGTGCTTTATGAAAAGTGTTGCTATTAAAGCAACATTGCAAGTTTCTGTTACTAGCACTACATTGCTATTTTTTCTCATTTAACAATTTTTCACCTAAATTCTCTAATATCAAGATTATTAGCTTTATTTTTAATTTACATTTACCAAGATGTCTCTGTCATTTTATTTTTAATTTTCCTTATTTAGATATGTCTCTTGCATAATTCACAGAACTGCACTGTGAGTACTTACTTAGACCACCATACCACTGGTGTTCTTTCTATATCTATCTACAGGGTATTTGTATGTTTTGGCACTCTCATGACTTATCACGTGGATGAGTTTTTCTGATTCTTTGGTCATTCTGAGATGCACTTCCTGAAATTTCCTCACCCGTTGATCTTTTTCTTGGAGAAAATGATTGTAGGAGATTTTTTGTTCGTTTATTTTATAGTATTTATGTATGTATTCTTTTTCTCTTTTAGCTGCCACTAATCCAAAGCTGTTTTTCATGTACATTACCTAATATTGTTGATGATTTGACCCACCTATTTATTCTTGAAATATATATTTTTTCTCTAACTATTCTCCTTCCTCTAACGGATTTCTAATATGCATTTTGGGGTCCAAATACCAACAAGGAATGTGAGTTTTAGAAATAACATTAGTTGAAACCTGTTTCTGAGAGAAGCTGACCTGATCTCTGGTAGACATGTAAGAGCTCTTACTTAAGATTGGATTGTCACCTGGGCTATGTCATTTTAAAATTGATATTATTGTAAGGAAGAGAGGAAATGCAAACTATTCTGTTAGACAAACTTATTTGCCTTTTCATAAAAGTGACTTAGTTTATAAATGGGCACATTACTACCCAAACAAAGGGGTTCCTGAAAGAATGAAAACAGCAAGTTTGACAATTATATGCTAGATGAGTATCCAATCATATGTTTGTCAGAGGATCACAAGTTCTTAATGTCTAACTTCAATGACATGGATTTTTGTCTTTTGAACATTGAAAAGTTCAGCTTAATTGTAATACACTTTACGTTTTACGTTTGAGAACCAATTGCTACTACCTAAATCCTACATTGATTTCAGTGTTTTTCACACAGTTTATTAACACACAATGTTTTAATATATCCTATGCAGGGAAATTCTGAATTTATTACATATATATACATACCTGTATATGCATACACATGCTTTATCTGGATTTTAAAGGTGCAGATGAAAACTAGTGCTTTGTCATGTTTCCATTTGGATATTCTATTCTATGGTAAAAATTTCTGAGGAAATACAATTTCTTTCTTTCTTTTTTTTTTGAGACGGAGTCTCGCTTTGTTTCCCAGGCTGGAGTGCAGTGGCGCCATCTCCGCTCACTGCAAGCTCCGCCTCCCGGGTTCACGCCATTCTCCCGCCTCAGCCTCCGGAGCAGCTGGAACTACAGGCGCCCGCCACCACGCCCGGCTAATTTATATATATATATATGTATATTTAGTAGAGACGGGGTTTCACCGTGTTAGCCAGCATAGTCTCGATCTCCTGTCCTCATGATCCGCCGCCCGCCTCAGCCTTCCATAGTGCTAGGATTACAGGCGTGAGCCACCGTGCCTGGCCCTGAGTAAAATACAGTTTCAGTTTATGCCCCTCACTTGTTTGTTTTCCATAAATTAATTTTGTTTTGGACCATATGAGTGTTATGCTAAACTATGTTAGAAAGTCAATAAAATCTGGAGAAACTGTTCTGCAAAAGCTAAATATTTGACGTTCAGTAACTATGTATTTAAAGTGACCAATATCCCAGGCACTTTTTGAGGTACTTGAGATATATCTGTGACCAAAAATAAAACCCCTTCCCCTTTTGGCATATATCACTCCTTTGTTTTATTATATCCATAAGCTAGACCTTTCCACCTGCAGATAAGTTAAAAAAAAAAAGATTTTAAGTGGAAAACTGAATAATTTGAAATATTATTAATGCAGGAGAGGAGTCACTCACAATTTTTGTGGACAAGCGGAAGTTGAGCAAACGAGCTGAAGGAAGTGATTCCAGCACCAATAGCTCTTCGGTCACTCTGGAGACGCTACATCAGCTAGCCGCTTCTTATTTCATTGACAGGGACAGCACTCTTCGGAGACTTCACCACATTCAAATTGCATCCACTGCCATAAAGGTAAGAATGAGTTTACGATAAAATTATCACCTTCCATTGTTTGTTTCTTCTATCTCCAAAAGGCATTTTTATGCATTTGCTTATTCCATGAATTTAAACAATTATTTTATAAAAATATATTTACAATTTTCTTGCTTTCAATTATGTAATATATTTAAGATGAAATTGTATGTATTTCAATATAATATTTACTTGATAAGTAGGTCAAGATTCTTCATGGTTAAATGTAATTAAACTGTATTTGAATTGTATGAATTTATCTTGGGGTACACAGACTCCCTCACAAAGTAAACATGAATACACATGGTTAAATGTAATTAAAGTATATTTGAATTGTATGAACTTATCTTGGGGTACACAGACTCCCTCACAAAGTAAACATGAATACAAATTTGTTTTAATAACATCAATTTCTTTTATAATTCTCCTTAATTTATTTTACCCATTTAAAAATACTATTCTGAGAAGAGAGGCTTTATCAGGCTTAAAGTCGTCCATGGCACAAAATATTTTTAAGAAGTCCTGCTTCATAGAAAATGACCCCTCAATGTTTTTAAGATATATTAAGATGTACAGGTGCATGGTTATATGGGTTTCTAGGAGGCAAAATATACCATAATGTAGAATTGGTGGATTAATATTATGTGTTCACTAAAGTCATTTGACTTTGAATACACTAAGGTTGACTTTATCAAAACTGAGAAGAGAGGAGAATAATTTAGTTCTGATTTTCAAAAGAAAAAAAGAAAATGAATGAGAGAAAGAGATTGAGAAACAGAGAGGAGAAATTGTTGTCTCCTAAACAATAAGTTTTAGACATATTCTCTGGCAAATTAGGTCAATGTAATTTCATTTGTCAAATGGCCATTGTAAAATTAACAGTGTCAGAAGAGTATGATCCTAGCCTAAGTTAACCATAACAAAATAATATAGAGAGAGCATTTTGGAGTGTTTCAAATCTAACCTTTCATAGTTAACACAAAAAATAATGATTAAATGTAACGTTGTATTACTTTATGAAACTAAAATTAATGTGTGTTCATTTTTGTGTCAGTTGAAAAGTTACTTAGGCGGCGTGGTGGCTCATGCCTGTAATCTCAGCACTTTGAGAGGCTGAGGCAGCTGGATCACTTGAGGTCGGGAGATCGAGATCATCCTGGCTAACACGTTGAAACCCCGTCTCTACTAAAAATACAAAAAATTAGCTGGGCGTGGTGGCAGGAGCCTGTAGTCCCAGCTACTGGGAGGCTGAGGCAAGAAAATATCATGAACCTGGGAGGCAGAGCTTGCAGTGAGCGGAGATCACGCCACTGCACTCCAGCCTGGGGGACAGAGCGAGACTCCGTCTCAAAAAAAAAAAAAAAAAAGTTAGGGCTTGGAAATCACACAATCCGGGGAGCGAGACTCCGTCTCAAAAAAAAAAAAAAAAAAAGTTTGCTGCGTGTGATGGAGGGGCTGGATGCATTTGATGACCTGATGCAGCACACGCACATCCAGCCCTGGTACCTGCGGGTGGAGAGGGCCATCACTGAGGCCTCCCCAGCGGACTGAATGTCCCCGCGCAGAGCAGGGGGAAGGCAGTGGAGGACGCCAGCTGCCAGGGCCTGGGGCCACTGGGCCAGCACCTGGCGATACTGGTGGGGGGCAGGATCATTCTGCCCCTTGTCCACCCACCCCCACCAGCCCTTTCGCTTCTAACACAGGGCACCTGCTGGGGCTCAGGGATGTTAGGGACGAGTTCCAGCCCTGCCACTGCCCTGGGGTGACCCCTCCCTGTCCCTGCCTCCCTGCTCTGCCGCCCCTCTCCCTGGTCCCTCAGTGGCTGTCCCATGGCGACGTCCTGTGGGTGGGGGACCCTCGACAGGACAGCAGGACGGTTCGTTTTTGGTGGAATCCCATCCCTGGGTTCCCCTGGTTCCCACTCTTTCCAAGCCTCCCGGGACTGGGACATGTTTGCAATAAAGGAAAGGTTTGTGGCGCCTGTGACGGCAGGCATCTCCTGGAAAAAAAAAAAAAAAAGTTACTACTTCAACTTTAACCCATAAATGGGTTAGAATGCTTGGAAGATTGCTCCAAGTATATCTTTTTGTTCGGGATGTACTGGAGAAAATTAAAGGTGATGTGGAAATACCTTTAGCTTAAGGGTTACACAAATAATATGACAAAATCCTAATATTGCTAGTAGATGATGTTGGGAAACAGACTTCAGTTGACACAAATCATGCAATATAGTTAGTTGGCTTCTGACTCTAGGACTAATGTTATACTAAGCAACAAGTGTATAAATAGTATTTATGCTGTACAGATAAAAATGTAGCCAGCATGAATGCAGATGTTTCAGTTAATTTAAAAATTTTGTAAGCTGTTGTTAGAGAAACTTAGCTTGTGGTTGCTGAGGAAAACTAAACTTTTCCAGAAATCAATTTCAAGGATATAAACAGAAACTGGTCAAACTGTATTTTCTAATAGAAGAAATCATTGCTGTAAATGATTTTATTATATAGCTATTGATTTTTGTTGTTGCTGTTCAGCACCAAGTGTGTCTGTGAAATTATACAACAGTTTTTGTACTCTAAGTAAGAAATATGCAGGCACATTTCATGTCAAAACATAATGGGTATTTGCATATACTTCTCTTCTCCCACAGGAGAAGTATGTGGCACAAATATAAATATATATATATATATATATATATATATGTTTTAATGAGGCATACTGTTGTATACAGGCATTGTATTTAGACTCTGTTAATATAAATGGAAATGATGATGATTCATTAAGTCTATAACCTAGCTGTGTGGTGGAAACCAGTCCCAAAGAAGTGACACTTATAGGAAGTGTGTCATCTAAGCAGTTCTGAGAAGGAAGAAAGAGTAATCTGGAATTTGGGAGTCAACAGACTCACCTTGACAGGGCCACGGGGAATGCCCATTGTCCGTTAACCACGGAAAGGAGTTCCAGTGCTCATAATAAAAATGATTTAAAGTGTGTGTAGAGTGGCTGGAGATGGGAGGAAAGGCGGCTTTATATTAGGTGGAGGAAACAGCAAACAGTGGGAATGATACAGGGTCTATATCATTGTGAACAGAAGTACCCATCTTGTGCTGTAACTAAGGAAAAAAGGAAATGAGATAAGCACCAGCTGGTAACAACACAACCCAGAACACAGGCATGGAAATTCATAGGGAGTGCAAGTGTGAGGTGGTGAGGTAGCGGGGAATGGGAAAGAGTGGAGAGCAATTACACCTTTCAGGGTTTAATTTAGACCTAAGGGGAATTTCCTTCTGAGGCAGCTGTGATTTTAAGTAGCTGATGATTTTCCAGGCCAAGATTAGCTGCACTCAGGGTTACTATGAAGGTTCCAGGGAAAGGCATTGTGCTTGTGTGCTGTGTTCAAGCAAGAGTGGAGCCAGAAACCCATGACCATGTGCACTGCAGGAAGTCCCCAGCTCTGAGTTACATGAACACTCATGTGCCTGTGCAATTTTGTATGGAGAGTATCTTTTATTTTTATTACTTATGAAATGTGTCCCTGCACAGGTAAAAGGTGTCTCTCTTCATTTATAAGTATGACTAAGATTGTAAGTGCTTAGAAGTAAGTATAAGGAACTGAGTAGATGTGTGAGGGGACTTCGGTAGGCTGGATCCAAGGGTATTCAACTGCTGAAATCTTTTCTAGTTGAATAAACAATTCGACGTAAAGTGCTCTTGCAGTCTCTGAAACCAAGATCTTAATTCCTTTACTAAATACCTAAAGGTTCAGTGCATTGCTTGTATGCTTTAAATTGTCAAACTAAGGATAACAAGATTCACAATTTCTTTGATTTGGTAATGTAAGTTGTGTTTTAAGTGACATATAGTAGGTATTTAATTTCTAGAGCAAATGTTGAATGAAGTTGTTCTGTGATTTACAGAATTTAGGAGACAGATAATTGAAAAAAATGAAGTAAATAGAATTGTTATCAGGTAACAGCAAAAATATAATTAGATCTACAATATCATGCCAGCTTTTATCACGCTAATTCTTACAAATCACAAGAGTTAAGCAATTTAACTATGAGCCAGTTTCTAGAAAGTGGAATAAAGCAATTTGTTTGTTTTGTCTTTTATAATTATGAATATAAATGTAGACTATACTTTGTTAATATGTAAATAAAAAACACTGACACAAACATCCATAGCTTAATTAATTGCCATACTTTTGCAATTAACAGTGTTTATATCAAATATTATTTCACAATATTATTTGTAGTCCAATAAAATGTGAAGTGTAATGTTTAGAGTTGGTCATTATTTTCTGAAGACTCAATTCAATTGACTTAAGTTATTCAAAAAATTATACTAACATGTTTATTTTTAAATAGTCTAATAAACATTAATGCTATATAATTGATGGTGATGAGAAAAACACAACACACTGTATACTTTGAAAGGATATTTAATCTATCACCTGATGTATTATGTCACACATATTTTCAAAGATAATTTTATTATTTTAATTTTTAGAAATAATGCACTGAGTAAAATTAAGTTTTTATAATAGGATACTACTGAAATATTTTTAAAGTAATTATTTTCAAAAATAATTACTGATATGTTACTGTGTCTCTTGTATTCTTCAAATGTAGAAAGGATAATCAGATAGCTTTCAAAATTATAGTGTTTGGAAAGTTTTGAGCAGCAAACCTAGGAATAAGTAGAAACAATGTATTACAATTAACTTGAAGGTCAGTATTTCAGCTTTAAAAAATCCATCTTGAAATGATTTTTTACTGCTGCATAGTTAACTTAAGAGTGTTGCAGGTGATGTTGAAAAGAGGCACTAGAGCTAACTCTAAATTTACATTTCTGAAATTATAAAATACATTACATTAAAATTTTTAAAGCTATTTATGAAATTAAACATGACAATACTTTTCCAAGAAGCAGTTTTGATAAGTAAATTATTTGTTATTTAGGGGTAAAATCAGTAAAATGATAATATATTTATTTTTAATTTTACCTCTCTCTCTCTATATATATATATATATGTTTTTAAAACTTACTTTAAGAATACCCAAGAAAATATGCATATGAACCATTTATAATTGTTGCACATTTTATATTTTGCATTTATAGGAAAGATTCATATTTGGTACTCTTTTTGATTGTATATATTTAAGGTGTACAACATAGTGTTTTAATATATTTAAACATAGTGAAATGGTTACTATAGCCAAGCAAATTACCATACCAATCATCTTTTCATCTTACATACTTTTTTTCTTTGTGGTGAGAGCAGCTAGAATCTATTCTCTTTGCAAATTTCCACTAGGCGATACAATATTTTTAACTATAATCTTCATGTCATACATTGGATCTCTACATTTATTCATCCTATGTAACTGCAACTTTGTGCTCATTGACCTAATATCTTGTCATGACCTCCCTCTACCACCTCTCCCATCCTGGTAACCACTCTGTTTTTGCTTTCTTTTCCTTTTTCTTTTTTTTTGGTTCTTAAGTTGCTTCTTGTTTTTTTTTTTGTTTTTAATTTCTTTTGAGACGGGGTCTCGCTCTGTTACCCAGGCTGGAGTGCAGTGGCTCAATGTTGGCTCACTGCAACCTCTGACTCCCAGACTCAAGCAATTCTCCTATCTCAGCCTCCCAAGTAGCTGGGACTACAGGCGCCGGCCACCACGCCTAGCTAATTTTTGTATTTTAAGTAGCTACTGGGTTTTACCATATTGGTCAAGCTGGCCTTGAACTCCTGACCTCAGGTGTTCCACCCACCTCAGCCTCCCAAAGTGCTGGAAATGCAGGCGTGAGCCACCATGCCTGGCCTTCTTTGAGACTTTCTATTAGATAATGTTATCTGCAAACAGAGATAATTGTACTTCTTCCTGTCCAGTCTGTATTGCACTTTATTTTATTTATTTATTTATTTATTTATTTATTTATTTATTTATTTATTTATTTATTGCCTACTTCTCCTGGTGGTGAGAATGGAAATTCTTCCTTTGTCCTGCTCTTAGGAAGAAAGTATTCCTTCTCTCACTATTATGTAGGATGTTATCTGTGGGTTTTTCATACATGCTCTTTAATATATGGAGGAAGTTCTTTTCAATTCATAGCTTGGTGAGTGTTTTTTACATGAAAATGTGTTGATTTTGTCAAATGCTTTTTTATATCTATTAAGCATGTAATTTTTATTTTTTAATTCTATTTACATGATTTATTACATTAGTTGATTTTAGGATGTTGCATAAACTTTGCATTCTTTGGGCTAAATCTCATCTGGTCAATGTGTATATTTCTTTTATATGTGGCTAGATCTAATTTGCTAGTATTTTGCTGAGGATTGTTATGCCTACATTCAAAGTGGATATTGGACTACATTTTCCTGAGATACATCTGTCTGGTTTTGGTACGCAGTATTACTGGCCTCATAAAAGGAATCGGGAAATATTCCTTCCACTTCTATTTTGTGAAAGAGTTTATGAAGAATTGGTATTAATTCTTCCTTGAGTTTTTGGTTGAATTTAGTGGTGAAGCCATCTAGATGTGGACTTTTCTTTGTAGGTAGATTTTGGTTATTAGTTCAATCTCTTCACTAGGTTTATTCATACTGTGTATTTCTTCTTGAGTTCAGTTTCAAGAACTTAAGGGTCTCAAGAGATCCTCCAACTTTGGCCACCCCAAGTGCTGAGATTACAGGCTTGAACCACTATGCCTAGCCCTTGTTCAGCTTTATCTTGTAGCTACATGGCTCTTCCAAACATTTATCACTCTTCTCACCAACTCTATCCAGGCTTGGCCCTTCTAAACCTGAGCAATGACCTTCATATTCTATGTGATTAAGGAAATCAAGGTCATCAGTTAAGAAGGTCTCTGTCTTCCTAGAAATGTTTCCATTTCATTGAAATTATACAATTTGTTGGCATGCAATTGTTCATAGCATTTCTTTAATACTCTTTGTGTTTCTGTAAGGCCAGTAGTAATATCCCTAATTTAGTCCTGATTTTTAGTTATTTCTAGTTTCCTTACTTTTAGTTACATGAGTTTTCTCTTTTTATCTTCATAAATCTAGGTAAACTTTTTTTTTCAACTTTGTTGCTCTTTTCCAAGAAAGAGCTTTTAGTTTCATTGAATTTTCTCTATTTCTTCTTATTTTTTTATTTTTCAAATGAGTTAATATTTGAAAAGCTCTTAAAACAATAACTAGTGCAGTATTCGGGTGGGAGTGTCCCGTTTTTCCATGTACGGTCTTAGCAAATGACACACCAGATTATATCCCATGCCTGGCTGGGCGAGGTCCCATGCCCACAGAGCCTTGCTCACTGCTAGGGCAGCAGACTGAGATTGACCTGCAAGGCAGCAACCTGGCAGGAGGAGGGGCATCCATCATTGCTGAGGCTTGAGTAGTTGAACAAAGCAGCTGGGGAAGCTTGAACTGGGCAGCCCACCGCAGTTCAGCAAGGCCTGCTGCCTCTATAGACTCCACCTCTGGGGGCAGGGCGTAGCTGAACAAAAGGCAGCAGAAACTTCTGCAGACTTAAGCGTCTCTGTCTGACAGCTCTGAAGATAGCAGTGGTTCTCCCAGCATGGTGTTTGAGCTCAGAGAATGGACAGATTGCCTCCTCAAGTGGGTCCCTGATCCCCATGTAGCCTAACTGAGAGACACCTCCCAGTAGAGGCCAACTGACATCTCATACAGGTGGGTGCACCTCTGGGATGAAGCTTCCAGAGGAAGGAACAGGCAGCAATATTTGCTGTTCTGCCACCTCCACTGGTGATACCCAGGCAAACAGGGTCTGGAGTGGACCTCTGAGCAAACCCCAACAGACCTGCAGCTGAGGGATCTGACTGTTAGAAGGAAAACTAACAAACAGAAAGGAATAGCATCAATATCACCAAAAAGGAAATCCACACCAAAACCCAATCTGTAGGTTACCAACATCAAAGACCAAAGGTAGATAAAACTAGAAAGATGGGGAGAAACCAGAGCAGAAAAGCTGAAAATTATAAAAACCAGAGCACCTCTTGTCCTCCAAAGGATCGCGGCTCTTCACCAGCAACAGAACAAAGCTGGATGGAGAATAACCCTGAAGTAGGCTTCAGAAGGTCAGTAATAACAAACATCTCCCAGCTAAAAGAGGATGTTCGAACCCATCGCAAGGAAGCTAAAAAATTTGAAAAAAGATTAGACAAATGGCTAACTAGAGTAAACAGTGTAGAGAAGACCTTAAATGATCCGATGGAGCTGAAAATTATGGCACAAGAACTACATGACACATGCACAAGCTTCAATAGCCAATTCGATCAAGTGGAAAAAAGGGTATCAATGATTGAAGATCAAATTAGTGAAATAAAGCAAGAAGAGCAGTTTAGAGAAAAAAGAGTGAAAAGAAATGGACAAAGCCTCCAAGAAATATGGGAATATGTGAAAAGACCAAATCTACATTTGATTGGTGTACCTGAATGTTTCAGGAGAATGGAACCAAGTTGGAAAACACTCTTCAGTATATCATCCAGGAGAAATTCCCCAACCTAGCAAGGCAGGCCAACATTCAAATTCAGGAAATACAGAGAACACCACAAAGATACTCCTTGAGAAGACCAACCCCAAGACACATAATTGTCAGATTCACCAAGGTTGAAATGAAGGGAAAAATATTAAGGGCAGCCAGAGAGAAAGGTCGGGTTACCCACAAAGGGTAGCCCATCAGGCTACCTGCAGAAACTCTACAAGCCAGAAAACAGTGGGGGCCAGTAGTCAACATTCTTAAAGAAAAGAGTTTTCAACCCAAAATTTCATATCCAGCTCAAACTAAGCTTCATAATTGAAGGAGAAATGAAATCATTTACAGAGAAGCAAGTGGTGAGAGATTTTGTCACCACCAGGCCTGCCTTACAAGAGCTCCTGAAGGAAGCACTAAACATGGAATGGAACAACCGGTGCCAGCCACTGCAAAAACGTGCCAAATTGTAAAGACCATTGATGGTAGGAAGAAACTGCATCAACTAATGGGCAAAATACTTCCTATTACATATAATGCCGACAGATAATGATCTCTATAAACGAATGATGCAATACCCCTGACCCCATCCTATTCAACCATTTCATCACTGACTTGAGTAATGACATAAAGGACAGGCTTATCAAGTTGGTGGTAACTGGAAAGGAAGTGAATAGAGATCCAAAACCACCAAGTAAGCTGGAGTAAAAATGAGTTTAAAAATATGACATGCCATTGACAAATGTCAAGTTAAAAAAGACACCATATTTTCGCCCTTAACATTCTAAACATTTAATATATTATTTCTCCATCTTAAATTTGAACACTTTTTGCTCAGGGAATTAAATAAAACTTAGCTAGGTTTAAGAAATAATTAGTGATGTGATACATAATTCCAAATTTATTTTATGCCACTTCATAATGGATATTTTACCCATTATGCTGGTTAAGAGGAGCTCAAGTTTTAAGTGATCAAAACTCACTAGAGGATGTGCTTGGCATCGAATTTCTATTTCAGCTTCTGCTTTTCCCTCTAGGTGGATTGTAAAAGGTTGAGGTTAAATTACTTTTACATTTTAAAGTGCATTAACTTCATAACATTTCTGCTCTGAAGTGCTACACTAATTTGATATTTGTCCTATATCCATTTTCTATCTAATTTAGACCGAAATCTGAGTTGACCTTAATTGTATTTTCTTTCCTTTTAAACTACAATCTTCTATCCGCAATTTTTGGACTCATAAATGGAAATTTTGTCATCTTAAAAATGATTTTTTCCTTTTAAATTTAGCGGTTTTGGTGAGAAATTTAATAATCCTGTTGACTATATAATATATAGCATTAGTCTTTTGTGGCTTGCACCAGTAGAAAAGGTTGGGGGCTGCTTTAACTAGGTGCATGAAAAATGTACTCTCACCTTCACGTAACTCAAAAATGGCTTAAACAATTCCGTTCAAATTCTGAAACGCGTTCACCTTTGGTGTAAGTTAAAGTTTGAAAACCAAATAGAATCCTGTCCATTGAAAATGATGACCTAAAAGAAAGCTGGAAATTATAAAATTATCATATTTTTTATGTAATACATTACTATTTTTGCTTAAGTTAACCCATTTTACTTTTCTTGATGCTTATAACAGAAGTCAGTTGCTATTTTTTACATTTGAAAAATCTCTTAATTTTTTTGTTTTAATAATAATAATAAAATAAAATAAAATAAAAAATAAAAAAATAAACTGACGGTAACATATCACCATTAAAAAAATAAGATTAGTGAAAACATTTAATTGCTCTTACTTGAATTAATAATATTAGAAATTAAAGCAAAATGTATACATAGTAAGTGATCCTGTAATTGCTAGAAATAATAAAAATATTTAGTACTCTATATAAGGGTAAGTGTGTCTGGAAGTCTACAATTTACCCAATTTATGTGCATATGTGGTGAAGTTTTATTCAGTGTCTGTGTTGTGCTTAGGGCTGCTGGGGAATAGGCTTACATAAATGAATGTGACATGATTTTTATCTGAGAACTAATAGGCTACTGCTGTTCTATTTAAGCTACAGCTGTGTGGCATGGTTTTCTCTAGTAGTCTTCCAATACTCTAAGGGTTGCTACCAATGAAGTATTCTAATATTCTTGCAGTTGAACTGGAGTCCAAATGAGCAAATAAAGAAAAAAAAATAGCAACACATACTCTGAGGCATCCCACAAAAAGCAATATCATTTAGAAAAATCACTATAAGCCTCTAAATAAATATAACTGATAGGGAAAATTCTTGAAAATTTGAGAACTATAGTCTCAAATAATTTGCTTTTGAGAATAATATATTATTTAATGGAGAATTGTTACAAATAAAGATTAACAGAAAGTCTGTCTCATAACCATAAGATGAAAGGAAAGAAAAATATAAGAAAACTTAATTTAGGATGTAATGTGCAATACAATATATAGAGGTATTTGTGAGCGTATGAGTGTGTGTGTGTGTTTGAATGTACATAAATATAGTCAGAGTTCAAATCTCCATGTAAACTCATAGACTCTGAATATATGTACTACGTTTTAAATAGTAACAAAAGTGACATAATGCAAAAAAAAATTGGTATCCTAGTTTAGAACTATACAATCAGAAAAAAAATAGACAAACATACAAAAGTCTTTTCTTGAAACATTTTTGAAAGGAGGGGAGGATAGAAATACAAAAATTCCAAAAGTACCCTGGGTAGGTGTAGAGTAGAGATAGGAGAATGAAAGAACAAAAAATTAAGATGATAGCATCTTAATGGGCAGGTGGCACATTATGGAATAGAGTTTTTTGGTGAAATATAATTTTCATATTATATCAGAGTAAGAAGTTTCAATTAGCATTGGCAAAGGGGAGAAAATTATTAATGAGAGGCAGATGTGCAATTAGATTAAATTAAATTATAATAAAAAATAAATAGCAACTTGACTAAATCAATACAATGAATTAAAAAAAGGAAAATAAAAGCAAAGGTACTTTTTTGCCATTAAAAGTAATGGCAAAAACTGCAGTTATGTTTGTACCAACCTAATAGCAAGAGGTGACAGAGATTTCCCACCAAAATAACTAAAATTATGGATTAAAAATAAAAGAATTCTTCTGTGTATTCATAAGTTGATAGGAAGGATATTCTGAAACCAGAAGAAAAAAGAAACCATGCAAAGAGGGGACACTGAGATCTCCATAGCATTTGCTGAATCAGGTGGATTGAACTACTTTTGTTTTATCCTCATGTGGCTCAAGGTACAAATGACAAAGTTCAAACTTTGTCCAAGATAAGTGTCTAGGGGGTACCCATAAATATAAGACCCCAACGGTCCGTGACATTGAAATATATTGGAAATGTAAGTAGGTAATTTATTTTTTAAAAAATCCGTAGAATCATATCACGCCAACATGGAATAGCTTGGAGGAGATCATGTTAAGCAGGATGTCAGGCACAGAAAGCTAAATACTTCATGCTTTCACTCACATGTGGGAAGAAAAGAAAAAAGGAATTCCTAAAAGTACAGAGGTAGAGAGTAGAACTGTGGGTATTGGAGGGTGAGAAGTATGGGAAATACAGGGGAGAGTGGAAGATGGGGATAGATTTGTTAAGGGATACCAAGTTACAGCTAGATAGGATAGATGAGTTCTGGCATTCTGCAGCACTATAAGGTAAATATGCTTAACTGTAATTTATTGCATATTTTCAAAAATCCAATAAGTACCAATATCTGTGAAATGCAATTCTTCTGTGCAGTTATTCATCCATCAGCATAGACAAAGTGCACCATTTCTGATAGCTAGGAACACTGGCACATTGTTACCACAATGTTGACTAATGAAAAAAATTACGCTTCGGAGTCTGCTTCCTTTTTCTAAAACAAAAATACATATTTGTAAAGATATGTTCCTTCCCCAGGTATTGCAGGTAAATTATTTTAACCTTTATATCTGGGGAGAATACTCCTGAGGCTCAGGAGCTTCATACTTCTAGTTACACAGCTAGTAAGTGACAAACCTGAAAATATAAACCAATTTTAAATCTATGATGTGTTTTTTTCTGGTAACCGAATTGCTTTATGCTCTGTGCTAGAAAATTTAGCATAACAATATGATTATGTATAATATGGATATTTGTAACTTGAAATATATAATTTTTAAACATTTTCAAGTTATTCTTCATAGCTTAAACTGTATTTAATATGTCAGAACACAAAAAGGCAAGTGGAGAAGGTGCCTGAGTAATATAAAGAGACTTCATAATTTTCATTCTTTTAGATGTGCGAGATTCCTGTAATTTTTCATTTAGAAACTACTCAGGAACAAACCTACCTAGGTTGCTTATCTGGTTTCTTCACTGATAATAGATTTTAAACCAGCTTTTAGAGAGTGATGAAAGGGGCTGCTGGTAGGAGGCACAACAGTTACATCAATAAGTAAAATTAAATTAATGTAGGAAAAGGAGGCAAGCCACATAAAACAGCTAAAATAACAGCTCCTACATTTCATCAGGTTTCGTTTAGTTCATGGCAGAAAGCCAAATTCTCAATATATTATCAAAAGTTTTTCCCTTAATAATATTAAGTAAATTAAATTTGAATGAATAGTAATTTTAGTTTGTAGTCTGTTCCATAGAAAAATGTAAAACACATAAATTGAAATATTTACCAAGTGAGGAATCATTTTTCTCCTTTTTGATTTTTTTTTCTAACTTGGTGCATTTTGGTGTTAAGTGAGCTAACAATCACCTGGTTGTATGGTTAAAGACAACTTCTAGAGACCCAAAATTCATAGACCTGGGGTTTTATAACTGTGATTGACCCCAGAGCAAATTGTTAGTGGACTGGCTGCAATCTAAGAAACCCTTGATGCCAGTTAAAGCTTCATGAAGTCCCAGAGGTGCCATGAGGATACAAAGTTCCTCTGGGATTCTGGTCTCTAGAGGAAATAGTCAAGAAGGTAACGATGTAAGGAGATGAAGATATAGTGGAAAGGTTATAGAAAGAAGAGGAACACAAAAATTGCAGTTATATTGCACACTGGATTTTTAATCATTTTTAAAATGTTTTTCCAACTAATACATACTTTAAAAATCCCATTACTGAGTATATACCCAAAGATTATAAAACGTGCTGTTATAAAGACACATGCACACGTATGTTTATTGCGGCACTATTCACAATAGCAAAGACTTGGAACCAATCCAAATGTCCAACAATGATAGACTGGATTAAGAAAATGTGGCACATATACACCATGGAATACTATGCAGCCATAAAAATGATGAGTTCATGTCCTTTGTAGGGACATAGATGAAGCTGGAAACCATCATTCTCAGCAAACTATCACAAGGACAAAAAAACCAAACACTGCATGTTCTCACTCATAGGTGGGAATTGAACAATGAGAACATGGACACAGGAAGGGGAACATCACACACTGGGGCCTGTTGTGGGGTGGAGGGAGGGATAGCATTAAGAGATATACCTAATGTAAATGATGAGTTAATGGGTGCAGCACACCAACATGGCACATGTATACATATGTAACAAACCTGCACGTTGTGCCCCTGTACCCTAAAACTTAAAAGTATAATAAAATAAAGAAAACAAAATCACTAAACTTCTTGCCCTTTCCATTTTTGTTATTTTTTAAGATAAAGAATTATCTTAACATAGCTGATGATGTTTCAGTTAAAGAAAACTGGGGGAGTGGGCAGCACTGCTTAATATGATTATAATATTTATAATATTGCAGAGAGTTTGGGACGGTTTATTGTTTTTTTTTCCCCTGGCACTTAGTATTTTAATAATTATTTGTAATTCATGCACACTACATGTTTCTTCTTTCTCCTATATAATTAGATTTGTTCTTTTAACATCATATTACTGCTGACTTTTACTGATAAGTTGCTAAAGAATTTGGATTTGTATTAACTTTTTTGTGAGCAAAGCCCATTTATTTTTCTGAAAAAGAAAAAAGAAATGACAGAAAAGTTTCTCTAATGGCCAATTGAAACAAGAAATCCACTTCTGTCTTTCTAATTATGCCTGAGTCTGTTGAGTTTTAGTGTGCTGCGCTTTATAGTTCTCTCGGGTGCTTGTTTAATTGGGTGACAAATGTAGAATATGATGGCCTCAGTATAAAACTTTAGCTAGTCTGTGCGCAGGTATTAGTTGTCGTATTATTTAGGACAGAAGCTTTTGATATGCTTAAGGAATTCAGAAATATGTGATAATGCTGAAACTTCAAACGGCTATAATAAAAAAAGTTTTAAGTTTTTAATCATAAGCAATAAGATATGTTTAAATAAATATTTCAGAAGAGTAATATTAAATATGGAATTTCAGAGGAGAAATTGAAAATGCTTGGTAGAACTATTTACTCAAAATAAAATAGTGGGAACTTTGAGATATATTCTAATATACTATACTGGCTCCTACATTGAGTAGGAGAAAATTAAAAGTAATAATAGTGAAATAGTTGTATTAAATGTTAAACAACCAAAATGTGTGTATCTAACGAGGTTCCCTGCTTTAGTACCCTAGTATAGCAGAGAATCTTATGGAAAGACTGTTGGTTGGGATTTTGACAGTGACAGATTGCTTTGTGTGCACTGCTAGCTGTGATTAGCTGTCAGTGCCCTGGATTCTGCTGCCATCGTCCTCCAGGATGGTGATAGGTGCTTTTACTTCATTCAGCACTTGACATTTGCACCTGAACATTTTTAGTTACTCTGCCAAAGAAAGCAAAACGGATAATTCAATTTCTAAGTTTTTGTATCATTTAGAGCATCAGCTTGCAGTTTGCTTGACTGAGACACTAGGTGAGTATCAATCGAGCAGATTGGGTAGATGTAGAAATGTTTTGATAAATAAAATTATAGAGTAGGAAGTAGGAATTAATAAAGGGAGTAGTTCTGTTTAGTGTGACATTTTGCTTCCCAGTCTTGGCAACAGACTTTTTTTTTGCAACTTTAGTGGGATTTGCACAATTATAAGTTAGTCTACGCAAACAGTCCCCATCCATTTTGGCACCAGGAACTGGTTTCATGGAAGAAAATTGTTTCCATGAACTTGGTGGAGGGAATGGTTTCAGGATGATTCCAGTTCATTACATTAAGGTGCACTTTATTTCTATTAATATTACATTGTAATATGTAGTGAAATAATTATACAATTCACTGTAATGTGGAGTTAGTGGGATCCCTGAGCTTGTTTTCCTGCCACTAGACAGTCCCATCTGGGGGTGATGAGAGACAGTGACAATAAAAGGCAATGAGATTGAAATGCATAGCACAAACAATAAAGATTAAAAAGTAAAATCAGTCTTTAATGTTTTACTTCTTCAGATAGCTTTCATTTGTAAAATAAATATAATCAACGCTGCTTTAGATTACACTTTTTGAATGTAAAGAAACAGAAAATTACCCTGGCTCCTGAGTTTCCTGAAATATCATTTCTCTGGCCCAGGAAAAGTGGCATTCAGGCTGGACAGTGGCTGTAACAACTGCAGTCGCTGCCTAGTAACTCTCACCAGAGTGCAAGGGAAATGCCACAGCCCTGAACCAGGTTGCAAACTGTACCTATTGTTTGTAACTCCCTGTGGCAATAAAGCTTTACTTTTCTTATTATTAATATTGAAAACCTCAGAAAACTCATTAGCCAACTGTAGAGTAACAACACGTCCCTTTAGATTTCCTGTAATGCAGTTCAAGTTTACCATTCATGTAACACCATCAGTTATAGCTGTCACAAATGTAGTTTTTATAAAAATGTCAGTTTTCTAAATTTATATTCATGCAATTAGGAAAGTAATGAAAGCTTTTTTATGGGTACATGTATTTTTTATAATTGCTGTGATTTTAAGCTCTGTGTTATCTTAAAAAAAAAAGTCAAAATAACATCTGTAGGAGTGAATTTACAGACTTGGCATCTCCAAGACCAATCAAGTGCCACACATTTAATTTCCATGGCAACCATGGTTTAAGCACAAAGGGGTCCTGATGTTATTTGGCAACTTTGTCCTAACTAAATTGTGTCCAGTTTTGCTTATTCCATATCACACTAAATCAATGCTTTAAGAACCTGAGAAAACTTCTGTAGTCTAGTCATTGTGTAGTTTTATATTTTAATGTGTACTCGAAGGATTGGCATAGTCTCTCTCAATAGGTTTACATGGGGATAGTTGTGGGTGGTGTGCTTGTGTATTATTTTGATAGAGGATAATTTACAGGGTATGAAGAAGTAGGCCAATCATTGTAGTCGTGCCTGGCCTCATGGTGACAAACACAAGTGAAAACTGCACTGAAGCAATTGCTCTTCAAGAAGACATACTCAATTTTGTTCCTAAATAGTGTGCCTTGTTTTTTGTATTATTCTCAGGTAATCTTCAGTTTACTTCAAATAAATATATTTTGCTCTATATTTTTTTCCTATGGTTAAATTTTATAATTCACAGTTATTCTGCATGTATTTTACGGATATACATGATATTGTTTGTAATCATACTTTTGATCCTTATGTTGTAAGTACCACTTATGTATGTAAGTACCACTATTTTTCCTGTAAAAGGCAAATATAAAAACCAAACACTACCTTTTAAAAATGCAGTTCTATAAACTTCTAATATTTTTAAAAAATTGGTTTATTGAAATTATGAGGATAAAATTAGAGGATATAGTTGTAAGCTTCAAGTAATTTGCATAGATGCATAATTCAACAATGGTATAAGTTCCCTTGCACTGAATGTGTTTATCCATGTTTGTGCTTTTTATGTGAAGATGTGAGTCATCCTGGATGGATAATATATCATACACTATTTTAAACTGTATCTATATGTTTGGAGAAGGCCCAAGAAAATATTGACAATGTTAAATATATTTTAAGTCACTATATTAATTATGTATAACACACTAAGTATAATGCTTACTTTTGTATTGAGATGCAAGAAAATTTTGCATTGATATATTTTTTATTTGAGGACATGTAGCATTTTTATGTGAATTTTCACTTTTCCCACAAAATATACTGTAAATACTAAAACAATTTTGAAAATTAAGAAACATTTTCCTACTGAAATATTCATTCTTAGATGAACATTTTGTTGTTAATGCATCTTATAATTAATAATATGTTTGAAAATTCATTTTTTAAATAAAAATAAGCTCAGAAATATTTCAACTGGGTAAAAAAGTGGGACTACATTGTATTACAGTCTGATGTTAAGTGCATAATAGAATGTTGAAATAACACTTAATGACTATCAGAGGAAAAATATTAAATGGTAAAATTACCTTTAAACTCAATATTAACAATTGAAAAAAATATTATAAGGCCCTGTCTTCAGTTGAGAAATGAAGGGAAATTATATATATTCTTATTTTTAACATCAAAATTTTATAAAGCATTTTGTTAATTTAATAGCTTTAGCAATATGTAATTTTAAACGATCTTATATGTGTGGCGACAGAAAAGATTGTACTGTTTTAGGAAATAATAGAAACTAATCAACACTTGTATTTTACTCTTCACAATCCTAGTGGGAACTAATATAAGAATATGCAGGATGTTGGAGATATACCTAATGCTAAATGACGAGTTAATGGGTGCAGGAAATCAACATGGCACATGGATACATATGTAACAAACCTGCACATTGTGCACATGTACCCTAAAACCTAAAGTATAATAATAATAAAAAAAGAATATGCATGATGTTATATTTCAAAGCATTAATAAATTAATACTTAGAATAAAAGTTAATTCATTTAGCCTTCAATCAAAGTTATATTAACCAGTACATTCATAGCAATATTTTTTGTTCATGAATCATCCAATATACTACACCATTGTAATTGACTTCTACATCAATCTAGACCAATTAAATTGTGTTTTATTGTAACTTTATTGCCAGAGAGAGACAGAGAGAGAATTAATTACATTGATTAAGCCAGGCGAAGTTTCCAAAACTTGTTAACTATAAAGCTTGGAAAGCCAGTGTGATGTTTAGAATGGGTATTTGATTTATGAGTCAGGAGGTCTAAGTCCCAGTTCTAGCTCTCATTTCATACGCATGATCCTGAAGTAGCTTGATAACATCCCTGGCTCCAAATACAGCATCTCTTCTATATAATGAGATGGTGAGACTAGTTGATTTCAAACTTCTGATAGCTTAAATAATTTAGATATATTGGCTCTTCTACATTTTCTTCAAGAGGTTCCCCAAAAAATTCAATAAATTTTCTTTTGTAATAAATATTTCTAACTAAAATTAAAATATTTATCCACAAATTTAATCCAAAAATTTTTAATTTCTAGCATGTGCCCAGTACTGTGTATAATTATGCATAGAGAGTTTATAGTTAATTAAAGGAGATAATAGAATAATATTATTGCCCTGTAATTTTATGATTGGCATAATAAAACATAATGGAAACTTTGGGGTAAAATAAAATAAATTTAAGATATTTTTATATTTCTGAGAATATCTTGAGGGTGTTTTTTTTTTTTTTTTTTTTTTGAGACAGAGTTTCACTCTTATTGCCCAGGATGGAGTGCAATAGGGCGATCTCAGCTCACTGCAATCTCCGCCTCCCAGGTTCAAGCAATTCTCCTGCCTCAGCCTCCAGAGTAGCTGGGATTACAGGTGCCCACCACCACGCCCAGCTAATTTTTTGTATTTTTAGTAGAGACAGAGTTTCACCTTGTTGATCAGGCTGGTCTCAAACTCCTGATGGCAGATGATACACCCTCCTCGGCCTCCCAAAGTGCTGGGATTACAGGCTTGAGCAATCGCACCCACCCCCCGCCTTGAGAGTTTTAATACCCTAATTCTTCATATATCTACTCCTCAGATAATTTTTAACTCTGGGGAAACAGTGCTTTTGCTTTAGTTTAAACAACTGTTTAAAACAAACTGTTTTAAAATAAATTTTGCTTTAAAATTTTTTTGCAAGTAGACCTATGGGGTCTTTTTCTGATACCCCTATATTCACTAGGATTTGTGTTTTGAATATAAACTATAAAATTTAACAAACTTTTATCTTGTTAAATATAATGATTTATTTGCAAATACTCTAAAAAGTATTTCTATAAGCAAAGGAAACCTGCAGAGTAATTATCATAAGAAGAATTGCATATTTAAAATAACTTGCTTATTTATTCATCCTTTTTATTGCTATTTAAATGTGAACTTACAAGGAAAAATTATTTTTTTTCATTCTAGGTAAATATATGGTTTGGAATAGTGCATACCTACAAATAAAAATGAAATATGGATATTAACCTGTTAGTTCCTAGTCAAAAGTTAATTTATCATCTGTATATCTTCAATTATAGAACAGTAGTAATTGTAGCCTTGAAATAAAAAAAAATGACATACTCAGGTGATTTAAAATAGATTGTATTGGATTTTAAAATAAATTCATATTAGTAATTGAAAAAGGTAGTTTGTTTTTCATAATCTTTCAGTGTCAGATTTCAGCATTTTCTTTTTGTGAAACCATATTAGAATAATTATACATTTGAAAGGATATACGTGTGAAAATCCAAATTTGCATTTTAGTACATATGCATGGATGATTGATAAAAACAGGTAAGTAGATAGATCTCTAGATATCCATACATATGTAAATATAGATATAGATGATGTGGTACCTTCCTTGATATAATTCACAAGGAAAATTAATATTAACCAATTATTGTTAGCAAATGTTAGTAACATATAACATTTATACAGTGAAGTACATAAAGTGTTCAAATTTGAAAACATTTCAGCAACCTTAATATCCTAGATTAAAAAATAGGATATTTCTAGAACATAAGTATTTATCCTAATGCCCTCTTACCTCATTCCTATATCGAAAGGGTAACCACCATCCTGTATTCTAACACTAGAAGTTTATTTTACCTAATTTTGAGCTTTATATTAATGGAAGTTCAAGATTAGGCAAAATAAACTTCTAGTGTTAGAATATTGAAACATTTATGCAATGTTCCTTCAACATTATATTTGTGAGATTTGTTCATGTTCGGTATTCTGTGGACAGAATACATAAAAATTTATTCTTACTGCAGTACAGTATTCACATCTTCTATGTACTTCCACATTGTATTACTGATTGCCACTTGATATGGTTTGGCTCTGTGTCTTCACCCAAATTTCATCTCAAAATGTAATCTCCACATGTTGAGGGAGGGACCTGGTAGGAGGTGATTGGATCATGGGTGTGGTTTCCCCGAAACTGTTCTCGTGATAGTAAGTTCTCAGGAGAGTTGATGCTTTTAAACTGTGGCACTTCCTCGCTGTCTTTCACCTGCCACCACGTAAGACATGTCTTGCTTCCCTTCACCTTCTGCCTTCGGCCATGATTTTAAATGTCTGAGGTCTCCCCATTCGTGTGGAACTGCAAGTCGATTAAACTTCTTTCCTTTATAAATTACCTAGTCTCTGGTAGCATCTTTATACCAGTATGAAAATGGACTAAAACACTAATGTAATATCTTTCTGTTTGGGGTTACTAAGAATAGTTGATACCAACCTCATTGCAAGTGCCTTTTGTACACACATGTTCACATTTTTGTTGGCTGTGTATCTAGCTCATATAATGTGCCTATGTCTACTTATGTAGATACTTTCAAAGAATTTTCTAAAGTGATTGTACGAGTTTACACTCCCAGCAGCAGCATATGAAAATTCCAGTTTCTCCACTGTATTGTCACCACTTGGCATTGTCTGGCTTTGTATACTTATAAGACTTTCTGGTGAATGGATAGTAGTTTCTCACTATGTTTTAATTTCCAGCTCTTTGATAATAAAGTTGAAAACTATTTCAAAATTACTGGATGTTTAGATATCCTTTTTGTCAAGTGTGTTTTCAGTGTTGCTCTTGCCATGTTATTATTAGTTTGTAGAATTTATTTATATGTTCTAGATATGAGCCATTTGCTGCATATATGAATTGCAACTATGTTATTTTTAAAAAACAAAGAGATTATGCAGTGAATAAATTTTTAATATTAACTATGTAAGATTAAATCTTTATTTCTATTTTAAAAATAAGTATCAATTCTTGTATTAAATGTTAAGATATCAGAAATTCAATATGAGCCAAATATAGTTAATGTTCTCTAGTATAGTTTCTACCTTCTCAACCCAAAGTTTTTTGAATGATTAAAAAATAGAAACATTTATTTCTGGAAAAGGAGACAATTGAAGTGGACAGTATGATAGGGTATATGTAAGGTAAACAGGGGCAAAATGCATAAAAGTAAATAACTGGTATAGCAGTTTGTCAGGATGCAGGTATCAGTAACAAATTTCACTACTCCCACACCTCAACTCCTGATATTTCAGATGTGGTTTTCTTGTTACAATATAGGAGAGGCAAAATCCCCTCTTAAATATTAACATTCATTTTGTAGTTGTCCAGATGAGATGTAGGTCTCTAGAAGAGAAAATTGATTTCAGATTGAAAGTCTTAGATTATGCCTCTTTGGCCATAATTCTATTGTAAAAGAGCTAATTGTACTTTTCAGTATTCTAGTGTTTTATGTTCATAATTGATGGCTGACAAAATTACTCAGAAGTTACTTTGATATAACCTAATGTAACTAGGAAACAAAATAATTAATGAGAAATACACTGTGAAAAGGTAAAGGCCATGATATTTGGGTGCTGCGAATAAAGAATAGTCTTGAAGTGCAATTACTCCTAGTCTCAACCATTTTCAAGTCAGGCAAAAAGATAGGGGAAACATATAAAAGTAGAAAAAATGGCAGTTGCTCCTCTGGCAAAGTATTTTATTTCATTGCTTAAATTTCCATCATGGGAATTTGTTACTTTTATTATTAAAAGTGATAGGTTGGAACAAACAAGTAAACTGCTATTCTGTGTTTTGGCACAGTTAGCATCTCTGTAGTAAATTTACTTTTATTTTCTTTACATTTTTATTTTATTATTATTTTAAAGAATTAAATAAGTATGGGCACATTTACTAATGCTGACATTAGTAAGGAATATGGAGTCCTTAAATGGAATACAATTGAAAGATAGATTTATTTCATATAATGTGCGAGAGTTTGTAAAATTTTATATTAAACCAGACAGTGATCAGTGAATTCGATTGTGAAGAATAGAGAACAAAATAAAATTATAAATGGATATGCTAAATTTATATCATTGTATATTGCGAATGATGAGAAAGTAAAGCAATATATAAAGACAAAGATATTCAAATATTCTCAAAACATATGTCTATTATTTAATTTTCTTACATGAATTGGTAACAACAGAGTAGGTGAATATAAGAGACTCTTTGTAACGAGATAATATTATTTACCTTCTTTTAAGGATGAAGTGTTAGAGGAGTTTGCCTTCCCTTTTCCAAGATCACTATGTCAATGAGTATGAGCTTAATGCCAATTTTAGTTAGAAAACTTTCTTAAAAAGGCAGGCATGTGTGTGTGTTTGTATTCGTGTGATATGTGTTGGTTGGCAATAGTGAAACCACATGATAGAATAAAATGAAAATTTAAATTATCTTAAACCCTAAGTATTCTCTTTGATGCTTTTATTATTCCCTTTGCCCTTAGGCTGTCACTAATTTGTATTTAAATATTAATTATACATACACATATCATATCAACACTATAAATTATTTCTCTAAACAAAGTAAGGTCTATTCAGTATCATCAGTGGGGAATAGATGGAGAATAATTAAAAGTTGTTGTGGTGTTAAGGAAAAAGTAATTCTTTGCCCATGATAAACCACATTGTCAACTCTGGCTATGTACACATAGTCAATCTTGGTTACTATCAAGGAGTTATCATTTATAAAATATAATAGAGTTGTCATGACACAAATTAAACATGCACTCAATGCATTTGAGTTAATGTGTCTGTATCCATCATTGATTATTGCCTCTAAGTTGATGACTTCCAAATTAGTAGTCCCGTCATGGACATAACTTCTAAGACATAAACCTGTATTGCCACTCCTACTAAATATTCTCATCAAAGAGAGTCAACATGTTCAAAACTGAGCTCCTTTAAATGTCCTCCACAGTGAGCTTCTTAACTTCGTATTTTGAATGTTACACTAAAACTGGAAACCTCAGTGGCCTTTCCCTCTATCAATGAACACTTTCAGTGTTTCATAATGTTGTCATTTCATAACCTTGTTATGTCTTGTTTTTTACAATTGAACTTCTTCAGATAAAGTTTATTGTCACTATTTACTTTAGGCTTTCATCATCTCCATGAGGCCTTAATGTCTTTCCTGCTCCATACTACAAAGTTTCTCCTTATGTTTCCTCCTCCTCTTTCTCTTAATCAATACCCCTCGGCTGATGCAAGAACTTAATATGTTCTGTGGATATGTGAGTGAACAAAATAGACAAAATCTCTGCATTTTTAGAATGTGGAGCTCTCATTCTAGTGAGAGGTGTCAACAGTAATCATAACAAATGAGTAAATTGTACAGCATTTTATAAGCTGATATCTACTGTGAAAAAGGTAGAACAATGTAAGAAAGAAAAAAATGTTGGAAGAATTTGGGGTATTCACTTTAAATAGGTTAGTCCAAGTAGTCCCAAGAGAACGAGATTTGAACAAAAATTTGAAAGAAGTGAAGGATTAGCTAGACAATAGTCTGAGGAAGAACGTTCCAGGTACTAGAACAACAAGTCAAATACCCCAAGGGATCAGAATGTCAAGCATGTTTGAGATACAGCAACACAGAATAAATAAGAGAGGAGACGGATTTAGGGAGGTAACAGGGAGCTGGGTAATATGGTATCTTCCTTGTCCTATAACAGGCTCTAAGTCATACCCTAAGTAAGAATGGGAAACCATTAAATGATTGTAAACATTGGAAAGAAGTGATCTAAATTGTGTTTTGCAAAGACCAGTCTGGTTATTAATAAAGAATATCTTATTGAAGACACAAAGATTCTGACAATACTGCTCTGCTTTAAATAGTTTTAAATCTTCAGGATACATTTTCAGCCTCATGTAATTCATTAAATTTAGTCTCCTCATCTCCTAATACTATCCATCCCAAGACATCCATGAAAAAAACAGTCCACATATGAGATTACATATTTAAGTACTAAATCTGTGTGCTGCAAACCAAAATTGGATGGAAATGGTAAAATAACACAGGTAGAAATCATCAAGGAATACTTTGTGTAAATGTTTGAACATGAGCTTAATTTTGAGGATAGATAAAACTGATTAGTCAAAGTTGAGAAAGGAGAAGTTTCTAATCCAAGTGGGGTGGGAGTGGAGGATGTTGTATAAGCAAAGACATAGAATGAATGTCCAACTGAACAGGGAGATACCGGTGTATTGGAAAGAACTGGGCCAGATGGAAGGCAAACGGAGAGTTTAGAATTTCATGCCAACATAAAAGTGGGAAAAATATAGATTTTTAAGTAAAAGAAAATAATAAAATCAGTTTTGAGAGAGTAGCCTGGCAGATGGCTCTGATTTATTGAGTAAAAACAAACACAAACAATTCTCATATAAGTCAGAACTCGCTGTCTTCCATAAGGAGTGGACCTTTTTTATATCTTGGGTGAAATCAGTGACTTTATGAGTTATGCTTTTGAGCAAAGATGGCATGCATTATTTTCCTGGGATATTTATGCCCAACCAAAGGAAAGAAAATGAGTTAAAGACAAAGGGAGTTACTGCTTTCCGCTATGTTTAGGTGTGTGTATTGCTGGTGTGTATGAGATCCTGTACCTTTCAGTGATATTTACTGTCAAACGTATAATGTTAGTGTGTGGCAACTACAATGAACCAAAAGGACGTTGTAAAGTCTGATTTAGATAATAAAGTTGATGTTTTGTTTGCCAGGTAACAGAAACACGGACTGGTCCTCTTGGCTGCAGTAACTATGACAACCTAGATTCTGTCAGTTCTGTTCTGGTTCAGAGTCCTGAAAATAAGATTCAGTTGCAAGGTATGTAGGTAAAATTTCATTAACTCTCTACAAGCCTGGATAGCAATTATCCAGTCGTGATTTCTTTTCCATTTTTTAAACTGTATATACATACAGGCTATTAAACACTCTTATTAAAGACTAATTTCATAATTTAATGGATACAAGAAGATATGAAATTCTAGACCATATGAATAAAATATCAAAATTTTCTTTTCTTCTCAGATTAACTAAGATATAGCAATTGAAAATCTGTCCTAATAATATTTTTCTTACGTATAGTAATCATTGTGTCATTATATAGCAGTTTCTTCATATGCTTGCCTGAGCTTTGACTTTTTAAAGATTCTTGTGAAAGTTGTAACCATATTTATGCATGGTGTAAAATGAACTGTTGACATTTTATATATATCCTAATGTGGCAGTCAAGACTGTATTTTTCTTCTGGTGAATAGAAATGTACTTAAGCATATATTAACAAAATATTTATATTCATATGATTTCCATTTTAAAGATATATTTTATAAAAATAATTTGCTATTTTCTATGACTACATATTTTAGATATTCAATAGAGAGTATTTTATTCATAAGAACTTTTAAAAATACAATAAGTACGCATACATGCTCATTCTTATAGGCAGGAACAGGTTATGAATACACATGTTTAAACACCACTGGTTGAACAAGTTCAGAAAAGTCTTTGTGATGACACTTTCTGTCAAAATTAAGTTGACTGATCAAAGAGGTAATTTTGAGTTGTTATTCTCTAGTATGCCTTTTTAAATTGCATAAGTTAGAGCTGAATATTTACATTATTCAATTTTACATAAAAATGTTTGAAAGTTTCAGAAATTGTACCACTTTTTCCCTTAACTTTGCAATCTTGAAAAATATATTAGTGTCCCCACGTGGTGGCTTATGCCTGCAATCCTAACCCTTTGGGAGGCTGAGGCAGGAAGATCACTTGAAGCCAGGAGTTCAAGACCAGCCTGGGCAACATAGTGAGACCTAAAAAAATTAGCTGGGTGTTGGGGTTGCAGGCCTGCAGTCCCAGCTACTCGGGAGGCTAAGGCAGGAGGATTGCTGCACCTAAGAGTTCAAGGTTGCAGTGAGCTATGACCACATCACCTCACTCCACTGTCACTCCAGCCTGGACATCACTGTCCACACCGCACATCACTGTCCATGCGACACTGCACATCATGTTACTGCAGCCTGGGTGACAGTGAGACCCTGTCTCTAAAAAATTTTTTAAAAAATTAATTAATTAAAAGAAAAATGTAACAGCATTGAATTGTTTAAATTTATCCTAAATAGTGAATGAATGCCTTTTATTTTGAGTTGTATTAAAAGTGCAAAGTTCTTAAATACTTTAACAATTTAAATGTTATCCAATTTATCAATATCAATTATAGATTTACATTTATTAAACATTTTCTCTAATTGAAATAAAAATGTTGTCCACCAATGTTTCTTGCAATTCTCTACTGCTTACCCCTTTTTAATGTATGGATTAACCTTCCATCAGAATATGAATTGCAATAAAAATGACAGCACGTTTATACCAATTCGTATGACTACTTCAATCAGTTTATTATAAAAATTATTTACTAACAAGATTTATTGATTTATGTCTGAATTACTGTGTTCAGTTTTCAAAGTATTAAATTATTTTTAAAATCCTTCAGTCCCCTGTCTGGAAAAATAATTAACACAAGGAATAAATGAAGCAACATTTCTCTTTTGTATAATTATTTCTATTCTCTTCAACTAATGTGAGTAACTCAGAAACCTCCATCTCTTTCACTTTTTTTCTGTTTTCCATGTCTATATTTTTAATTGTCTATTACAACTTTATTTATACACCTATTGGTACAAAATCATTTCTGAAAATACTATTAGGAAGTCAATTTCAAGACCCTCAATATTTCATGCACACTTTCTTAAATTTAATTGGTATTTAAAATCCAAGTATAATGTTGGCTCACTCTTAAACCTCTCCTCTTGTACTAGCCCTCATCTACCTTATAAAGTAATGCGAACAATTTGTTAATTCTGCATCAATGTTACCATGGTGCATTCCTTTGAAGGGTATAGATATTTCTGGGTCACCGTATGTGACAATTGAAAACACTGGAATCACTGAAGAATATTTTACTAAGGTAACAACAGAGATCTTCATGTCTTTTGGGGTTAGCTAGTTAGATATTTGGTCTGACAAATGGATGGATATAGATATAGATGATAGATAAATAGATATAGATAGTTGCTTCTGTGTTGTGTTTTCTTTCTAAGCACAAGGTGAAGTTTTAGAATCAGAGTGGCCCAATATCATTTAGATATATTGTTGAGAAAATCCTGAAATTATCACAGTTTTTTAATAAAGAACTTCTGAAACCCTCCTCTTTCAGTAGAAAAAGAAAAATTGTTCCTGAGGTGGAATTGTATCTAAGTAAAGCAAATAAAGCACCAATAATTGTTGAAGTCAACTGGATTAGACAACTAATTCAGAACAGAACTCTACGATTTAACCATCGGTATATGAATCAGTATTTTAAAACATGAGAGATATAAAAGATGGACTTTGAGATCTCATTTTGCTGATAAGATTACAGAGCAGGCGTTTTTCAAAAATTAAAAGAGCAATAGCTGCAACTTCAATTTATTGATGAAAATACATTTAAGGTAGATAAAAAGTAGTTATAAGAAAATATTGGCAAATTCATATTGAAATAATACTTCAACTTTTTTCAACCCCTTATGAGTATAACACATCAAACAAGGTGCCTCTGAGTGAAAGTATAACCAGAATAATTAAAAGTCATTTATTAAGTTTTGGTAGTAATTTTTTGGTAAAATTTGCAGACCTTGAGAAAATTAATAATTTAAAGGGCTGAATTACAAGCACTTTTCCATATTAGTTAGTTCCCAATATTTTATTTAAATGAATTTGACACAGGACAAGGCTATTTTAAGGTGGATGATTAAATGTAATTTTTAATGATGGTTCATAAGTGTTTGGCTTATAATAAAAATTGAATGATGCTGCTTCAAAAAGCTATTTTTGTTCCTATTTATTAATTTATTGAAACACATGTTCTCAGTGCTTACATACATAAAAATGAAGACGGATAATAATTTATGCTGAAGGAAGGGTCACTCTAGCCAAAAAAAGTACCATTCAGTCCTTCAAGCCATGTGTTTTCAAAAAGCTGATTATATTTGCTTTAAAAAATTGCTTCATACTTATAATAAGTGTACTTCTATTAAATTGCACATTACATATGATAGTTATAATTTGTCAGAAATATTTTTAAAATTATTATCAAGAAATCATACATAGTATACATTATACTATATGATATTTCATATTATTTAAATTTTCAGTAAATATATGTATACATATATACATTTCAAGCTATTTACTTTTATAGAAGATAAGTATGACTATGATTAAGAAAACACATTGATTAATAAAATATATTATATTTGAATAAAAATATTTAGGGATAGTAGAATGAAATAATGACTTGGAGGAAAGAGATTGTGTGCGTGTGTGTGTGTGTGAGTGTGTGAAGAATTTTATCTCAGGAACAATTATTTTTCCACTTGAGTAGATGTGTGAAAAAGAAGGTCATTACTAAAAAACTCGTAATTCACACAAACTTATATATCTATACATACACTATACATACATATATACATATTTTATTTTTATATTTGTATATCTTGTTCATATTTTATTTTTAAAAGATGTATTAGTTACCAAATCAATAGGAATTATATTTCATTTGTACATATATAGAGGCAGAGTAATATTTTTATTGTAAAATATACATATTAATAATACCACAGTTTACCAACTTTGGGCCTCGTTTATGTATGATGAAAATTTTAAACAGGAGCTTACTCATGTCCAAAGTAGTGCTCATGTTTTCAAAACTATTTAAGGTAGTTCATGAGCAAAATAGCATTGAAGAACATTGACCAGCTGGTCATTTTTACTTAGCTATTTGTCTTGCCATAACATATGGTGATATGCTGCAAATTAATTTACAATTTTTTATGTTCCTCATCAATTTTCTAATATTATTTTATATTTGTTTAACAAATATAATTTATTTCCTTTCTTTCCTCTCATTCTGGATTATATTTAAATGTGGTTTAGGCCTTTCCATCATAACACAAATCTTTTATGCTATTTTCTGTATTTTATATCTTTTTGCCCTTTTATTCCTTTTAAACGTATTCTTCTGCAATATTTCAGTTCCCTAATTATCTCTTAAATGTCTATGCTGCTGTTAAAGCTATCCATTGGTTCTTAATTTCAAATTATGCATTTTTATTTGTAAAATAGCCGCTTGATTTTTCTTTATAATTTCTGGTTCCTTGCCATATTGTCTGTTTTGTTATTAAATTTTTGATCATGTGATTGAAAGTAATTTATCATTCTTGTTTGACAGCCTCTATATCATCCAATGTCTTTTTATATGTTCATCATATATTATTGAATTCTGTTTTGAATGAAAACTTATAAAAATGTTTTAAAATTATTGATGGTGCATTTTCCTTCAGAGAATATTTAGTTTCAATGCTATTTTAATTAATTTTGAAATATGCCAGTTGGAACTATACTTCAGATCTGGTGAAAGCTAGTGGTGTGTGTGTGTGTGTGTGTGTGTGTGTGTGTGTATGTGTTTTGTTTTGTTTTTCTTTACCCTGGGTATGTAGCTCATCTAGTAACTAAATCCTGAGGAAGTTACTATCTCTGTCATTGTTGGTATAAATGTCAGTTTGTACTTTGTTCTGGGCAGAACTCTAATAGAAAAGTTATGCCCAACTTATTAGTCTGTTCTTATGCTGCTGGTAAAGACATACTTGAGACTGGGTAATTTATAAAGAAAATAGGTTTAATTGACTTCCAGTTCCACATGGCTGAGGATGCCTCACAATCATGACAGAGGCAAGGAGGAGCAAAGTCACATCTTATATGGTGGCAGGCAAGAGAGAGTTTGTGCAGGGGAGGTCCCATTTATAAAACCAACAGATCTTCTGAGACTTATTCACTACCATGAGAGAACCTTCCTCCATGATTCTATTACCTCCCACTGGGTCCCTCCCACGACACGTGGAGATTATTGCAATTCAAGGTGAGATTTTATTGGGGACACAGAGCCAAACCATATAACCCAATATTGGGCTCACTCTGCCTGTAGGATTACCTTATTTCCAGGTTAACCCCAGAAGTTCTCACTTCATTTTTGTCCTTGTTATCTCTTCAGACAGATTATTTTTAATACTTTACCTAGATTTCCTAGTTGGTTCCAATGAGAAGGTGGGTTGAAAACAAACTAGTCCTTTCACACCGGAAACATTGACATTTTACTCTGTGGTTCTCAGCTTGTAGCAGGTGCCCTCACATCCTGGCGTTTACAGGAAGCCCATAGGCTCAAAACTAAGCTTTGTTAAGCATTATTCCAGCACCAGGTAGACCTGCTCTAAGTATAGTGCTGTCAGTATTCCTGCTTTCGTGTTTCTGTACGTTGCAGAAAAAAAAAAGAAAATTCCGTGGCCAGCCCTCAACCACACTGAGTTGTTTGTCAGAGCAGGCCAAGCTATCTCTCTAGGAACCAACTAGTTCTTATTGGTGGTCTGGTTATAAAATTCAAGTGTTTTGAGCCCTGCATCCCTAAGCCTCTTTTCTCAAAACTCTTTAATTTTAGAATGGTTTTACAGAATTTGAGTTTCCTTCTTTTAGCAGTGTATGTATGTATCATCATAGCAGGAATATTTGTGTTTCTAAAACGGAACTCACCATTTCCTGCTACCAACCATTCCTCCCCAAATTACTTCTCCTGCCTTCGCTGTTTCTCCAAAAGCACTACCATCTCACAGATTCAAAGTTGTAATGCAATGATGTGCTTTATGACTATGAAAATGGTACATGAATTCTTTGATTTTTTTGTGTGTGAAATTAAGATTAAAATGGATAAATAGTTTACAAGTATCTAGTCCACACTCAATTACTGTTACCTTAGGTCTTTTAATAAATATATACTGATTCCTGAGTTCCTGGAGCAAAGATTCTGAATTATTCAAATTGTTTTTAGCACTTTAAGTTTTCAGAAAAAAAAATCACTAGGTGTGTCTGGAATGTGCAGTAATCTCGTAAACCATAGGACTAGACAAGTAAATTTCTGAATGTATCATTTTATGCCTCTAAGTATTTTAACGCTTTTTACTTGCCTTAGATCAAATACAGTACTATCTAGCAGATTCTCACTATTCCTCTATTACCTTAATTGCTTTCCCTAGTTTGGATATTTTCAGTCTTCTTAAAGATCTTAAATCTAATCTTAAAAATTAGTCAACTCTAATATATTTCTTTATCTTCTACTTCCAAATAGGTACCACTCTTAGTATCCCACATGGTAAAATTAATTTAAATCTAAATGAATTAATTCTGTATTCGCCGATATAGGAATCCCAACAACATGACTCCTCATTTATGTGTGTAAGCACCTCTTTCATTGTATTCTCATAGCCCATGTGCAATGAAACAATATTACTACTTTCATTTCCAAAATATATTAATATATAACCCAGCTTTTTATCCGTGTGTGATGCTGTAAATGTATCATTCTTCGGCACGGTCACTCAATATTGAAAACTATACATCTGTCAAATAATGTTCAATGCCTAACTGTTTAATAAAAACTTTTTTTTACTTTTGTGAACTTAATATAATTGCTTAGCCAATTAATTATATTTATTGAATCACATGTATCTTATATAGTTGCATCTTTTCTTCTTCTTTTTTTTTTTTTTTTGAGACAGAGTCTCGCTGTCGCCCAGGCTGGAGTGCAGTGGCGCGATCTCGGCTCACTGCAGGCTCCGCGCCCCGGGGTTCACGCCATTCTCCTGCCTCAGCCTCCCAAGTAGCTGGGACTACAGGCGCCCACCACCTCGCCTGGCTAATTTTTGTATTTTTAGTGGAGACGGGGTTTCACTGTGTTAGCCAGGATGGTCTCGATCTCCTGACCTCATGATCCACCCACCTTGACCTCCCAAAGTGCTGGGATTACAGGCGTGAGCCACCGTGTGCGGCCTATTTTTCTTAAATATACTGCAAATATTTCTGTGACAAATAAATTTCACAGTCACCTTCATATTTGTATCTTACCTAGCAATTTTCTTCAAAATGAGACTGTTCAATAAATATTTATTCCAGGTGAAATGAAAATTAATACAAAATCGAATATATAAGTTCTAAGAGTAGTTTTTCCAACAATTTGCAAAGGAAATTTTGCAATTTGTCAACATATTTGTAGATTAATTTTTTTCTAAATGTTAATCAATGATTTTTATTAAATCAACCTCTAAGATAATAAAGGGTCAAAATTGATTTTTTTGTTAAACAGAAAACATGTACAATTATAAAAATTCAGTTTTCTGGGAAGTAACAATTTGCTATTACCAGATTTTTCCTTAGCTTTGTATTTATTTTTACCTACTTATTTGTTTAAATATCTAGTGTCTGTTTTCTTAAGTAGCCAGAAATACTGAAAAACTACGTTTTTGACATATTGTAATAAATGCTACACCCTGAGAAAAGCCCAAATCTTAGTTTTACAATATTTTGGATAGTTTTTTAAGAGATAGCAACTTTACTAAACATGTTTCTAGAAAATTAATCAGTTATATCACTAGGGCTGTCGACACACAGCAAAAAAATAAACTGTGAAATAACTAAATCAGTCCATCTGATTCCTGTAGTCATTTTTAGTACTCACTGTTGAAAAATAGAATTATATAACTTATATGTTGTTAATGGCATGAGATAAGCCTTACCATCAACATTCAATATGTATTTTACCAATGGCACAGCCCATTATATGACATTTACATTGATGTGGGCTGGTAGTCTGCAAGCAAAATGAAAATATTGAAAACCATTTGAAATCAACTGGTAGAAAATAAATGCATATGTGTATTTTCAAAGGTTTAGAAAGATAGGATCCATCTATATTATGTAAAAATAACCAAATATTGTGATAAATTACATCAAATAGTCTGAGTTTTCAATCATCTCCATGATTAATCATCTCTATTTCTGGAGTTTAATATTCATGGAGTCAGAATATGTTGAAAGAGTTATAAATATTTGCAGCATATAGACTTAGATATTTTTCTGATAGTTTAAAAATACATAATTCAAAATTTAATATACTAAATTATTTACAGTTTTGATTGAATATTATAAATAAGTATTTAAATTTTTTCTTTAACAAAGTAAATTTGTTTAATTTCTTTGTTTGTTCTTCAAGGGCTTCAAGTACTTCTCCCAGACTATCTTCAGGAACGTTTTGTACAAGCAGCTTTGAGCTACATTGCTTGCAATTCAGAGGGAGAGTTTATCTGCAAGGAAAATGACTGCTGGTGTCACTGTGGTCCCAAATTTCCAGAATGCAACTGCCCCTCCATGGACATTCAAGCCATGGAAGAGAATCTTCTTCGAATAACTGAAACCTGGAAAGCTTACAACGGTGACTTTGAGGAATCAGGTAAGACATGTATCTTAATATAACACTTTTAAATATTGACAAAAAATATATCGAAATGGCCAATTTGTCCTTTTGCAAGAAACTATTACATAGTTGAAAAGATCTTCATTTTTTTATTCTTTCAAATGGACATTTTCATTGCTTTCATTACTGGTTATTAACTGGTGCTTTGTATATTGCTACGTACTACTGGCATTAGGGTTTAGCCTGATCCTAAGTGGTCGTATTAGTCACTTAATAAATAAAGTTCTTGCTTTTCTCAGGACAAGAATTTTTAAGTTATCATCTGATACCTCTGAGGTCTTTCTCTACTTTTCTAGTGGCTGCTGTGTCTCTTGTGCAGCAAAATGAAGACAGCATTTGTTCTATACCTTCTTCAACATGATTCTCATTAGTGCTTATTTTCACTTTACCTATTTTTACAATGAAATTATCTAAATTTTAATTTTATAGTGTTTTGTGAGTTTTGTTATGATTATTTTATTTTTACTTAGTTAAAACATACATATAAAATTTATTATTTTGCCATTTTTAAGCACACATAATAAATACATTTATATTCTTTTATTTTCCCCTGCATTTTTTCCCAGCCCCCACTACCCTTCCTGGCCTCAGGAAACCACGATTCTACTCTCTATCTTCATGAGATCTACTTTTTTTATCTTCCACATATGAGTGGGAACATGTGGGTTAGAACATTTGTCTTTCTGTGACTGACTTATTTAACTTAATATAAAGGCCTCTTGTTCCATCCATGTTGTTGCAAATGACAAGATTTCATTCTATTTTATGGCTGAATAATATTCCATTGTGTATATATGCCACATTCTCTTAATCTATTCATCCACTGATGGGCAGTTAAACTGAATCAGTATTTGGTTATTGGGAATAGTGCTGCAATAAATAAGGGAGTGCAGATATATATTCAATATACTGATTTCCTTTATTTTGTATATATATTCAGTAGTGAGATTAATAATATGGTAGTTCTACTTTAGGTTTTTGAGGAAACTCCATAGAGTTCTCCTTAGTGGCTCTACCAATTTATATTTCCACCAACAGTGTAGAAGGGTTCCCCTTTCTCTACATCCTCACCAGCACGTTATTGCCTGTCTTTTGATACAACCCATTTTAAATTGTAGTTTTGACTTGCATTTCTCTGATAATTAGTGATGTTGAGCATTATCTCATATACCTGTTTGCCATCTTTATGTCTTCTTATGAGAAATACCTATTCAGCTATTCTGCCCAGTCTTTAATTGGATTATTAGTTTTTGTTTTTAGTATTTTGTTTTGGTTATTGAGTTGTTTGAGCTCCTTATGTATTCTGGTTATTAATCCCTGGGCAGATGAATGGTTTGTAAATATTTTCTCCCATTCTGTGGGTTATCTCTTCACTTTGCTGATTGTTTACTGTACAGAGGCTTTTTAGCTTGATATAATTCCATTCGTCTATTTTTTGCTTTAGTTGCCTGTAATGTTGAAGTTTTACAAACAAAAAAATCTTTGCCCAGACCAATGTCCTGTAGTGTTTCCTAAATAACTTCGTTTTTAGTTTTATATTTTTAAGTTTTAGATTTAAGTCTATAACTTATATGATTTTTGTTTCTGGTGATAGATAGGGGTCTAGATATTTTCTGCATAAAATTATCCATTTTTTCTGCAATATTTATTTAAAAGATTTTCTTTTCCGCAACGTATGTGTAGTCTTTGTCAAAGTTGAGTTGGCTGTAAATGTGTGGATATATATCTGGTTCTCTATTCTATTCCATTGGTCTATGTGTCTGCTTTTATCCCAGTACTATGCTGTTTTGATTGCGACAGCTTTGTAGTAAATTTGAAGTCAGGTGGTGTGATGCTTCTAGCTTTCTTCTTTTTTGCTCATGATTACTTTAGTTATTTGGGTATCTTTTGTTGTTCTGCATATATTTTAGAATATTTTTCTATTTCTGTGAAGAATGCCACTGTCTTGATGGGGATTGTGCTGAATCCGTAAATTGCTTTAGTAATATTGTCATTATAACAACATTAATTATTCCAATCCACACATATGAAATATCTTTACATTATTTGTGTGTTTTCTTGTACTTTTTTCATAAGAATTTCAGTTTTTCTTATATAGATCTTTCTTTTATTTGGTTTGATTGCTTTGAGGTATTTTATATAGTTGTAGCCATAGTAAATGAAGTTGCTTTCTTGTTTTTTCAGATTATTTGTTGATTTCTGTAGTTTATTTTGTATCCTGCAACTTTACTGAATGTTTTTTATCAGTTTTAACATTGTTTTTATTGAGTTTTTTTTCTAGGTATGAAATTATGTTGTCTACGAACAATGCTAATTTGACTTTTTCTTTCCAATTTTTATGCTTTTTATTTAGTTCTTTTCCCTACTTGTTCTGGAGAGGACTTCCCATGTCATGTTGAATAAAAGTGGTGAAAGTAAGCATTCTTATCTTGTTCCAGTCCTTAAAGAAAAGGCCTTTCTCAAAAGAAAAAATTATTTTTCTCATTCAGCACAGTGTTAACTGTGGGTTTGTCATACATGGCCTTTATAATTTTTAAGTGTATTCTCTCTATACCCATTTTGATGAGAGTTTTTATCATGAAGTGTTGTTCAATTTTATCAAGTGCTTTTTGGGCATCTATTGAAATAATGATATGTTTTTTTTTCTTGATTCTGCTAATGTGATGCATCATGTTTGTTGATTTGCATGTGTTGAACCATCTTTGCATCCCTAGGATGAATTTCATGAGATCATGTTAAGGTGTTGTTGAATTTGGTTTGCTAGTGTTTCGTTGATGATCTTTGCATCTCTGCTCATCAGTGATATTGACCTGTAGTGTTCTTATTGCTTTCTTGTAATGTTTTTGTCTGATTTTAGTATCAGGGTAATGCTGACCTCATATAATGAGTTTGGAGTATTACCTTCCTTCCAAATTTTTGGAGAGTTTGGGTAGAACTGATATTGGTTCTTCTTTAAATTTTGGTAGAGTTAGCAGTGAAGCCATTGATCCTGAGCTTCATTTTGATGGAAGACTTTGTATTATCTCTTTGATCGCCATACTGATTATTGGCTTGTTAATTTTTTTTTATTTCTTCATGGTTCAATCTTGGTAAGTTGTATGTGTCCAGGAATTTATTAATTTCTTCCAAGTTTTCCAATTTGTTGGCATGTAGTTGTTCACAATAGTCTCTAATGATTCTTTGTGCCTCTGGGTTCTCAGTTGTTATGTCTCCTTTTTAGTTTCTGATTTTATTTAATTAGGTCTTTCTTTTTTTTCTTAGACAAGGATTTGTGAATTTTGATTATCTTTTCAAAAACCCAACTTTTTCTACCATTGATCTTATGTATTTTTCTAGTATAAATTTGATTTATTTCCCTTTTTCATTTCTTGTTTTATTTATTTGCCTCTTCTTCCTTTATTCTTAATCTGGCTAAGTGTTTGTTAATATCTTTTCAAACATGCAGCTTTTCCTTTTGTTGATCTTATGTATTTTTTTAGTCTCAATTTTATTCATATCTGCTGTGATTTTTATTATTTCTTCTACTACTTTGGGGTTTGCTTTATTCTTGCTTTTCTAGTTCATTGAGGTGCATTGTTATGTTATTTGAAGTCTTTGTACTCTTTTAATTTAGGCATTTATTACTATAAACATCCCTCTTGATATAAATATTATTGTATCTCAGAAGTTTTGGTTCGTTGTATTTTTGTTTTCATTTGTTTTTTTTAATTTCCTTCTTATTTTTTTAATTGACTCATTAGCTGTCCAGTAGGATGTTTAATTTCTATGTGTTTGTGTATTTTCCAAGGTTCCTCTTGTTTTCAATTTGTGGCTTTTATTCCATTGTGGTCAGAAAGGTTACTTGATAAGATTTTTATTTTTTAATTTATTCAGACTTTTTTGTTGCTTAAGATATGACCTATTCTGAAGAATGTTCCATGCACTGAAGAAAAGAATGTATATTCTGCAGCAGTTGGGTGAAATGCTTTGTTAATGTCATCTAGGGCCCATTAGATCTAGTGCATAGTTTAACTGTGCTCTTTCTTGATTTTCTGTCTGGATGATATGCTCATTACTGATACGAGGATGTTAAATTCCCCTGCTGTTATTTTATTAGTCTTACATATATTTTTAGCTCTACTAATGTGTGCTTTATATACTTATAGGAAACTCTGTCGTTGGGCATAAAACTATTGATTATTGTTATATTCCCTTGCTGAATTGATGCCTTTATCATTTTATATTGACCTCCTATATCTTTTTAAATCTTAGATTTTTGATCTATTTTGTCTGAAATAGGTATAGCTACTCCTGCTCCTTTGTTTTCCAGTTGCATTGAGTATCTTTTACCACCCCTTCACGTTCAGTCTATGTGTGTCTTTCTAGGTTAAGTGGAGTTTTTGAAGGCAACATATAGTTGGGTCTTACTTCTTTATTCATTCAGCCACTATACACATTATAATTGGGGAAGTGAGACCATTTACATTCAGTGTTATTATTGATAAATAAGTGCACACTACTGCCATTTTGTAGCTTGTTTTCTGGTTTGTTTTAGTCTCTTCCTCTCTTCTTACTGTCTTTCTTTGTGATTAAGTGATTTTCTTTGGTAGTGTGTTTTAATTTGTTTCTTTTCATTTTCCATGAATTTATCTCAAGTTATGAGGCTTACAAAAATCATCTTATAGATATAGTAATTTATGCTAAAGAGATGACAACTTACCTTGGATAACAAAATAGGAACAGAAACAACAAAGGCAAAAAGCACACAAAAAATTTCACACTTTAACTCCATTCACCCACATGTTTACTTTTAGTTGTTTCAGTTTACTTTTTTTGTTTGTTTGTTTGAGATGGAGTCTCACTCTGTCACCTAGGCTGGAGTGCAGTGGTGCGATCTCAGCTCACTGCAACCTCCGCCTCCCGGGTTCAAGCGATTCTCTTGCTTCAACCACCCAAGTAGTTGGGATTACAGGCATCTGCCACCATGCTCGACTAATTTTTGTGTTTGTAGTAGAGGCAGGGTTCCACCATGTTGGCTAGGCTGGTCTCGAACTCCTTTGTTTACGGATTTTTATACTGTCTCTTAAAAAGTTGCTATAGCTATTACTGTTTTTGAAAGACTTTACTTTTGGGCTTCATATGAGGTTATGAGAGAATTGCACACCAAAATTAAAGTGACAGAGTATTCTGAGTTTGTCCTTGTACTTAATTTTACCAGTGGGATTTATGCTTTGAAAACTTTTTTTTGGCATATTTGTATGTTTTTACTTTCAGATTGAAGAGCTTCCTTTATCATTTCTTGTAAGATGAGTCTGGTGGTGGTAAATTCTCTCCATTTTTGTTTCTTTGGGAAATAGTTTATCTCTCCTTCATGTTTTAAGGGTGATTTTGCCTAATACAATATTTTTGAGTTGCAATTTTTTTCTCTTTGAACACATTGAAAATGCCATTGAGAAGTTTGCTGCCAGACAGATTGAAGCTCCTTTTATGTCTTTTATGTTATTTGCTTCTTTTTTTTTTTTTAAGTTATACTTTAAGTTCTGGGTTACATGTGCAGAACGTGCAGTTTTGTTACATAGGTATACATGGGCCACAGTGGTTTGCTACACCCATCAACCCGTCACCAACATTAGATATTTCTCCTAATGTTAACCCTCCCCTAGCCCTCTACCCCCGACAGGCCCTGATGTGTGATGTTCCCCTCCCTGTGTCCATATGTTCTCATTGTTCAACTCCTACATATGATTGAGAACATGCAGTGTTTGATTTTCTGATCTTATGATAGTTAGCTGAGAATGATGATTTCCAGCTTCACCCATGTCCCTGTAAAGGACATGAACTCATCCTTTTTGCTTCTTTTCTCTTGCTGCTTTTAGGATCCTCTCTTTTTCATTGATCTTTGGGAGTTTGGTTATTATATGCCTTCAAGGTAGTCTTATTGGGATTGAATCTGATTAGTATTCCCAGATCGTTCTATACCTGTATATTTCTCAAGCTTTGGAAAGTTTTTCATTACTTATTTGACTACAATTTCTACTCCTTGATCTTGCTCAGCTCACTTTTGAATACCAGTAATTCTTCAATTTGGTCTTTTGAGGTAGTTTTCTGTATCTTATAGGTGGTCTTTGTTCCTTTTCATGTTTTTTATTGGTTTGCTTGTTTGTTTCCCTCTGACTGTGTATTTCCCTTTTTTAATTTTTTATTTATTATTATCATTATTTTTTTTTGAAGTTTCACTCTGTCACCCAAGCTGGAGTGCAGTCGTGCGATCTTGGCTCACTGAAACCTCCACCTCCCAGGTTCAAGCGATTCTCCTGCCTCAGCTTCCTGAGTAGCTGGGACTACAGGCATCCGCCACCACATCCAGCTAATTTTTGTATTTTTAGTAGAGACAGGGTTTCACCGTGTTGGCCAGGATGGTCTCAATTTCTTGACCTCGTGATCCACCCACCTTGGCCTCCCAAAGTGCTGGGATTACAGGCGTGAGCCACCATGCCTGGCCCTGACTATATATTTTCAAATAGCCAGTCTTTTAGCTCACTGATTCTTTTCTCTGCTTGGTCCATTCTGCTGTTGAGACCCTCTAATGAATTACTCAGTTCAGGAAATATATTTCTCTATCATGATTTCTGTTTGATTTTTTATTATTTTAATATCTTTGTTAAATTTCTCTAATAAATTTCAGAATTGCTTTTCTGTGTTATCTTGGAGATCACTGAGTTTCCTGAAAACTGCTATTTTGAATTCTTGGTCAGAGAGCTCACACATCAGCATCTTGTTTGGGTCAGTCACACAATTTTTGTTCTGTCTTTTTGAGGAGGTCATGGTTTCCTGTTTGCTGTTGTTTCTTATGGGTAAATGTCTGTGAATTGCATTGAAGTATTAATTATTAATTCTAGTTTTATCTGTCCAATTTGTTTCATTTGTAGTTAAATATGTTTGCTTCGTGATTCTTTGCTGCTAGGTCACTGCTTTATTTTTGGCTCTTAGTTGTGCCTGAATCCCCTATTTGCATTGCCGTTGTAAATAATGAGAGCACTGGCTGTCCTGAATGGAGTTGGTTCCAAAGGAATTATCCCAGCACTGTGTGAAGGTGACAAAACATGTTCCAGACAAGAAAAAACACAATGATGGCTTCAACAAAATATTTTGCTGTTGTTGTTGTTGTTGGAAATAACACAAATTACACAATGAAAGGGTAAATAGATTTAGGAAGAGTTAGTAAATGTAGGCTCCCTTAAGATATATTTGATCAAAATAGAGCATAAAAACAACCAAAATAATGGAAGCAGGCATTGGTGAATAGAGGGGACTAGGAGGGTCGGGGGAGGTATGAGGATGTGATCATCAAATGTTGCAAAGTTTCAGTTAGACACGAGAAATAGATTTTGAGATCTATAGTGGAGCATGTTGACTTGTTAATAAAATATATGTTTCAAAATTGTTAACAGAATATATTTGTAATATATTTCAAATATTCTCAACATTAAAAATAAGCATTTGAGGTGGTAGATATGTTAATTAGTTTGAATTAATCATTCTTCATTATATACATATATAACATCCAATTTTACCTCATAAATATATAAAATTATAATTCTTCAAATTACAATTAAAAAATCAATTAAAAATGATTTTAAAATCGTGGTATATTTACACAATGGAATTTTATAAAGCTTGAAGGAGTGGACTATCTAAAATATGAATAAATCTCTGAAATATCACATTGAACAAAAGAAGCCAAACTTAAAAAGACATGTATGATTCCATTTATATTAAGTATAAAACAAGCAAAGCTTACCTGTACTATTACGAATCAGGGCGATGATGCCTTTGCCTAAGCAAGGGCTGATGTGATGGATGAGAGTCTGAGAGCCTCTTTTGGTACCAAAAATGTATTATTTCTTTATCTAGAATCCAGCTATATGGTGTATATAGTTTTTGAAAATTCTGAGTTATACACTTACAATATTTATATTTTTCTGTATTTGTGTAATTTAATAAAATAAAAAATAAGCACTTTGGCAACTAAATAATCTGAAGGACATACTGACAGAATAATTGAATAGATTAATATTTTCTAAGCTCACTACATGTTATATGTTTAAATTTGTAGCGAATTGGCAAATATTTGATCTGGAACATTCATTGACCAGAGATTTTGAAGTACTGATTAGAAGCCAGTCCTAACAAAAGTCAGACTTTTTAATCCTGTCTCACATTTGGACTGTTCATCTTAGGTTTATAACCAAAAGCTCTTGCCATAGTGGATTCAGTTATGTCAATATTGGGAAAACAGTGATCTACAGAATAAATCTATTTTCTGATATAGTATCCCTGAAACTATTTCTAATATTGAAAATTACAACATTGAATTATTTGCTGTAATCAGTGGTGGAATGTATTTAGCTGATTCATATTTCACTTGAGAAGTTGCCCTACTTTGCTGTAAACTTAAGGATTCATCACAGAAAAATATTTATATCATTTTTAATTTCAGGGTATAGATAGTTAAATAATGAACCCAAATGTTTTATTCATAAATTATATCTTCAGTAAAACCACATTCACTTTTCTTGGAACTAAACAATTGGTAAAATACTGTATTTGTATTGGACTCCTTTTAAAACTAGTAAGATATATGAAAGAGCACATGTAATAGTTTTGAGAAAAGCTTTTGGTTGAGAGAAACATTTTTTTTTTTTTGCCTCATAACAGATAAACAAAATGTAAGAAGTAATGAGGCAGCTATTACATTGGGAAAATAATTCTAAAATATTACCACCACTCACAGGCTCTTGTAAGTTGATGGTCTTTATTCTAAGCACCATGATTATAAGGAAATGCACCAGCTTATTTCATTTCCCCGATGGTTGAGAAAGCTTCGGAATTATGTGCAAGTGCACTCTTTACATGTTTCTGCTGGGAATTCTTGACTTTTAGGTGCAAGACATACTAATTTGTCTATTCTTATCTACATGCTTGAAATTAAAATCTTGTTATGCTCTACATAGACAATAAAAATTGGAATGGAGTTTTAGGTTACTTTCAAAGGCTTGATTCAATGTAATGTGAAAAATTAAACAAATGCAAGTAAATAACATATCTAAAAGTTATTTTTCTTAAAACAGAAAAAAATCAATTTATGTTTGCTATTTTATTAAAAGAGAATATTCATTTGAATTTAGGAAATCTTCCTTAAACGGAAGTAGCAACATGAAGTGTGTCAGAGTGCATTCCACAATAATATAGAATTCTAATAACTGGTACCATACGAAAAGAAGGAAGTAATTTGCATATTTCATTAGGTCAAGATAACCTGTTTGTAAATGACTTTCTGTTGTGTATGTTTCCTATTTTCACTGAGTATAAAATTCAGTCAGTAGATAGGATTAGCACAGAATGCTAAGCCATTTTATATTTGATTATATTTGATTCATTTTGTTCTGTAATGGGCAAGTCCTGGAAAACACACCTGTTACAGCCTGCAAATAAAAGTGTCAGGGTATTTTAAAATAGAAGATTTCTCTTTTCATGTCTTGCAACCTCAGAAAATTTCTCACTCTAATAACAATATTTATAGAAATCAATTTATTCTCTAACTTTACATTTTTAGAAAATAAATTGATGTTGTTTAATAAGAAATATTGGTAGCATATACATAACATTAGTTACAATAAAAATAGCATAGAATAAAGATATATAAAAATATAGAGACAGAAAAAATGAAACACACAAAACCCCGCAATAGTAGTAACCACATAAAAACCAATTTATATGTTACAATTAATTAGACAAAGATCACAATTTCGTTGGACATTATTTAGACAATGTCTACCCAGATGTGGATCAAGGATTCAAACTTAATGAGAAAGCTAGAAATACAGTTTTGCATGCATATTTTAATGATTAAAACCAAAAGACGTATATGCAAACAATTACCAAAATTGCCAGAAAAAATGAATAACTACTACATAGGTAAAAATAAATTATCTTTTCCAAATAACTTTCTGAGTTATCCCCAGTTTTTTTTTTGGATAAATAAAAAACTTCATTACTTATGTTATAATTATGAAATACAGCAATCTTCATGCAATTAATAATCCTAAGGAAAAATAAAGAGATTTGTTTATATAAAGAACGGATATTTTACAGATGTTTTGGCATGACATTTTACTCTTTGGAAAAAATGTGTTACCACTTGGCATATAGAATATCTAAGGTGTATTGTATGCTGTCAACATATGTCTTTATCAGCATCATGTCCTATTAAATGTAGAGACATTTATTTGATGATCTAAGAATGACAGTTGGCGGCCATCTTGTATTGGCAATCATCTAGGTGTAACTGTTAGAGATCACTATCCGTTTTGACACTTCATCTGAAAATAGATAATCTTTCTAATGCTACAAAGCCAAATAATTTGAATACTGCAGTATTTCAAAGATTGGGTTAGCTAGATTTACAAACTGTTTTGCAAGAAAAAATAAATTTTTTTTTAAATTTTATGTAAACTATTAATTTTCTTTATCAAAAATAGTTTTTCTCTCAGATGATATTTGACTATTAGTTTATGGAAAGAGGACGTTTTCTAGGGAAAATAAGTATATCAAAATAAAATATTTGAATTTTAACTAACATGCTACTTTACATGTTATAATCTTTAATAAAATCTACTGTCAGTTGCTTAGTGTTCATTTTCCTTCTTTGACAGTAAAGTATCCCGTATTTTGGGGGAGTAAAACCGAATTTAAGTTTTAGTAATGCACAAAGTATGGGATTGAGCTTATATTGATATTCAGAATTACTCTCTGATTAATGCAAGACAAGCACAATAATCTATTTCCCTGTCTATGAAGATCGGTTCAAGATACATAAAAAATCAGGTCAATGAGGCCTAGAAATATATTTCCTAGGGGTATTTGGGGGAGAAGCAAGATTTCATTTCTTTTTTTTTCACAATAGCTACATGGATTGCTATCATCTTTTCTTCTTAAATGGAAAAGAAGAACCTACTTATAAAAGCATTAAAGAGCTTTCTTGCATTTATAAGAGTTGTAAAGCATTCAAGATAGAAAAATGTTTCTTTGGTTATGTCAGTGAGTTGTTGAATCACTCCTGCTTCAAGTTTACCTTGCCTCTAGAGTTTCAATTATGTTAGACGATAAATGTCCTTCACTATTAAGTCAATCTGAGATGGTCTGTCATTCAGGACAGGCTAGGTAATCCTGCAGTAGTAAAGAATTCCCCAAATCCTTGAGTTATATGGTGAGTTATAGCATTAACTTCTTCCTAATTTGTTCCTTGCAAGTTTGCTGTGGGTTTTGCTATGTCTTCTTCCAACACTCAGGCTGACAGCAACCCCTAAAGGCAAATGTGATCATGATGGCAGAAGGAAAAATCACCGCAAGCAATGCATACACTAAGTCTTAAAGTTTCAGCCAGAAAAATGACATATGCCACACCTGCTAGGATTCCACTGGCCAAAACAAATAACCCATAGCTAATTTAAAGAGGGCTTTTTTCCCTGAAAGAAAACCTGAAAATATGTGAGAAGTTCCAATGACTCTACAGTGCACCGTTCTAATCACAAGATATTCAGCTTACTTCTCTTCCCAGATGCAGGACGCATTCACCTCATCCCCAAGAGAAACAGAACTAAAGTCCCATGAATAACTGAGTCCAGCACAGTGAGTGAGGCTTGATAGCCTCCTCATCAAATCCAGATGTAGTTTCTTTTGATATCAAGACATGAACCAAAAGCAAGTTATTTATCCCAGATATATTATATACCAAGTGAGAATTTCTCAGCTTAACTATAATAAGCACTTCCAGTCAGAAGGAAGAAAACAGGACACACAAAACAAACTCAAGTTGGAGGATTTCTGAAATTTTGAAGGCCTGAACCTGAAGATGGGGAATTCTCTTTGAAGATTCCTCAGTTTTTATTTCTGAGAGTAGCTCTCTTGTCTTCTGTTTTTCATGGACTCAAGCTCCAACCTATGAGGGATCCTTTCTATCCCATTATCCTCCTTAGCCACATCGGAGATGAGAATTGGAGAATATGCCTGGGGGATAGTTTTCTCAGGTTGCTTTCTGCCCAAACACTGGGACTCATATGTCATTTTAGATTTTAAACTTCATATTTTTTAGCAGTATAACTCACGTAAAAATTAACTGATCGTGACTGAGTTCAGTCAGTTTATGCCAATAGCCACACCCACAGTCTTTCCTAAATATGCTCCCCCTATTTGCTGTTTTTCCACCCTATTGCTCCCTCCTTTCTCTCTCATTTCAATTCTGCAATTTTATTAGAATTTTACTTGGGCTTTGGTGTTCAATGGAGAGTCTTTTCTGGGTGCCACAACTTTTATTGGACATTATCCCTAGTGTCCAACAAATTAATTTATTCATGGTCATGGCAAGGGGCATGAAAGCCAACCACGTACTATCCTTGCTATGTGACTGAATTTTAATTGGCCATTGTAACTCAATTCATTATTTTATTACTGGGAGTTGAGAAGCAGTTGCCTCTTTTAACTCTATCTGATTCATAGTCTCTCAATTCTCTTTTATTCATGCTGTCAAATTCAGCAATTATTTTCTAAGTTTGAGGTCATATGTCAGACAAGTAATATAGGTAATTCCACAGAAGCACACAATGAAATATTACCTTTGGATGAGGACATTGCAGTTCACTTTGTTCATATCACTTGTCTGTTGTGTATTGATTGTGAAATCTTCTCTATGTGTTCTCACTCCAGGATGGGGGCTCACGGTGCAGCCATCATCTGGAGCTATGTGTCACTATGACAGAGTGCAATACCTTGCCATACTTTGGCATAAACAGTTACCAGCAAAAGAACTAGCATTCTTTTTTCTGACATCTGAGTGTGTTGGGTATACAGTATTCTTTCCTAGTTACTGCTGGTAACAGATTCCCAGCTGTTTCCTCATGGCCTAATATGGATTGTTATCATTCCCATTTCAGCCTCTTCTAAAGGGTACTTGACACCTTCATGATCCACTGAATCCATGCCACAACTGTAGGGTTTTGCTTTTTCTTAACACTATCCCCTTCCTCCTTTCCTGGGTCCAATTTCTATGTAAGTTAAAATCAATTTGCAATAATAAACAACCGTAAAATCTTAAAATGATATAAGCAAATATCATTTCTAGCTCACATTACGTGCCCACCACAGGTTAGCTGGAGTCTCTTCTCAGCATTGACTTCACTCCTGGACTCAGGCTGATGGAAACATCACTATCTTGAATGATTTGGTTATGGAGGCAATGGGAAAGCATACAGATAATCGTCACTGGCTCTTATGTGATGTGTGTCTAGCTAATTTGCATTATTTATGATCACATTTTATGGCCAAACATAATTTCAAAGGAAACAGAGAAATGCCACTTTACATTGCCTGGAGGAGAAGATGATTCAGAATATTTGCAAACAGCTAGAATGTCAGCCACAGTTGACTTTTCAGATAGAAGAAACTGAAAACATCATAATCTGTATCATCTATCCATATAATCTCAGATGAGGATATATAAATTTTTCTCTTGCTATCTGATGTTTTCCAATCTTCTATACTTGCAGGAAAATGAGATGTATCTGTAGTTTAAGTGACCTTTGATGCATTCAATCCAAGGTACGCATCATCTTTTCCAAACTAAATAGCTGAAAATAAGATAAAGCAAGCTTTACTAGAAGGAAGCATTGTGATTATTAGAAAGTCATTTAATCTCTTAAAATTTTGGCTACTTCATTTGTCATTCAGTAACTTTATTTAGACTTGATGAACTGGATATAAAAGTCTAATTCTAAATTAACAATCATATAATATTGAGTTCTCATGAGTAAAGGTTTTTGACAATCATAATGCTTGTATTTACAACATAGCTCTTTTAAAGGAATTGGTAGTTGGAATATAAAAGTAAAGGAAAGAAAACAAACTTTTTGTAACAACAGTCTCAATCTTGATTTACATGGTATCAGTATGGTTTTAATTTATTGTGATGATATGCTCATTGCACTATACTGTAATTTGTAGATATCTCCAGTACCAGGGAGGGTATTTAGCTCCAAGATTGTTATGCAAAACCAGTTTGATTTCTGCTGATATTTGTTTTGATTGGTCACTGTTTCCATTATGACTTAACAATGCCTGACTGTACTAGTGTTTAAAATATTATGAATGCCACCCTTGCCATTACCAAATTTTGCTCTGAACTTCAATTAATTTTTAACATCATCTGACATAGATGGCTATGGAGTGCCAAACAGGTGTTTTATGTAATGATTTCTGATTTAGATCTCAAATGTCTTTTTGCCAAATGCCTTCTACCTGTTCCAGTTGGCCTGATGTTTTTTCTATGTTTAGATCCGTGCCATCATTCCAACTATCAGAAAAGAGTTTGACATTTTTTGATGGCAGAGAACAACATATTTATTTGCATTGTTACATAAAAGCTATTGCAATGTGCTGTATATAGAAGATACATTACGTGTCATATTATATCCTGATTGAGTGATGAATGAGATAACAAAATATATGTGTGTCCAGACATTGTCTATACATTTGATTTGATTTACTTCATTAAGTGTCTCTAAGAATGTCATAGTAACTGTAATCCTATTCACCTTTTCAATAGGCACAGTCTAAAGATCAATTTTAAAAAGCAAAAATACTACCTGTATTATCCAGGGTTCTCTAGAGGGGCAGAACTTATAGGATATATGTATATATTAAAGGAAGGTTTTTTGTTGTTTGTTTGCTTGCTCGTTTTTGAGATGGAGTCTTGCTCTGTCACCCAGGATGGAGTGCAGTGGGGCGATCTCAGATCACTGCAACTTCCACCTCTTAAAGGCAGTTTTTTGAGGAGAATTGACTCACATGAGCACAAGGTAAAATCCCACAATAGGCCGTCTGCAAGTCGAGGAGCTAGAAAAGCAGTGGTGGATCAGTCTGCGTCCAAAAACCTCAAAAGTAGGGAAGCCGGCAGTGTAGCCTTCAGTGTGGCCAAAGGCCCGAGAGCCCCTGGCAAATCACTGGTATAAATCCAAGAGTCCAAAAGCTGAAGAACTTGGAGTCTAATATTTGAGGGCAGAAAGCACCCGGCACAGGAGAAAGATGGAGGCTGGAGACTCAGCAAGTGTAGTCCTTCCACATTCTTCTGCCTGCTTTATTCTAGCCATGCAGGGCAGCTAATTAGATGGTGCCCGCCCAAATTGAGGGTGGGTCTGCCTCTCCCAGTCCACTGACTCAAATGATAATCCCCTTTGGCAACACCCTCACGGACATACCCAGGAACAATACTTTGCCAATCAACTTGACGCTCAGTATTAACCATCACACTAACTCATTGTTATTTTAAATTTTTATACAGGTATTTTGAGAGTTTTTGTTTTGTATTATTCTTTGTCATTCAGGTATGAAGAAGAGCATGAATGACTGCCCTGTCGTAGTCCTCATAATAAGATGATAGAGTATATATTTATACCAGAACACATAAGTGCTTTTTCTATTGGTTTCAATTTGTTTATTATAAAGGATTGTTCTCATTATAAATGTACCTGTTTGTCCAATATAGTCTGTATTTATTTGAACTCATAATTCACTCAAAGATTCAGTTTAATCTGAAAAACATTAAAGTCTTCGATTCAGCATCATAAAATCAAAATAAAAGGTGACTTTGATAACTTTTTTCTTTGCTTTTTTCATACTGACACATGCTATAGTGAAGAGAGATCAATAAATAATACAATATATTCAGAGAATTTTTACTTGATACTCTATTGTCAATTTTACAAAAATATGTGTGATGACTTCACTAAATTGTGTATACTTTATATTACCATTTAGATAATTTTGATAAAATAATTATTCACGTCAAACACAAACTCTCAGAAGCCATGACAAGGGTTATCGATACTGAGTACATTCATACCTTTTACAGTAACCTCATAATGGTCACATAGACTTTGTTAAAATCCTCTAATGTTGTATACCCAGTAGTTTGTGTATTACTTCTTCCATGTCTATATAAATTTAACTTTTAAGCAATACTACCTTATAATGACAAACTAACAAGCAGTTAAAGTACCAAGTACACATTCATTTTCAAAGAAATGTACTATTTTTCAAACTTCATTTTTCTACTAAAGCATACAAGTGAACTATTCTTATAGGTGGAGAGTTAATGTGTAATTTATATAAACTGCTTTGTCAATTATTGCACTGAAAAATAAAGACAGCAATCTATAGAATTTGGACCTGAAGTTTTGGATGCATGACTGAACTTTTGGATTTTAGACCATTAGAAATTAATTCAAAGTCAAAATATATTATGTGAAATATTTTCTATTTGATTATCAGATCTCTCAAAGCAGATATTTAAAGAACTGAGCAAATATTTTAAGAATGTCAAATGAAATTGATACATAATACAAAGTTGTCATTCATGCTCTTCAGCAAATATTACTGGTTCTCATTCTTACAGACACATAAGAAAGTCGACCTTCCAGCACATTTGAAGTTAGATATGGCCATGTGACTTGTTTTGATAAAGGAAGCTTGAGAAAAAACTATATGTATCACTGTCTAGAAGAAGGCTTTATGAACCTGGCAGGCATGATATGCTTGGTGTGCTTCCTCAGCCAAAGCAACTGATGATGTTCTAGATGTTGAAAACTTACTGTTTGTGTTACTGAGATAGGAAAAAGGAAAGCAGAGCCACTCAGCCAACCCTAGGTAGATATATAATGTGAGCTGAAACCTAGAACTTTTTAGTTGTGGTTGAAATCAGAAAACACTTTGGTTGTGTTTGTTACTTTGGCAAAACTAGTCTATACTGAATTATGTATAAAAAGATTAAGCTTTCTCTTTCACTGTAAAACAGATTGGTGATTATAATTTATTTATTCAGTAAAACAGTAACTATGAAAAATTAAGTTTGATTTTCTGCAAAAAAAACATAGTAAATATTTACTGTATTTTCCAATTGCATAATATAAGGAGTTAAATGAAACTGTAATGAACCACTTATAATGGATCAAGTATAAAGGACATTTTAGGCATTACCCCATTTATACTTTAATCCTTCAAAGTGTTAATATTATGATTGTATTTTTTTTTTTTACTTTAAAGGTAAGAAAGCTAGGGCTAACACATGTTAAGTGACTTGTACAATAGATATATTAAGTAATAAAGCCAGGATTTGAGCTCATTCAAAAGTAGGTGGTTCTGACTGGGCATGGTGGCTCATGCCTGTAATCCCAGCACATTGGGAGGCCGAGGTGGTCAGATCAATTGAGTCCAGAAGTTACAGACCAGCCTGGGCCACATGGTGAAATCCCATCTCTACTAAAATTACGAAAATTAGCCAGGCATGGTGGTGCGTGCCTGTAGTACCAGCTTCTAGGGAGGCTGAGGATCAAGAAACGCTTGAACCGGGAGGCAGAGGTTGTTACAGTGAGCTGCGATTTTGCCACAGCACTTCAACCTGGGTGACAGAGCAAGAGACTGTCTTAAAAAATAAATAAATAGATAAATAAATAAATAAATAAATAAATAAAGTACATGGTTCTCACACCATGTGGCCCTCTTTAATAAAGTGCTATTATTACATAAGGAAAACCCTTACCTGCTTTTTATATCTCTTAATATCTCTGCATGCATTAAGCAGTGGCACGTTCTGATCCAGAGGTTATAATTAATGCCTCATGATAAAAGTAAATATATGTAGGCAATGCACAAACACACGATATAAGAGCATGTATTACAGTGCCGGGCACAGTGGCTCATGCCTGTAATGCCAGCACTTTGGGCAGCCATGTTGGGTGGATAGCTTGAGTCCAGGAGTTCAAGACCAGGGAAACATAGTGAGTCCCCTAGCCTTTACAAAAATAATAAAAAAAAAAATTAGCCAGGTGTAGTAGTGCTTACCTGTAGTCCTAGCTACTTGGAAGGCTAAGGTGTGACTATCCCTTGAGCCCAGGAGGCGGAGGTTGCAGTGAGCTGCACTCCAGCTTGGGTGACATAGCGAGACCCTGTCTTAAACAAGCAAACAACCCAATATGTATTACACAATATGTATTACACAATATGTATTACACATTTTACCTAGAGCGAGTTCAACTCCATACCAGATGCCTTCAGTCACAGTTAATATTTCCTATCGACTTCTTATCAAGGCTCTGAGACTTTTAAGGATCATAATCTAGGCTGTAATACTAATTTTAACAATAACATGTCTGTATCTCTTCTAAAAATCAATTTGTTCATTATCATTATGTAATTCAATATTTTATGTGCATTTCTAAATGGACACTTTGTGAAGTGTAGCCGCATGACTCATAGCAATTATTAAATCTGTTTGTAAAATATATATTTCTTTTTGTTTGAACAATGTCCTTTCGACCTCCTCCATTCTCTTCTAGTGACACCTATATAGCATGCACATAGCAACTGCCATGAGGCTAAATGGCCTGTCACTGAGAGTCTTATTTAATTTTTGTTATCTTGCTAGTATGATCTTAACAGCCAGCTTTAAAGAAGAAATAACCCTGCTGTTGGCAAAAGTCAGTACTTCACTTAAGGAATTGACAAAGTGCTAGTGGAAAGATCTCGGAGTTAATTGGCAGCAAAACAAATGTGTGGTGTTATGTCAGGTTGTCAGGTAGCTGTGTTGTGTGAACTCTGAACAAGCATCACCCTAGAAAGGTTCACCAAATTTGTCGCACTGGCTATGCAAGTTAACACAGAGAAAAACAAGATGAATTTCCCCAAACACTGTTGAAACATGAAGTCTTGCCTTAATTGTTAAAACTGACAGACAGACAATTTAGCGGTCAGCTTGTCAAATGTTGTACCTGATGAAGAATCCTCTCCTTTATACAATTTAGTATTGATTATTTAATTTCTGTTTCCAGTGACTAGGAGTTCAGTGTATCACAAAGTTGAAAAGTGTAAGAAATAACATCTCTAATATTAACATCACTCATTTATTTTGAATTTTTTTTATTTTCCACTTTTCTGCAAAAAAAAAAAAAAAAAAAAAACCCAAACATGATATTGTCTTGTGCTGAAATATTTATTCTTTCTATCTGGAGGCCTACTGCCTCTACTAGGTCAGCCTTCAGGTATTTGCATACAGCTATCATATCTTATTTGCTTTTTTATTTCTGTAAATTTAATATTCTCATTCTCTTAGATTGTAAAGAAATATCTTAGAAATGAAAAGATTACTCTTTATTTCACAAAATTTCTAAACCCTTAACCATTTTTCGTCTTCTAGGAATAATCTCAATTTGTCATTGGAATTCAGAACTGAACATAACCCAGTGTTAACAGATATGGTTTTATTCATTAATTTTACATCCTTTATTCTGAGCACAATGCAATCTAAGATTCCTCTAACTTTCTGGCAAGAGTATCACTCTGTTCATTAATATCGAGTTGTGAGGAACAATTCCTAAGTATTTTTTCGTGAAAACTGCTCTTAAGTAAGAGTACCTCCTTTTTTTTGTCATACACATACACTTTTTTTCTAACTTAATGCTGCACTTTATTTCTAAAAAATGTCTTGAAATTTATATTTATATTTCTAACATTGTCACACACCTTGAGCTTCTTGCAGATCCTCAATATATTATAGATAAAGTTTTTCCTTACTGCTCATTGACATGTATTTATTTATTTATTTAGCAGACTAGGGCAAATAGAAACCTGTCATAAACTACTCAAGCATTTCCTTGGAATTTCAAGAGTTTTGTGTTTATTTTAACAATTTATATTCACCTCTCTTCCTCTTCCTTCATATACCTAAACTAATATGCCATAAAGTCTGTGTTGTTACATTTAAGTCATGTAGTAAAGCAGTGAACCCTAAGTTAGCCTTAATCGGTAACGGTGTACTGACAAGTGTGTTTCAAACAATGGATAGTTTGACTCTAGACCATAGGTAAGATCTCCACCTAAGCAGCAATATAGTAGGATTTCTTTTTTAAGCCTGGTACCATTCCCCATTCTCTTGTTCTGCACTAGGTTATTACCTAATTGTAATTTGTCTTAACATAAAGTTTTCCTTTGGGAAAAAAAAATAAACTCTCATAACATTCTTGTCTTATTTGTTCTTAAAGCATGTGTGACTCATAATAGAGGCCCATGGTACCACAACAGGGTTCATCTTTGTTACGGGTTTGGAAACAGAGGGTCAGGAAGCAAAATGTTTGAGAGTTAAAGGGAGATAATGAAGAAAAGGACTATCTTTGTATTATTTTCTAGGCCTTTTGTATCATTTTCTTGTACCCTCTTCTGAGTGTAGGCCTGGCTCTAAACATATTTGGAAGTATAGTAAACATGAATCTGAAATTTTCTTACACGTTTTCTTAGAGTCATAAGTAACCAACACTCCAATTCTGGCCAATCATTTCTTTTCTCTAATGATGAGCATAGTCTGCTTCTGACCTGCTTAATGGACAGAATTTACCCAATTAATGCACCTTTTGCTCAACTCCCATATTAGAGCAGGTTAGATAACTAATGACCTCAGGAGACAATGAGTTTTAAAACATGGAAAGTTTATTCATCCTCTATAGTACATGGGTGTTGCAAATCAACTGTTGTCTGCCTCCTACCTATCTGAGACCAAGGCTGACAGAACAAACTCTCACTTAAACATGGCAATATTTCCATGTGTGGCAGGTAGAAAAGAGAACCATATCAACCACATACTGGCTTGTGAAGATTCTGCTCAGAAGTTGCATACATCTAATGACCTCAGGAGATCATGAGTTTTAAAACATGGAAAGTTTATTCATCCTCTATAGTACATGGGTGTTGCAGATCAACTGTTGTCTGCCTACTACCCATCTGAGACCAAGGCTGACAGAACAAACTCTCACTTGAACATGGGAATATTTCCATGTGTGGCAGGTAGAAAAGAGAACCGTATCAACCGCATACTGGCTTGTGAAGATTCTGCTCAGAAGTTGCATACATCGTCCAGGCTGATTTTATTTTATTTTTTTTTTTTTGCCAAAGGAAATGATGCGTTGAATCCAAAATTCAATACAGAGGAAATGTATTCTTCTTCTATTTGGAATCATAACAAAGAAGGAACCAACAATGGATAAATATTCATTAAATCTATCACATTTCCTGGGAAAATTTTGATTCACTAAGTTCAGCTGATCTCAGTATTTAAGAAAACAACTATATTGAACCATTTTATATTTAACATGTAATGATAGTTCACAAACATTGTTATAATTATTATTTGAGACTCTGAAATACTCTCATAGTATCACAACATTTAATGTTAGAAAATATATTAGAGATTCAATAGTCTGACCTATCCATCTGATACTTGAATTCCTCCTATATAATACTTGAAGCATTGTTGGATGAGCTACTCTGGTGATCAGATTATTCATGTTTTCTGAAGGCGGGACATTCAATTTTTAGGCAGTATTACTTTTTTTTTCTTAATTGCTACCAATATGTATCTCCTAGGTTTCCATCCACTCATGTTGGCTTTAACCTCTGAAGCTGCACATAATGAACCCTAGTACTGATTCCATCTAGTTTTTAACATATTTGAATGAGTCAATTTGTTACTATAGTCTTCTTTCTACCAGAATATTCTTTATTATTAATCCTTTCTTTCCATTATATAATTTAATATTTCTGCATTTTTCTATCAACTCTATGTTCCATTTTCTTCTTAAGGTTTCCTCTTAAAGTTACTTCTTAAAGTTTACAGACAGTCCAGGTATAACCGACTATCCACAGAAAGATGAAAATCAGCTCAGGTCTTATTTATTTTACAAAGTTTTTCTGGAGTGGGTAAGTCTTGATAAGGTCTCTTTCATCAAGGCAAAATTTAACCAGCTCTTATTCAAGATAAATTTGTCATAGTTACTTTGCCTTTTATTTCGAATCAATATAAAATCTGAAATATCTATATGCCCAAATGTTTTAATAGTTTAATTTTTAAAAGAATTAGTATCATATAATGAAATTTACAACTGTAAATATCCTCAAGGCCAATATTTGTAACAAATTCCAATCTACAATATATTATGGTCTTTCTGGTTGGGTGTTCTTTCATTTGTGATAGATGTTTACCATTATTTCAGTTTGAAATACATTTCAAGAGATGCAATAATAACACAATAGATAAAATGCCAACATGCTCTTTGTTTTCATCTTTATATATATATATATGTATTTTTTCTTTTGTGGTATCTTGCTTTCTGCTAAAATACACACTTATATTTTGAAGTTCTCAGAAGGTATTTACTACTAGGGAAATCTCCTAGGGGAAACCACATCTGTTCAACAATCTTTAAAACAATGTTTGAACTTCCCAGCATTTTAAAATTTTGAAACAACTTTGATGATAACATTCTAGAAGGGATGTGAAAAACCTTCCCAGGAGCATAGAGGGCTATAGAGGTATCCAGTCAATTGGAGTTGTGAGATATATATATATATATACACATATGTATACGTATATTATGTGTATATATATATATATGATAAGTACTTTTTGCAAAGTGTCTCTTTTAAAAATATTTTGTTCTCTTTTCATCCCAACTGCATCTCATGTTCCTTTAGAGGCATGTGTTTTAAAAACCCAATCCATTTGTGAATAAATATAGATTGCTCTTAATGAATTATATAGCCTTTAAAGTACTATGTCATCATATAATATGGAAGTTATAACTTCACCTCATATTAATAATAAAGTCTAAATGTCTTACTCTTTGTGAAAGAGAGTAATACATAACTTTAACTAATAGAATTTTACAGAAATCATCTTGGTACACAATTGAAGAAGATTGAATGCAAGTCAAAATGGTAACACACTTTCCATGGATTAAGCCCATTTGTAAAAATGACAGCTTCTTATGCTATGTTTATTATTGCAATAACCTAAATGGAGCTCAAGTATAGGAGATCTGTTCATGCATTCTGTATTTGGTACTCTGTGCTGGGCAAATGACCCTCCTGGTTAATTAATCTTCTTCTGTATTAGGCCATTTTCATGCTGCTGATAAAGACTTACCTGAAATGGGCCATTTACAAAAGATAGGTTTAATTGGACCTACAGTTCTACATGGCTGGGGAGGCCTCACAATCATGGCAGAAGGCAAGGAGGAGCAAGTAACATCTTATATGGATGACAGCAGGCAAAACTAGACCTTTTGCAGAGAAACTCTCATATTTTAAAATCATCAGATCTCATGAGACCCATTCACTATCACAATAGCATGGGAAAGACCTGTCCCAATGATTCAATCATCTCCCATAAGGTCCCTCCCACAGCATGTAGGAATTATGGGAGCTACAATATGAGATTTGGGTGGGGACACAGAGCCAACCCATATCATTCCACCTCTGGCCCCTCCCAAATCATGTATCTTCACATTTTAAAACCAATCATGCCTTCCCAACAGTCCCCTAAAATATCACCTTATTTCAGTATTAACTCAAAAGTCCACAATACAAAGTCTCATTCGAGACAAGGCAGGACCCTTCTGCCTATGATCCTGTGAATTCAAAATCAAGTTGGTTATTTCCTAGATACAATGGGGGTACAGATATTGCATAAATACAGCCATTCCAAATGGGAGAAACTGGCCAAAACAAAGTGGCTACAGCCCTCATGCAAGTCCGAAATCCAGTGGGGCAGTCAAATCTTAAAGCTCCAAAATGATCTCCTTTGACTCCATGTCTCACATCCAGATCATGCTGATACAAGAGGAAGGTTTGCATGGTCTTGGGCAGCTCTTCACTGCGGCTTTGAAGAGTACAGCCTCCCTCCCACCTGTCTTCATGGGCTGGCCTTGAGTATCTGCTACTTTTCCAGGCATATAGTGCAAGCTCTCAATGGATGTACCATTCTAGGGTCTGGAGGGTGGTGGCCCTCTTCTCACAGCTCCACTAGGTGATGCCTCAGCAGGGACTTTGTGGTGATGCTCTGACCCCACATTTCCCTTCTGCACTGCCCTAGCATAGGCTATCCATGAGGGCCTCACCCCTGCAGCAAACTTCTGCCTGGACATCCAGGCATTTCCATATATATTCTGAAATCTAGGCAGAGGTTCCCAAACCCCAGTTCATGACTTCCGTGCATTCACAGGCTGAAAACCATGGGAAAGCTGGCAAGGCTTGATTGAGGCTTGCACCCCTTGAAGCCACATTCCGAATTCTATGTTGATCTCTTTCAACCATGGCTGGAGCAGCTGGGATGCAGGACACCCTAGGCTACACACAGCACGTGACCTTGGGCCCAGCCCATGGAACCACAATTTTCTCCTAGGTTTCTGGGCCTGCGATAGGAGAGGCTGCCATAAAGACCTGTGTCATGCCCTGGAGACATTTTCTCTATTTTCTTGGTGATTAACATTTGGTTCCACGTTACTTATGCAAATTTATGCAGCCAGCTTGAATTTCTTCAACTAAAATGGGATTTTCTTTTCTATCATATTGTCAGGCAGCAAATTTTCCAAATTTTTATGCTCTGCTTTCCTAATAAAATTAAATGCCTTTAACAGCACTCAAATCACCTCTTAAATGCTGTACTGCTTAGGAATTTCTTCTGCCAGATACTTTAAATTATCTCTCTCAAGTTTAAAGTTTCACAAATCTCTAAGGCAGGGGCAAAATGCCAGTAGTCTCTTTGCTAAAACATAACAAAAGCTGCCTTTGCTCCAATTCTCAACAAGTTCCTCATCTGCATCTGAGACCACCTCAGCATAGACCTTATTGTTCATATTACTATCAGCATTTTTGTCAAAGCCATTCAATAAGTTTCTAGGAAGTTCTAAACTTTCCCACATTTTTCTGTCTTTTTCTGAGCCCTCCAAACTGTTCCAACCTGTGCCTGTTACCCAGTTCCAAAGTTGCTTCCACATTTTTGGGTATCTTTTCAGCAACACCCCACTCTACTGGTACCAATTTACTGTTTTAGTCCGTTTTCATGCTGCTGATAAAGACATACTCAAGATTGGGCAATTTACAAAAGAAAGAGGCTTTTAATTGGACTTATAAGTCCACATGGGTTGTGAGGCCTCACAATCATGGTGGAAGGTAAGGCAGAGCAAGTCACATCTTATGTGGATGGCAGCAGGCAAAAGAAGAGCTTGTGCTGAGATACTCCTGTTTTTTAAAGCCATGAGATCTCATGAATCCCATCCACTATCATGAGAACAGCATGGGAAAGACCTGCCCATGATTCAATCATCTCCTACCAGGCCCCTCCCACAACACATAGGAATTATGGGAGCCACAAGATGAGATTTGGGTGGGGACACAGAGTTGAATCCTGTCATCTTCCATCATCAGATGACTAATTGAACAAAATGTGTATTTAGGATTTGGGAGTTATATCTGTGGCTAAGCTAATCTGTTTAATTTCCTAAGTCCCTTATATAAAAATAAATGTTATATGAAATTCTATGTTCCTAGGGAGGTTCTTTGACACCAGTCATCCATTTGTGCAGTCAGTCTGCTGTCTGTGAATAGAGAATAATATATGGTCTCTAAGATCTATTGGTTCATGTTCTATATGTTCCATTCCCATTCAAATTCTAAATTCATCTGAAGTCTAAAATTATCTCAAGATGGAGCTAATAATAGTTTTTGTAGCCAGGCATAAGACAATAGAGTTTGGCATAATTCACAAATTTAGCTATTTATTGAGGAAGAGGTGCTAGTAGGCATAAGAGATATAAAATGATCAAGATCGTGTCCTTGAAGAACTCAAAATCTGTCTTTCCAAACAAATTCCAATATAAATAAGGCACAGGTAGACTCTGAGTGGTACTGTTACAAAGAAGGGAAATAAAGCTTGGTGTATTGATGAGAAACAATAAGGAAAAGCTTCTGAAAATGTCAACAATTGAACTACATCTAGGAGAATAATTAGGCAATAGTGAGGCCAGCTCCTATCATTACCAGGACTGCAATATCATAAACTAAGAGACAAAAATGGTAGAAAATGAGTCTGGAAATTCTGGTAGTTGTCACATAGACAAGGTGATTATTTTATATTTTGTTATTTTTGTTTTTTGCCATTTTAAGTTTTATACTTAATGAAGTATAATTTTCCCTAGAAAAAAGAAAGATGGTTAGGTTTTTTTTTTTTTCCTATGCCTTGACAAGAATAGCAGATTGCAATTGTTAGGAATTTGTCAATTTAATTATTGTAACTTTTCTTTGTTTTGACTTCTATCTTGTCTAATTTTCTCCTAACTTGTGACAAAGATGGCTTTTGGCATCATCAGAATTTTATCCAATAACCTTAGACTAAACAAGAAAATGTTTTTGTTTTTGTTTTTGTTTTGTTTTGTTTCCAAATATTACAGAAAAAGAAATGGATTGGAGCCTTATTGCTCTGGTTTGGGTATCTGCATAATACAGAACTAACCATTAGAGCCAAAGAGTTGAGGTTGGAGATAAAATGTTCTGGTCTATCAAACCTGGGGCATTTGTTTCTCCTCTTCCTTAGATTCGTATTTTGTGGTGGATGAAGTAATATTTCAGAATTATTATCAAATTCATTGTACATCCAGGAAAAATGGAATGAGAAAATAAAATGGTTATACAACCAGGGCAAAGAGATACCTGTTTGATAATTCATATGGTTTAGCTCTGTCCTTACCCAAATCTTATCTTAAATTTTAGCTCCTATAATCCCCACAAGTCATGGGAGGGACCTAGTGGGAGGTAATTGAATGATGGAAGTGGGTGTTTCCTGTGCTGTTCTCATGATCGTGAATAAGTCTCACAAGATCTGATTGTTTCACAAAGGGGAGTTCCCCTACACAAGCTCTCTTGCCTGCCATCGTGTAAGATGTGTCTTTGCATCTTTGACTTCCGCCATGATTATGAGTCCTCCCTAGTCATGTGGAACTGTGAATCCATTAAGCTCCTTTCCTTTATACATTACCCTGTCTCTAGTATGTCTTTATTAGCAGTGTGATAACAGAGTAACACAGTAAATTGGTACTAAGAGTAGGGTGCTGCTGCTGTTAAGATATCAAAAAATGTGGAAGCAACTTTGGAACTAGTTAACAGGGAGAAGTTGGAAGAGTTTGGAGGGCTTAGAAGACAGGAAGGTATAGGAAAGTTTGGAACTTCTTAGAGACTTGTTGAATGTTTTTTTTTTACCAAAATGTTGATAGTGATATGAACAATAATATTGGGACTGAGGTGGTCTCAGATGGAGATGAGGCTCTTGTTGGGAACTTGAGCAAAGGTGACTCTTGCTAAATCCTAGCAAAGAGACTAGCAGCATTTTGCTCCTGCCCTCGAGATTTGTGAAACTTTGAACTTGACAGAGATGATTTAGGGCATCTGGTGCAAGAAACACATCTAGTGTGTTTTTAAACAGCACAGTATTCAAGAGGTGATTTGGGTGCTGTTAAAATCATTCAGTTTTATGTATATATTCACAAAGATATGGTTGGAATTGGAACTTATATTTAAAAGGGAAAGCAGAGCGTAAACGTTCAGAAAATTTGCAGCCTGATGATGCAGTAGATAAGAAAAACCCATCTACTGAGGAAAAATTCAAGCTGGCTGCAGAAATTTGTATAAGTTACTAAGAGCCAAATGTTAATTGCCAAGACAATGAGGAAAATGTCTCCAGGGCATGTCAGAGGTTTTTCACAGCAGTCCCTCCCATCACAGGCCCATAGGCCTAGGAGAAAAAAATGATTTTCTGGGCTGGGTCCAGGGCCTTGCCACTTGTGCACTCTTGAGACTTGGTTCCTTATGTCACAGACATAGCAAAAGGGGCCAACATACAGCTCGACATGCAGCTCAGGCTGTTTGCACCCTTCAGAGGATTGGTAGCTTCAAGCTTACAGGTGGTGTTGGGCCTGTGGGTTCACAGAGTCAAGAACTGAGGTTTGGGAACCTCTGTCTAGATTTCAGAGGATGTATGGAAATGCCTGGATGTCCAGGTTAGAGGTAGGCTGCAGGGATGGAGCCATTATGCGGACCCTCTATTAAGGCAGTGTGGAAGGGAAATGTGGGGTGGGAGCTCCCACACAGAGTCCCTACTGGGAAACTGTCTAGTGAATCTGTGAGAAAAGGGACATGGTCCTCCAGACCCCAGAATGGTAGATCCACCAACAGCTTGCCCTCTGCACCTGGAAAAGCCACAGACACTCAATGCCAGCTGTGAAAGCAGCCAGGAGGAGGGCTGTACCTTGCAAAGCCAAAGAGATGGAGCTGCCCAAGGCTATAGGAGCCCACCTCTTGCATAAGTGTGACCTGGATGTGAGACATGGAGCCAAAAGAGGTCATTTTGGAGCTATATGTTTTGACTGCCCTGCTGAAGTCTGGATTGCATGGGGCCTGTTGCCCCTTCGTTTTGGCCAATTTCCACGATTTGGAATGGATGTATTTACCCAATGCCTGTACCCTCATTGTAACTAGGAAGTAATTAACTTGCTTTTGATTTTACAGCCTCATAGTTGGAAGGGAGTTGCCTTGCCTCAGGTGAGACTTTGGACTATGGACTTTTGAGTTCATGCTGAAATTAGTTATGACTGAGAAAATCTTGGGAAGGCATGATTGGCTTTGAAATGTAAGGACATGAAATTTGGTAGGAGCCAGGTGCAGAATGGTATGGTTTGGCTCTGTCTCTTTCCAAATATCATCTTGAATTGTAGCTCCTATAATCCCCACATGTCATGGAAAGGACCCAATGGGAGATAATTGAATCTCATGAGATCTGATGGTTTTATAAAGGGGAGTTCTCCTACACAAGCTCTCTTGCCTGCCACCATTTAAAATGTGCCTTTGCTTCTCCTTCGTCTTCTGCCATGATTGTGAGGCCTCCCCAGCCTCACAATGTGGAACTGTGAGTCCATTAAACCTCCTTTCTTTGTAAATTACCGGGTCGCTCCTATAACTTTATTAGTGGTGTAAGAACAGAGTAAAACAATAATATATAATTTATTGTTCTGTTTATTATAACGATGAGCTTATTTAAAGCCTACCCTTATTTGCTTGGTTTGAAGGAGAAATATCAATGTTAAATGTGCCCATGAAACTTTCTCAGTGACTATGTGGACTCCATTCATAGATGACCCTTATTAAATAAGACAAACACGGATCTCAGAAAAACAGTGGCTCAAATTAAATTATTGATTCTAAAACACAAAGGGTAATTTTTCATGAAAGTTTCTTAAGAGTTACATATCTTCAGAACAGAAACAAACAAACAAAACCTATCAGTTAATGTGGCCAACCACTGTGGAAACAGGCAGCAATAACGACCAAAGTACCTGAGTTCCTGATTATGTTTATCCATTGCTTTATTTTAATGTCTCAATATTAATGCCTAGATATGTGCTTCTCTGTTGGATTTCTGGCTGAGGAAACAGTTATTATAACTGTTTACTTTGGAATGCAAACACATGTTTAAATGTTTTTTGGAGGAAAACTGTATACTACAGATCTAAGGCCATATCAAAGCACATTTGAAATGTCCAGGAAGATAGTAAATGTCACATTAGCAGAACCATTATCTGGTGTTGAACAAGCAATTTGACTGTTTGATTTATAGCACCCAAGAAGTCTAAATCTATATGCCACAGCTGACTAATGATTGTACTCCAATTGCAGAAGACAGGGTGTTATTGGTAGGTGAGTGGAATTGTAGCAGTCATAAAGGAACAAAATCTAATGTACAAAGAAGCATAACTGAGACCTGGAAGACAGGGTTGGGATAATATATTAGTGATTGATGGCAATGTCTGCTTTATGGTGATAGAAACTGTAACACTTATAAATCTTGGTTTTGAAAATGTTACATGAGAATCACCACAGAAAATAGGACAGCTTCTATACAATCTAGCTCAAAAAGCTCATGCTTACAACATTTGAACAACTGCCAACAGTTATCTTACGTGTAATGTTTTGGACTGAGAAGGTATGCCAAACATGAGGTTTTTGATAATGTGTAGGTGAATATGAGTTTAAGAATAATTGAATAATTGAGTGGAAAGAAAGTGGAGATAACAAACTTTTTTTTTTCGAGAGCTCCAATTATGGATGTAGTTATAAATTTAGAATGGTGACTTGAAGAAAATACAGAGTTCAGTAAAAATTTTTTAATTAGCAAGTTGCTAGTCATATTTTCCCACTAAAAGGAAGAAAAAATGAAGAAGAGAATATTAATTAGTTAAGATAAAGCCAATTTAGATCACATTAGAAAAGCTTACAGCTCTGGACGAAATTAGGCATAGTTATGTATGTACCTTTCTATGAGAGATGAGAAAAGGAATTCTTCATACATATTATACATAGAAAATTGAAGAAAAGTGAATAATTGAAGAAAAGTGAATAAATGTGTCAATGTTAAATCTTTTTTAGGTAGAGTAAAAAAATAAGATTATTTATCAAGGGATATCTGAAAAGTTTGCTGTAAAATTAAAGTATCTAGTAAGATTACAAAACTGCAGGGCTAGTATTACATTTTCTTCACCAAGGGAGTGGCTTCAGATTTTTAATCTGTAAAATAAAGCCAAATGAGACGAACTATGTACAAAAGTACTAGCAAACTCTTTTTAATTATAAAAGTTGGTCTTATTGTATAGATGTAATCTTTTTAATTATAAAAATTGGTCTTATTTTATAGATGTAATCAAAACTATACATAAGTCAACATCAATTTAGACTTAACCACATTTACACTGGTGGCATAGATATATTTACTTGTGATTGCATATATAAAATACATATAATGCTCTTATGTGATGCATGTGATATCATAGGCTGTATTGATTTTAGAGGACTAACACTTAAATGATTATAATTTTTGTTTTTAAACTTCATGTTGAAAGAAAGCATGAAAAGGAAATTTTTTTTTCTAAAGTTCCAAGTAACCTTGTAAACATAGTTTAACATATTGTTTTTCCCAAAACAAGTGACTGGAGAGCTCTTTTGAATTATTTATGCTAACCATCTGTTCCTTGCTTATCATATCTTCCAGAACAGACAAATCTCATGGCCTTCAGACGTTAGCTACTACTACTTCTAGATGAGCAGCTGCTTTCTTATTAAAAATCCATACTGAAGCTGTTCATTCTAAATTGGTAAATTTCATTAGTATCTCCAGGGCTTCAGTTGAATTAATCTACTTAAACAGCATTCTTCTTAAAAACAGGTGCTCAAGTGGTTTATCCCAATTCTATCATTTTAACAATAGTAAATAAGAAAAAAAAATCAGGTTTCTTGCTAAAACAAAATAGTACGATTGGTGTCATTTTCTACTTGTTTTCGTTTTGAAAACAAAGTGTAGTTTACTGCCCTAACCAAACAGTGATCTCAATATAGAAAGTTTCAAATGGAATATTTTCACAGTAGTTTTTTTATTATAATATTAAGATGATACACTCAAATAAAAATGTTTTCTGATCAGTCTATGTGTCCTAGGGCTGCTATAAAAATTGTCACAAAGTTGGTTGCTTGAAAAAAATATATTTTTTCACAATTCTGGGGGCCAGAGGTCTAAAATCAAGGTGTCAGCAGGACCACTGTCACTTTGTATGTTCTAGAGGAGAATACTTTCTTGCTTCTTCCAGCTTTTGGTGGCTTTCAGCATTCGTGATTATGCTTACACCAATCCCTGCCTTGGGGGTCACATTGCATCTTCCTTTTCTCTGCGTCTACTTTTCCATGGACTCCCTGTTATAAGATTACTTTTCATAGCCTTCAGGGAACATCTGGATAATTCAGGTTAATCACTCCATGTTGTCAAGGAAAAAAAATTGCTTTGAACAACTTAGACAAGGAAAGCTTTATTTAAGACTATTGCAATAGGGAAGAGAAATTTACCTCAAGTCATTTAAACAAAAGGTAGGGAAGATTTTACTCACTGGGGTGAGCTAGTGGAAAATACCGGAGGATAATTTAGGGGAAAGTTGGTTAGTGTTATTAGGCCATCTGTGTTTGCTTCTTGTTACCTACAGAAGATTGGCTCTTACCCTGGGAGATAGGAGATCTGTATTTTATACGATTACATTTTAAAGAGATGGCTCCCTTGCCCGTGAGAGAAACATTTCTGATTATAAAACTGTCCAGAGTCTGGGAGTAGATTTACATCTCAAAGGAGCAGGGAAAGAGTTTACAGTTGCAAGTTTTCTAAAGTAAAGGCTCTAATTAAAGGGAGGTCAGGAGTTTATAATCATTCATAAATCTGTCTAAAGTTTAGTCAAGCTGAGGGGAAGAGTAAGGCTTCTAGGTCAATGTTGAGATCCTTAGCTCAGTCACATCTGCAAAGATGCTTTTGCTAATTAAGTTAACATTTGCAAGTTCCAGGGATTAATACATGTATTTTTTGGGGAGGGGCATTTTTCAGCCTACCACAATCACCAAAATCGTAAATAAAATTGATAACTCTCCTTATACTCATGGCTCTTAAAACCTCTTAGTTGAATACTTGAAAGAGTAAAAAAAAATATGTACACTTTCACAACAGACTGAATCAGTTTCTTTATCTTTCACAAAACTGAATTGCAGCAATTCCTGCTTGGGCCTCACACATTACCTCTCATCTCTTCTAAAACATCATCTTGTTCTTTGTCAATTTGCTGTTTTGTATGACTATTTTTTTTTTTTTATATCACAAACACCTCCTCATTTCTTCCTCGATATTGACAGTTTCTTCTAAGGAAGTCCATTAAGTCATTCAGTGCCACTCATAAACCATTCCACTCAGGATTTTCAGAAAGAGTAAAATAATTCACAAGTCTAAAATAATTTCAAAATAAATCAAATTAACAATAAGAGCATTTGGATTGCCTTGGAGTCATTCATCTTTACTTTCTGTACAAATATTGCACAACTGACTTCTGCATAAGGCAGACATCTTTTGAGGGGCATAAAGTTTACTATATCACTCACCAAATGAAAATAAAAATATAAAAGTTTAAGCAAAACATAAAACAACAAATTAAACAATACATAATTATCCTAGCAGAATATTTCGAATCTTGGCTTTTGGCTGTTTAATTCAGTTACATCAGTTCTTCCTCATGTGAATCAAAGCCCAACTATTTTTATTGAACCTGGCTTGCAGAAACAAATCTCTCTCTCTTTATTAATTATTATTTATTTATCCTTTTGTCACAGTTTAATATTTTTTTTTTCTTGCATCTAGAAAATACACTGCTAATTTCATTTCACCCTTTTCTTCACCTTGGATCAGTGTTTTTGAGGGTCCTAGAGAACTTCTTGCATAGGTAGTAGTTATCTTTACTGAAAGTTTTCATTTTGGGAGACTTTATTATGCTGATGCCAATTGCAAATCTAAAGAGCAGGCTTCCTTGAAAAAAAAAAAGACTAAACTAGTATCAAATAGGACCTGTTGGCACACGTTGATTCACGTAACATATAACAAATGAAGAATTATTTACTTTTTTCAATTAAATTTTATTTAAAGAACACCACTTTAATGTTTCTTGTTTTACTAATAGCATTTTTAATGTTCCTTAGTGATTCAGTACATTAATCAACACTGTACAGGTTTGTTTTAAAGAGTACAAGATTGATTTGATCTAAAATTATCATTTAAAATCAAACATGAAGCTTAATACTTTAAAGATTATTTTTACTTGAAATTCACTTTAAAATGTCTTTTAACATGCTTAAGCCTTTTTTAAAAGCAAAAAGATAAACTGCTTATTTGCTGTCTACTGTGTTTATAAATATGCCCTGTGAAGTATTGGATAGCAGATCAGATTGTAAAAGCATTCAGAGCCCGTATTTCTGGAACTCAACTTCAGAGCATGTTTGCAATAGCAGTTGTTTGTAACTAAATTAGTGAAATAATAAGTCAATTTCAGCAAGGACAGATTTTTTTTTAAATCTTGAAATGTATAAACATTAAGTATATCATTTGATTTAACTAACATATTAATTATATGTTATACTTCTATTTTTAAACCTGTTTTATTCCCTTAAATAATGCGGTAACAAGAATGTAAAAATTGATTTTAAATTGGGGAGCAATGTTGAAAACTGTATTTTTTCCTAAACATAAATGCTTATAAGAATATGTAAGATTTCAATGCAAATTATGCCTTAAGACACTGGTTCTCAAACTTTACTTCATTTGCAACTCATTGAGATTATTAAAGACACAGGCACACATATGATTATTGCAGCACTATTTACAATAGCAAGAACATGGAACCAACCCAAATGCCCATCAGTGATAGACTGGATAAAGAAAATGTGGCACATAGACACCATGGAATAGTATGCAGTCATAAAAATGAATGAGATAATGTCTTTTGCAGTGACATGGATGAAGCTGGAAGCCATCATCCTCAGCGAACTAACACAAGAACAGAAAACCGAACACCACATGTTCTCACTCATAAGTGGGAATTGAAAATTGAGACCTCATAGACACAGAGAGTGGAACAACACACACTGGGGCCTGTTGAGGGGTGGAGGTGAGGGGAGGGAGCTTAGAGAATGGGTCAATAGGTGCAGCAAACTACCATGGCACACGTATACCTGTGTAACAAACCTGCACGTTATACACATATATCCATTTTTTTCCTTTAGAAGCAATAAAAAAATGCCTGTATTATAGCTCTAAATTTAATTTGTATTGGATGAAATCTGGAAATGGGGTTTTTTAAAGTCTCCAGGTGATGTTAATGTGTACCTAAGTTTGAGAAGAGAATCATTGTTATAGCAAACTACTTTTTTGGCCGGGCGCAGTGGCTCAAGCCTGTAATCCTAGCACTTTGGGAGGCCGAGGTGGGTGGATCACGAGGTCAGGAGTTCAAGACCATCCTGGCCAACATAGTGAAACCCTGTCTCTACTAAAAATACAAAATAAAATTAGCAGGGCGTGGTGGCAGGCGCCTGTAGTCCCAGCTACTCAGGAGGCTGAGGCAGGAGAATGGCGTGAACCTGGGAGGCGGAGCTTGCAGTGAGCCGAAATGGTGCCACTACACTCCAGCCTGGGGGACAGAGCCAGACTCTGTCTCCAAAAAAAAAAAAAAAGAAAGAAAACTATTTTTTCTTGTTGAAACTGAATGATTGATGATTAAGTTTTCTGTCAAGTGAGGGAGGTTGCCTCTTAGAAACTAGTGTGTCTGCTTTATAAATGCAGTTAAATAATTTAGCTCTGATTTCCAATGCAATTGACCATAAAACTATCCTCATTATCGCTTTGCTTACAGATCACGTAGTTCATAATGCCTATAATGTCTCCTCTCTGCATTTAAAAATCATTTTTCACTGAAGTTGATATGTGAAAGATTGTGACATCCCATCATATTCTATTCCATGAAGTGAATAAATGTGTGGAAAGAAAAAATATATTTTAGTGGAAGTTGATGATGACCAAGTAATTTTATAAATATATAGGTACATAATATTAAACACAAAGTTAACTGCTGAGGATGTTTTTAATCTTAGTGACCCCAATATAGCAATTATTTTATTTCAAAAAAACCACTTTGATTTTCCCCATGTTTTATAATTTATTTTCCTGATTAACATGATACTCTGAATTCTGATAGGCAAGAATCAGTATGCTCTACAATAGAAATACGTAGTTATTGGTGAGGAGAGTATTTTTTTGTATTATCAAGACTTCACAGAGGGAGCAGAGCAAGGTGGCAGGTAGGACTGCCAATTGATTGTACCCTGCAGAAACATCAGTTTGAACAACTACTCATGAACAAATATACCTTGAAAAAGACTAAGAAAACCAAATGAGAGATCATAGTACCTGGTTGTAGGACAGTATTACGAAAATACGCATTTAAGATGGGGAAAAGAACACTTTTACATTACCCACATCACCCTTCCTCCAAAACCAAGCAGTCCTATGTGAAACGGGAGGCTGTCTGCCTGGGGAAAAGGGAAGGGAAATGAGCACAGGACTTTGCATTGAACCCAAACACTGGCCTGCCAAAGTAAAGCCCAGCACTTGGAAAAACCTGATAGCCCCATATTCTAAGCCAGTAACTATAAACTAAGTTTCTGCACCCTCCTTGGTGCCAGGAAAGACCAAATAATCCCAGGATGAAGGCTTGCTTGGTGAATTCAGTCTCCAGCCTTCATCACCAACTAATATCATTGGCCGAAGGTCCCAGGCAGCCTTCAGCACAGACAGAACTCAATGTCCCTGAGCTTCTGGCTCTCCTCAGTGCCACAACTGTTATAATGTATCCCAGACTTTTGGCAGTGCCACACTGACTGTGATGCATTCGGCTTCTTATGTGCCCCAGTACTGAAATAAATGCAGGGCTTTTCTAGAAAAAGCTAGTCTATAAAGACTAAGTACCTGTATCTTACAAGAACACAAACATTGACAAACAACCACAAGGATCAAGAATATCCAGGGAAACATGACATCATGAAATGGACAAAATAATACGGCCTAAAGAAATGGTAATTATAAATTGTCTGATAAAGAATTCAAAATAACTCTTTTAAGCAAGATCAGTGAATTTCAAGAAAATCTAGTTAAAAAATGCAATGGGAAAAATAAAAAAAAGTGAGTAGAATGAGAAATTTAATAGATTTAAATTAAAAACAAAGTTAAACGTAAATGTTGAAACTGAAAAAATACAATTAACACAATGAAAATGTGAAAAAAAGTACCAACAGCAGAATTGAACAGGCAGAAAAAATTGTAAATTTAATCACACTTTATTTGAAAATATATAGTAAGAGGAGAAAAAGAAAAAATAATAGAAGGGATTAAGAAAGCTTACATAATTTTTGAAACAGCATCAAAAGAGAAAATGTTAAAATGATAGAAGTTAGAAAAGGAAAGAGAGTGATAAGGGAGTAGAATGCTTTATTAAAGAAATATTGGGGCTAGACACAGGGGCTCATCCCTGTAATCTCAGCACTTTGGAAGGCCAAGGCGAGTGGATCGCCTGAAGTCAGGAGTTCAAGACCAGCCTGGCCAAAATGGCAAAACCCTGTCTCTACTAAAAATACAAAAATTAGCCAGTCATGGTGGCACATGCCTCTAACCCCAGCTACTTGGGAGGCTGAGGCAGGAAAATCACTTGAACCCAGGAGGCAGAGGTTGCAGTGAGGCAAGATTGCGCTGCTGCACTCCAGTCTGGGAGTCAGAGTGAGACTCTGTCTCAAAAAATAAGAAAAACAAATAGTAGCAGAAAACTTTCCAACTATGGAGAAAGATGTAACTATCCAGGTACAGGAAGGTTGAAGTTCTCCAATCAAATTAGATATATTTTGATCAAATTGTCAAAAGTCAAAGGCAAACAAAGGTTCCTGAAAGCAGTGAGTAAATAACATACAAGGGAGGTCAAATACATTTAGCAGCAGGCTTCTCAGCAGAAATGTTACAGGCCAGGGGAAGTGGCATAATATATTTAAAGTGGTGAAGAAAAGAAACTGCTGACCAAGAATAACGCAATCAGAGAAGCTGTCCTTTACAAATGATGGAGAGATAAAGACTTTCTCAAATAAATAAAAGCTTAGGGATTTCATCGCCACCAGACTTATTCTACAATAAATTCTAATGGGAGTTCTTCAAGTTGAAAAAAGGACACTAATCAGTACCACAAAAGCATCTGAAGATATAATACTCATTGGTAAAAGTCAGTGTACAGTCAAAATCCAAATACCCAGAGACTGTAATGGTGGTATATAAATTACATAAATCTTTAATATGAAGACTATAGGAAAAAACCTATGAAAATAATAATTACACAAATATGTAGGTATAAAATATGATATAAAATATAAAAAACGTTAATACTGACATAAAATTCAACACGTGGGTGGGAGGGATCAAGTAAAAGTGTAAAGTTTTGCTTTTGTTTCGCAATAAAAGATAATTCATCATCAACTTAAAAATAACTTACGACTATAAGATGTTTTTTGTAAGCCTCCTGGTAATCACAAAGCAAAAACCTATTGTAGATACACAAAAAATAAAAAGCAAGGAATCAAAACATACAACTAGAGAAAATAATTTATTCAGAAAGGAAGACAGCAAGAGAGGAAGAAAGGAAAAAGAACAAAAGACCAACAAAACAACTAGTAAGCAATTAACAAAATGGCAATAGTAATTCCTTACTTATGAGTAATCACTTTGAATATAAATAGATTAAATTTTCTCCAATGAAAAGATATCGAGTATGTGAATGAATTTAAAAAAAACTAGAAACACTACAAAAGTGATTGAAAAGATGAGCAAAAACTAATATATGATTTTTTAAGGTAAAACAACAAACCATCAGCTACACTGATTAAGAAAAAAAGAGCAAACACTACAATGATACGTGGAAATACAAAGGATTATAAGTGATTATTAAGCATAATTATATGTGAAAAAATCGGATCACCTAGAAGAAATGGATAAATTCCTTGATATATAAGACCTACTAAGACTGAATAATGAACAAATAGAAAATCTGAACAGACAAATAACAAGTAAGGAAATTGAATCAAAAATAAAAAGTCTCCTGTCCAAGAAAAGCCCTGAACCTGATGGTTTCACTGCTAAGTACTGTCAAACCTTTGAGGAACAACTAATACAAATTCTTCTCAAACAGTTCAAAAAATTAAAGAATAGAGAATAACTCCAATCACACTTAACAAAGCCAGCATCATCCTTATAGCAAATCCAGATAAAGACACTACAGAGGAACAAAATTATAGGCCAGTATTTCTGATGAAAACAGATGCAAACATTCTCAACAAGATACCAGCTCACGCCTCTAATCCCAGCACTTTGGGAGGTCCAGGCAGGCAGATCATGAGGTCAGGAGTTCGAGACCAGCCTGGCCAATAAGGTGAGACCCCATCTCTACTAAAAATACAAAATTGGCCTGGCGTAGTGGCAAGCTCCTGTAATCGCAGCAAGTCAGGTGGCTGAGACAGGAGAATTGCTTGAACCTAGGAGGCAGAGGTTGCAGTGAGCCGAGATCGTGCCATTGCACTCCAGCCTGGGCAACAAGAGCAAGACTCCGCCGTCTCAAAAAAAAAAAAAAAAAAAGATACCAGCAAGCCAAACATGACAGCATGTTAATAAGATCATCATTCACCATGATTAAGTGGGATTTATCCCCAGGATTTGAGATAATCCAAACGATACAAAGCAATAAATGTGATACAACATATTAGCTGAACAGAAAAGAAAAAATGATGTTTTCAATAGATGCAGAAGGTGCATTTGACAAATTTCACATCTTTTCTGAACTCTCAACTAATAAGGTATAGAAGAAGTTACCTTAGTGAAATAAAGGCCGTATATGACAATCCCACAGCTAGCATTGTATTCCATGGGGAAAAATTGAAAGATTTTACTCTAAAACCAAGAAAAAGACCAAAAGACTCTTGCAACTTCCATTCAGTATATTACTGGAGATCTTAGCAAGAACAATTAAACAAGAGAAAGAAATAAAAGGTATCCAAATTATAAAGGAATATGTGAAATTGCCCCTATTTGCAGACAACATGATGTGTGTACAGAAAATCCTAAGGACTCTACCAAATAAATGTTAGGAATAATAAACAAAAGATTAAGTTGCAGGATACAAAATCAACCTTCAGAAATTAGTAGCATTTCTATTCAATAACTGTGAATTCTCTAAAAAAGAAATTTTAAAAATCACATTTACAATAGGTACAAAAATAAAATGTTTAAGAATAAATTTATCCAACGATGTGTAATATCTCTACAATGAAACTATAAAACACTGATAAAATAAATTGAGAAAGACAGAAATAAATCAAAAAAATAGCCTGTGTTCATGAGTTGGAATACTTAATATTGTTAAAATGTCCATACTACCCAAAGCAATCTATAGATTAAATCCAATTCTTATCAAAAGTCAATGTTTTTCAAAAAAATTAGAAAAAAACTGAAATTTGAACGATACTGGAAAAGCCTCTGAATAGCCCAAGCAATCCTGAGCAAATAGAACAAACCTTGAGACATCACACTATCTGACCTCAAAATACACTATAAAGCTATAGAAAGACAAGAAAAACACAAAAAACATGGCACTGTCATGGAAATAGACCAATTGAATAGAAAAGAAAGTCCTGAAATAAATCCATGCATTTACAGTGAACTACTTTTTGGCAAAGATGCCAGGAACACGCAATGGAGAAAAGACAGTCTTCAATACATAGTGTTGGGAAAACTGAACATCTGTACACAAAAGAATAAAATTAGAAAATTTTGTCACGCCATATACACTAAACGAGTAAAATAGATTAAATAATTAAATATCAGACCCAAATTATGAAACTAATAGGAGAAAACACAGAAAATACCTCCATGATCTTGGTCTGGTCAATGGGTTTTTGCCTATGGCTTCAAAAGCATAGGCAACAAAAGCAAAACTATACAAATAGGATTACATAAAAATAAAAAATATTCTGCACTTAAAGGAAACAAATCATAGAATGAAGAGAAAACCTGTAGAATGAGAGAGAAACATTTGCCAACTATACATCTGATAAAGAGTCAATATGGAAAATATTATAGTAACTCGAACAACTTAATAGCAATAAAACAAATTAGCCAATTTAAAATTGGGAAAAAGGGACCTAAATGAACAGTTCTCAAAAAAAGACTTATGAATGGCCAATAGGCATATGAATTAAATGGTCAACATCACTGATCATCAGGGAAATCCAAATACATATATAACAGCACTTCACCCAGGGGTTTGAAAAGCCCTTGCCCTAAGAATGTTGGAGTCTAAGTTCTAACACAAACTCTGCGTTTTCACTGGCTGTTGTTCTAGGTCACACAATTTAATACTGGTTAATTATTTGTGAAAGGAAGATACAGATCTATTTCAGAGTGTCCAAACCTAACCAGACTCATCTAGGAAGTCCTTTAAAAATATAGAATCCTGGTTCCCTAGGTACAATAAATCTTGAAACTGGGAGAATATGATTTTTCTTAAAAAGAATTTTTTTTTTCTATTTAGCATACCACTTTACCAATCACCACTTCTGAATTTGGAGAAGTTATATTCCTAACATAATGTGACTTTCTGCCCATGGATTTTTAAATGAGTAAACTGAGTTTAATTAACCATTTTATTTATTGAGTCATGAGGTGCTAAAGGTTAAAATGTGAAATAAATAGCGTTTGTGTTTTGGAAAGGCACTCATGCTAAGTCTGGTAAAGGAAACAGAATGAATGAATGCTGTGAAAGTACCAAGAAGAACCTTTATGTTTACTGACCTTTTGGCTTACGATCTCAAAGACTTCACCATGCACTTTTGTGAAAACATGTGGCCTTTATTATCGTGTTTTAAATCCACAGCATATTTTATTTCCCGGATCTAGGCAAAAAAAAAAAGGTGTTTTATAAATATACCTGAAATAATTTTACTTTTTTGTTTGTTGGTTTGTTTGTTTGTTTGTTTTGAGATGGAGTTTCGCTCTTGTTGCCCTGGCTGTAGTGCAATGGTGCCATCTCGGCCCACTGCAACCTCTGCCTCCTGGGTTCAAGCCTCAGCCTTCCAAGTAGCTGGGATTACAGACACCTGCCATGATGTCTGGCTAATTTTTTGGATTTTTAGTAGAGATGGGGTTTCAGCATGTTGGTCAGGCTGATGTTGAACTCCTGACCTCAGGTGATCCACCCGTCTCGGCCTCCAAAAGTGCTGAGATTACAGGCTTGAGCCACCATGCCCAGCCTTTAATTTAAAAAATATATATAAATGACTAAGTTGACAAATAATAATTGTATATATTTATGGGACACACAGGGATATTTTCATAAATATAATGTATGGTGTCAGATCAGAGTAATTAGCATGTTCACTATCTCAAACAAACTTCATTCCTTTTTGTTGGGAACATTCAGTAATATATAGTTTCAAATAGCTAGAAGGATGATATTGAATATTCCCAACACAAAGAAATAACTGTACTTTTAAATATCATTTTAAAGTCTATTCTTTTGCTTGTAGACTAGATAATTATTTTATACTCGTTGTACATCCCTGATAGGGTAACTCTATTGCCTGCAGATGTTTTATACAGCTATTATACATTTTTAGATCAAATATTTATATTTGAGTACTATAATCTAGTAGATGGCATTATATACATTCAAGATAGAAATACATGCAGGAGACATGGATGTCTACATTATTTCTACTAATTTTGCACCCTTGTAATCTATGCAATTATAACTTCTTAGAGTCAGGTGGTTAGATTTCTGTGCCAGCTTAGCCAATTTTCTATTTATGTAAAATTTACAAATATGATAATATCTAAGAGATTCAATTTATTATTAAAATGTGGGTTTGTGACTTCTTGTTCTTTGTTTTTTGGCCTGTTTTTTTTGATAATAGCTATCCTGAGAGATGTGAAATGTTATCTCATTGTGGTTTTGATTTGCATTTCCCTGATGACCAGGGACTTGAGCATTTTTTATAAACCTGTTGGTCATTTGTATTTCTTCTTTGGAGAAATATCTATTCAAGTCCATTTTTCAATTAGGTTACTGGTTTTTGACTATTGAGTTGTATGAGTTCCTTATTGATGTTAGAAATAAACCCATTATCAGATATAAAAGATTAGCAAATATTTTCTCCCATTCTATGGCTTGCATTTTCACTCTGTTGATTATTTACTTTGCTGGGCAAAAGCTGTTTAATTTGATGCAGTCCTACATGTTCATTTTGTTGTTGTTGTTACCCAAACTTTTTGTGTCATAATTATGAAATAATTGGCAAGGCAAATGTCATGAAGTTCTTCATCTGTCTTCTTCTAAGAGTTTTAAATCTTCAGGCCTTAAGTCTTTAATCCACTTTGAGTTTATGTTTATGTATGGAATATGGTAGGGATTTCATTTTTTTCTTTTTTAAAACATAATTTCGACTTTTATTTTAGATTAAGAGAGTGCATGTGCAGGTTTGTTGCACGGGTGTATTGCTTGATGCTGAGGTTTAGGGTATGATTGATCCCATCACCCAGGTAGTGAGCATAGTACACGATAGGTAGTTTTCCAAACCTTGCCTCCCTCCCTCCTTCCCACTTCTAGTAGTACTCACTATCTATTTTTGCTACGTTTATGTCCATGAGTGCCCAAAGTTTAGCTCATACTATACGTCTATACGTGAGAAGACAAAGTATTTTTTTTCTGTTTTTGCGTTAATTTGCTTAGGGTAATGGCCTCCAGCTGCATCCACATTGCTGTAAAGGAAATGATTTTGCTATTTTTATGGCTGTATAGTAGACCATCATTTATTTGGACCACATTTTCTTTATCTAATCCATCATTAATGGGCACTTTAGGTTGATTGCGTGTCTGAGCTATTGTGAATGGTGTTGTGATGAACATATGAGTGCATGTGTCTTTTTGGTATAATGATCTATTTCCTTTTGGGTATATAAACAATAATGGGATTGCTGGGTGGAATGGTAGCTCTGTTTTAAGTTCTTTGAGAAATCTTCAGACGGCTTTCCACAGTGGCTGAACTAATTTATATTCCCACCAACAGTGTACAAGCATTCTCTTTTCTCCATATCCTTGTCAGCCTCCTTAAACTAAAGAATTTTAGCTAAAAACTATTACAATCTATGTAAAATCAACATGAGACTTGAAGAAGTGCAGAGACATTCACATTCTGGAGAAGGACTGTAGGACATGAGAAAAAATACAGCTATCAATTCTTTGGAGCTTTGTTGTTGCTTTTTTAAAATATTTTTTGCTTCATATATCATGCACTATATGGTACACTCTCCAGAAACTTGAAAATACCAATGGGAACAGACAAAAGAAAAGTCTGCTCTCTCTAGGCACAGAATCAGGAAAGTGGCAACCTAGCAAGAGAGACAACAATTGTCCTGCTCCTGCCAAACACCACATAGGATGCTGCAGCCCTAACCTACTCTGGTCATTAAAGGTCAAGTAGGAAGTCTGGGTTTCTGCCTTTATCAGGCTATCCTGAAGTGCTCCAAACCACACTATTGTGGTGGTATGATAGAAAGCCAAGTGGGGAGCCTGGACTTTCATCCCCACCGAGTGGTAATGATTACAGCCATCCACACTGTGATAAAGAATTCCTACTGGAAAGTCAGAAAGTCAGGACTTTTCTCACAAGCTCAAACCCCAGCAGTATCAGTGGAGATATGTGCAGAGCATTAATGAGGCATCCATCCCCATTACCAGGATGGCATCAGCAAAAACCTCATGGGAAAGCTGACCTAACACCGCTTCCCAGCTGTAATGAGAAGCCCTGTTCCCCAGGCGTTTCAATGGAAGACAAATTTGGAACTTAAACCTTCAATGCTAATCTGCCATTAATCTGTCATTATCTTTATTCCCTCTTTGAGCAGAGTCAGACATGATTTACAAAAACACATTTAAATAAGGCCTAGTAGTTCCCAAATAATACCCAAAATGTTCAGATTTAAATTGAAATTACTTACATGAAGTACCAAAAAATCTCAACTGAACTGAGAAAAGATCATCCAAAGATGCCAATGAGAAGGTAATACAGTTGCTAGAATTATCTGACAGAGATTGAAAAAGAGCCATCGAAAACATGCTTCATTGAAAATTACGAACATGCTTGAAAATAAAGAAAAAATGCAAAGTTTCAACGTGACAAGTTAGACTGATTGCTAAGTTAGAGGTAACAGTTCTCACAGTGTACTTCTACCCTCATTTATGACACCAACTGCAACTTCAGGAGTTTTCCAAACCCCCCCTGAATTTTGATAATTCACTTGAAGGACCCACAGACATCACTGAAGGTTATTTCACTTACAGTTATAAGTAATTACAAGAAATTGATACATTTTAAAGTCAGCCAAAGGAAGAAGTGTATCCCTCACGAAGGCATAATTGATTATTTTACTGCCCATGTGATCAATCTCAGTCTCCAGGTCAGTGGATACTGTGTGAACCAAAGCTCTTACACTACATCACGTTGTCTTTCTGGTATGGGTTTTCCTCATGCTGAATATTGTCGGATATGCCTAGCCTCTTGCATAAATAACTCTGTAGACTATCTTGAATAACCCAAATCTTCCAAAAAAGGAAAAACACTACTGTCATGGAAGCCAGAGATCACCTCGCTGAGCTGAGCACAAAGGCCATACCTGCTGTGGACAAGGTTAATTTTTTAAAATCAAGCAGTCAGCAAAGAAATACATGTTATAAAATAAATGCCAAATTGAGATGGTAAAAGTAAAAATTGTAACTAAAACAGAACAAAGGATAAGCTCAACAGAAGAATTAATAAGATAAGGAAGGAATTATTTAACTGGAAGGTGGAACAATAGAAATTATCAAATCTGAACAGCAGTGAGAAAATATTCTGAAAGAAAATAAATAGAGCCTAGGGAACCTGCAGTACTCTAACAGAAGATCCAACTTTCTTGTCATCAGAAGCCTGCAAGAAGAGGAAAATGAAGAGGCTAAAAATTATTCAAAGACACAATAGCAGATAATTTTCAAAATTTGGCAAATAAATACATAAACCTAAAGTTTATGAAGTTGAAAGAATCCTAAATAGGATAAACACAAAGAAATCCACACCAAGACACACAGCAGTCTAATATTTGAAAAATACAAAGAAAATAAATCTTGAAAACAAGGGAGAACCAACAATTACATATAGGTAGAAAATAATTTTAATAATTTTGATCAAATACTATGAGGATGAGAAGGAAATGATGTTTTTCAAGGGCCAATAGAAAATGCTAACTATGATTCAATATCAAGCAAAAATATCCTTCTAAAATTGAATGGATTTTAGTAGGTTTCCAATGAAGGAAAACTAAGATAATGTTATCACTAAAGACCTCCCTAAATTAATGGCTAACAAAGTTCCCTAAACAGAAAGAAATAACAGAAGTTTAAAAAAACAAAAATGGGAAAATAAAATCAACTTTTTTTTTTTTTTTGAGACGGAGTCTCGCTCTGTCACCCAGGCTGGAGTGCAGTGGCGCGATCTCGGCTCACTGCAAGCTCCGCCTCCCGGGTTCACGCCATTCTCCTGCCTCAGCCTCTCCGAGTAGCTGGGACTACATGAGCCAGCCACCACGCCCGACTAGTTTTTCGCATTTTTAGTAGAGATGGGGTTTCACCGTGGTCTCGATCTCCTGACCTCGTGATCCGCCCGCCTCGGCCTCCCAAAGTGCTGGGATTACAAGCGTGAGCCACCGCGCCTGGCCAATAAAATCAACTTTAATTTTCATCTTGTGTTTTCTAAATTACGTTTGATGGCCAAAGCAAACTTTATAATATGGTCTAGAATGATCCTCAGTACATGTAGAGGGAATATTTAAGGTAATTACATTATAAATGAATGAGAGTAAAGGAACTTAAAGGGGAGGTAAGTTTTCTACAATTTATTCAAACTGGTAAAATACCTACACTAGTCCACCGTGGTAAGTTTTGTACACACAGTATAATACCTCAGGCAGCCATTTTAAACAAATACATACAAAGGGATACATTCTAAAATACTACAGGTAAATCAAGTAAAATTTTAATAAAATTTTATGCGTAGAAAAGCAGGACAAAAAGAAAACAGAAAGCAAAAACAAGGAATGACAATAGAAAAAAATAAAATGGCAGACTCAAGCCTTAACATATCTAAAATTACACGAAATGGAAATGGTTTACTTTATGGTAGTCAAAAACTAGAAACAACCAAAATGTTCCTCATTATGTAAATTATTAAATGAAATGTATTGCAGATACCATAAATTTATATTCATCAATAACAAGAATGATCATTTTGCATGCATATTGGTACAAACAATAACTTTGATGTATCTTGAGGACATTATGATAAGTAAAAAATAAAAGCCAATTAGAGAAAATCATATATTGTCTGATTTCATGCATATTGCACTTTCAAAATTAAAAGTTATGAAGATAAAAACAATTGGGTAGTGTTTGCCAGGGGTTAGGTACAGTTGGAAGTGGAGGGATTGGTGTAACTGCGAAGAGGTGGAACTGAGCATATCTTTGTAGTGATAGAATAGTACTGATCTTGACTGGTATATAACTATACACATAAATTATGCCTATTAATTTCCTGTTTCTGATATTGTGCTTTACTGATGTAAAATATGATCATTAGTAGAACCTGGATGAAAGGTACACAGGATTATCTCTGTACTATTTTTGTAGCTTCCTAGGAATTGTTGTTATTTTAAAATAAAATGTTAAATAAAGACAGCTTAGCACTAAATAACGACGTGTTATGTAAAGTTTTTTTAATATTTAAATACTATGGCTAACACACTGACTTCTAAAGTCTTTGAAAAATCCATTGGAGTTAGAAGTTGTTGGTACTATAATTTTGAGTAGCTAATAATGAGTGATTTGTTAAGCAATTTATTTATCAATTCATTTAAACATCACAAATCCTCTTAAGTGGCTACTTTATTACTTGTGAGAGTACATAGCTTCCCTCGATTTCTTCATGTTCCTGTAAAACATCTTACTTATTATCCTAAAAATATACCATAAGTATTATATCTATAGCATTTTTCCCTATTTTGGGAATGAACTTTTCTGATCTAAAAGGATACTAAAACTTCTTTTATCAACACAAGAAGTCCACATAGTTGTAGCTCACACTCAGTTTCATGCTTAAACCCCAAAGTGCCAGAAAGACTTTAACAGCTATATCTATAGAAGTGCACATTTGAAAGAGGAATAAAGATTCTGAATTTGGATACACCTCTAGGTTGTGAAACTGTAATGTAAAATGTGGGACACATGGGGTTATCTGGTTCCTAGAGAGATTTCATTAATATACCAAACAGGTGAAATTAGGATTTAGGCCCATTAGATCCTTTCAAGTAGGCAGCGGGCAGGTGCTCTTTCCCTTTTTGTGCAGAAAAATTATTTTTTCCTGTCCCCAGGTCAAAGGCATGTTGGGTTATTTGCAGAAGAAAAAACAAATGGCATCAACCCTTCTTATGTCACCACAGTGGTAAAGATTAGGGAAAAGGAGGGCTGACACATTATTTACCAGGAATACCACGTGAACTCATTCAAGATAAAATTAGAAAAATGAGTAGTACAAACCCGACATTATTCCACTTACAGAAAAGGAAACTATGTCACAGATAGGACAAAGAACTGTCTCTAAGGTCAGATGGTTGCTGAGTGACAAGGCAGAGACTAAAGCCTAAATGGCTCAGCTTGAGAGTCTGTTCATTACCCCATAATGGAGAAAGGGGAAAAAATAAATTTAACAGATCACAAGCTGATAGTAGATAAGGTGTCCTAACTATTTCCCACAGCAGATGTATTTTACTGGAAAGACTATTCACTTTATATGCAAAGCAAATTTTATCTTGTTTTCATTGAGAGATTCCTTGGAGAATTTTAGACTGATGAAAATTCAGTATTCATTTTAATAATTTAAAATAAGAAAATAGAGCATTAATAATTACTGCTTTTTGTTAGGGACAGAGACTGGGCTGACAAAACAGTGTAGAAAAAAAGGAAAGTCAAGACCTCGGTTGACAAAACTATACAAAGAGACCTGGGAATATCACATTTAAGATTACAAACAGTCTTTTGGGGTTCTCAATATAATTATGTTTTCTTCATTATTTTTCAAGAGTGTTAATTGCCTACTAGTAATTAACTTCCCATGTGACTGTCAAGAAATGTAATCAATAGTAAAAGCAGAGGGACCAAGCTGTCATTGCTTCTGTGACCAATATCTTTTTCTCACCCCTGGCAAGGTGTTTCTGTTTTAATAAAATGAACAGGTGCAGATGTGGGAGATTTCTCCAGAAAGCCACTAGCTAAATCAGTTCATCTCATAGTTCTGAAATTAAAATGTAGCCAATCAGAACTTTGAAATATAATTGCCTCATTTTCCAACTTAAATATATTATGGGCCTCCTGCTAGTGCTGCACCTGGCAAATCTACTTATTAAAGTTATGAAGGAAAGAGTTTGCTGAGACATTTTAAATATTATGCTGACATTGTAATAAAAGAAAGGAGAAAGGTAGGCGTTATCTAATTCTACTGATGTCTGCTCAGTTTAGAATATACTGTTATTTCTACCAAGCTGATAATCAAATTTCATTCATGGAAATATTTCAAATAATTCTTTATAAAATAAAACCTACTGAATTTAAATGCATTACCTCCCTTATAGTTCTTCAGTTTCTCTTGACTTTTTTCATTACTCAGATATTGTTTTATCATTTAACTCACCCAATTTGTTTAATATTTCTTTTTTGGCAAGTCTGTTTCCTTTCATCTCTATAGCGGTTGCCTGTATATTTATAGGTACTTATGTAAGTGATGGGTAGAGGCTGTAAGAAAAATGGAATTCAATTTCTATCACTCTGTTGGCAAAACAGTCATGTATGCTCTGAGATGTGATTAATCTTCATCAGCAAGCAATAAATACATAGAAACAGTATTCAGGTTTTTAGCATCAACATTTTTACCTAATTTCTTAGATAGCTTTCTCTACTCTTCTAGATCCTATACAGTAATAAAACGTTGAAGTTTTGATTGGCAAAAACGTGCATTTGCAGAGTGTGGCATTACAACTAGCTTATACAAAAACAATTGCACTGGTTAAGTATACTTAAACTGCAAATGGTTATAACACTAACAATAATAACAACATAAACTAATATTCAGAAAGAAAAATCAACATATATTGAAAGGGAGATGAGTTAAAAATATAAATATAATAAATCCAGAGAAACATATTGTGTACCAAAGCAGTCATTTATGATATCCTATCTTTCTACACGATTTAGAAATTATAGGTCCATAGTACTACGTACAAAACCCTTGGGAAAAATGTGTTATATAATTTATAATATTTCATCTTTTAGAATGAAAATATGATACAAATACAGTCTCTTGGTATCCAGGGATTCCAGGACCCTGAAAGATACCAAAATACATGGATGCTTAAGTCTCTTATATAAAATGGCATAATATTTGCATATATCTGACACAAATCCTCTTATAAGCTTTAAATCATCTCTAGATTATTTATAATACTTAATACAACCTAATGCTATGTAAATAATTGTTATACTCTATTATATAGGAATAATGACAAGAAAAAAGTTTGTACGTGTACAGTACAGATGCAACCATTTTTAAAATTTTCTATTTTCCACCTGTAGCTGGTTAAATCCACAGATGTGGAACACAGTTAAGGAGGGCCAACTGCAGTGCGTGGGATATAACATTCCAATTTGTTTGAGATTGCATCATAATGCATTAGGAAAGATTTATTCCCAAGAGAACTTAGGTAAAATTAGCCTTGATTGTCAAATTAATCACAAATTTTGGTTCTGTTTTGAGAGCTTATGGGGTATTAGTATGGTAAATATTGGATTGTACAGTTTGCTAACAATACATGCTCTTTCTTTTTTTCAATAATTTGGTAAACTATTTTACCTTATTTGTTTAAATAAGGCATTTAGATTTGTTATCACTACATAACCTTTACTCTCCTGACTATTACAGAAATTGTGCTAGAAGTGGGTGCTTCTGGGCCGGGCGCGGTGCCTCACGCCTGTAATCCCAGCACTTTGGGAGGCTGAGGCAGGTGGATCACAAGGTCAGGAGATCGAGCCCATCCTGGCTAACACGGTGAAACCCCGTCTCTACTAAAAATACAAAAAAAAAATATTATCCAGGCGTGGTGACGGGCACCTGTAGTCCCAGCTACTGGGGAGACTGAGGCAGGGAATGGCGTGAATCCGGGAGGCACAGTTTGCAGTGAGCGGAGACCTCGCCACTGCACTCCAGCCTGGGTGACAGAGCAAGACTCTGTCTCTAAAAAAAACAAAAAACAAAAAACAAACAAAAAAAAGAACTGGGTGTTTCCATGACAAACCAACAAACAAAACCATGAAGATTTTGGCCTAGTAGTCAATTGGAGATGTAGCAAAAAAATATATCAGCTCATGCTATCCTGTGGTAATACTGTCATCTGCAATTACTTGCAAGGGAGGCCATTTGCCCCATGCAATTTTAGCTCCATAGAAAGAGGTTAAGAAGCAAAGCCTTTGTGTTTTGGGTTGATGACTAATGGCTGTGTTTGGCCATGTATTAAAAGAAATGAGCTCTCTTTGGTACATGAAACAAAGTCAGAGATTTCATTTCTCCAGAGTTAAAAGAGCTAACTGCTTCTTGACCCCAAGCAGTAAAAGTAAGAATGAGAAAGCCTAAGGGACACATGTTCTGCAAAGGATCACAATAAGGTGTGGTCTTCATTTAAAACCTTGACAGCTTTAAGGTAGCCCATCCCTTTAAGAGAAGCAGAGATGAAAAAAAGGTAAAGAAATGTAGCAGATCCAGGAACTATATCTGCAAAATAACTGGAAGTGGGGTTATTAGTAAAAGGCCATGATTAAAAAGAACCTCCCAGAAAGTAAAACTACTTCCAAGTGTTTTTGACTGTTAAATTAATTACAAATTTTGGTTAAATCCACTTCCAAGGTACTTTTCATGTACCTGTCACCTAGGGTTTCAGGATGGCTACTAATAGTGACTTTGTGTCTCCCATTTGCGTCCTTTACAAAGGGTTATGTTTGTTGTGGTTATTCTATTCCTCCAACATTAATATTGGTACTGGAAGCAAATAACTCATTTTTTAAACTTTATATTATAATCAACTTGTAGACCAATGGGAGCCATATCTGAAATTGATTAACATATTAGCCCACATCTCTCAACAAACTTGGCCTTTGCAGTTGATACAATGATGGGACAGTTGGGTCATCTTTCCTAGGGAAGTGTGGAGTATGTTCTTTATGTGGAACAATGAGAGGAAAGGAATATTTGATATCATCAGAGTGAGACAGAATGCCCACCAAGTATTATACTCATTCTTTTATTTTTTTCTAGCTTTCTTGTGGTCATATGGTGCAACGTGTTAAGTTCTGAAAAATAAAGGGTGAATAAAAGTAAAGGGCATCATTTACAGGCTGAGGCAGTAAAACAAAACAAAACAAAAACACATGTTACTGTCTCTTCCCCTGCTGTGAAAACCAGGAAGGCCTAATGTTCCAGGGCATGAAGTTAGAATATACAGCCTCCATGATTCAAGATCCTGCAGAGCTCAACATTGATCCACTAAGGCATGTAATGTGAGAAAGAAATAAATTGTTTTAATCATCTAAGGGGTGTTTTGTTACTGCAGCAAAATGTAGCATCTCCTGAAAGTTACAAGAAATGTGACAGATGTTGATATACGATAGATAGATAGGTGATAGATAGATGATAGATAGATAGATGATAGATAGATAGATAGATAGATAGATAGATAGATAGATAGATAGAAGACAGATTCTGTTTGTTGTGCTTTTCATGTCCTATAAGGAGTAAAACATATATAATAATTAATTCTTTTTAATATACAATAACATGAAGAAAGTTTTAGTTTTTAATATATTAAGAATCATTTCCAAACCTATTGACTGTGTATGCTTGTACAGAGAAGCAGCAGCATTTCTGGCTAAGGTCTAATGTTTGCATGGGCTCCAATATAAATAAACATAACATTCCTGGAAATTGAGAGTCTAGTTTTTATGATGAGTTAAGTAATGTATTGTGAACTAGTAAAACTCATTGGAACATAAAAATAACTGTATTTTCATTTTAGTTCTTTTTATTGTGCCCCAGTCTATGAAAGAACACAAGACTTTTTTTAAGTAATATATTTTTGGTAAATCACTATTATAATGTTTGCACAACAGTGAAGTATTACTTTACTGAACATTTATTTGGAAGCTAAAAATATTGGTTCTACTCTAGATCAATCTCTTTGATAACAATTTCACTCGCTTTGCAATTTGCTATTTCAACTTAATATTGCCAGTGGTGTTAGACCTGCTATTACATTTATTGCCTAGATTACTACTAAAAATATTGTTGTGAGAGAGGAGTAATATTGCCATGATTTTATTATTAGAACGCTTTTCTTATACACAATGCCAGGAGTCTGCAAAGCATCAGGCTCTCAGGCCATGCAGTATCATTTATATCTTTTATGACTGGCTCTCAGGGTTCTCCACAAAGGATAGTAATGGTGATTTTCAGAGCTATGGTCAGAGAAGCTCACCTCTATGGCAGATAGGATAAATATGACTCCTCAATTTTAATATGTGGTGGCATATTTCAGGGGAAAAATCACATGATAACTGTCAAAGTTTTGTTTCTCTGCCTCATGAAATTCCAAAACAATCTGTAGAAAAAAGCAAGTTTATTGAGAGGATCTACAGCTGTTAAATATGAACTAACATATGATTTTCTCTTTATTATGTTAGGTGGTTTGAAAAATGAAACATTACATATTAAACTCTTAGGAATATCACAAATTCCTTTTTCTTTGATTAGGTAGCATACTATAAATACTATGAAATTGGTGCTGCATTTTATTATATTATTGCAATGCTATTATATATAAAACTATACAGGTATTTTAAAAATTAGCTACATATTATTACTAAACAAAATATGTAAACTTTGAGTTTTGCCGTTTATACATATAGACAGGCTAATGTATACAATATCTCATATGTATCGTATTTATGTGTTTATAATCCAATGTACATGTGTGTATGTGTGTACATGTGTATGTGTGTGTATATACATATGGATCTATGTACTCAGAAGAACTACATTTTTCAGTTTTATATTTTTTCTATCCATCCCTTCAATATTACTTTCCACAGAGGAGAACTACATAGTGGAAAATAAGATTAACGATGAGGCAGAGTAGGTACCAACTTAGATGTTGGAGAAAATGTTATCACTTTGAAGCTAAGTTCCCTTGACAATAAAAGGGAGTCAATAGAGCAGAGCTACTGTTATTTACTTCATAGGACTGTTGAGGATTTTAACTGAAGTAACATGTAAATTACAAAGTGACTTACAAGCATGAAAGATGATTACTTTGTTATTCTTTGCAACCCTACTTCTCAAAGTGTATCAGGAGAAATATGCTGGTCCCTGAGATACTTTCAGTAAGTCCACAAGATCAAGCCTCTTAAAATAAAATAGAGATGTTGTTTCATTCAATTTTTACTTTTATTCTCTAACAAGTGTACAGAGGAAAGGTCTAGCATCTACATGGTGTGTAATACTGTGGAAAACTGAATACAGAAGCAGATATGAGAAGTCAGATCTTTTCTTTTATTTCAGACATTGAAGAGGTTTGCAAAATTTGAAACAATGCTAATCTCACAAAAAATTGGGGGGAAATATAGTTATATTCATAAAAATGTGTTATTTATGTGTATTTCAGTCATAAAATATTACTTATATGAAATGGTTTACGTTAATAAATACATATTTAATATCATACATGCCTACAAAATATCTTCACAAACAAAAGCTCTTCGGAGTCTTCAATAATTACTAAGAATGTAAAGGGCTCTTGAGATAAGCAGTTTAGGAACTATTGCTTTAAAGACTTCCATTCTTGCTCCTTATTTCTCATTTTCAATGACAACTATCTGCATATAACAACAATGAAGTGGTAGTGCCAGTGCTGCTTCAAGGGTGTGAGGAGTTGAAGACCAATGTATCTCCCTTTCTCTTGACTTTTTCCTCATGGTTACAGTGCAGCTGCTCCAGCTTTGGGTCTGCATTTTACTCCAAAGGACACAGGAAAGCTCAATAAGGAATAAGGACAAGACCTAAATCTTAAACTGTAAACATTAGCCATGAATACATCCCTTCCCCCACATTCTTGCTTTTGTCTCATTGGCCAGATGGTTGCTATGTATACACCAGATGCTGCAAGTAGTTTTATATCTGGATCCACTGCTATCCACAACAGAATCAGTGTTCCGGTTGTAATGAGTGAAGAATGTGTGTAATAGAAAACTAGCCGCAGCTGCATTACTTGATTTGTTCATCTGTTTTTAAACAGGAAAATAAAATAACCAAAAGTATGATAGAAACAAGGAGTTTTAAATGGGAATTAGTGCTCACATGAAGATGTAGAGAAGACGAAGGAAAGGAAGAAGGTAGAAAGAGAACTGGAGAAACATTCTTAATCCACTTAATGTCAAAGCCCTGGCATGAATAGAAAACCTAGTTTGCAGACAGGTCCAAGAGGTTGCATGCATCTGGCCACTGTGAAGTGGAAACCTTGGAGAGGTATTTGGAAGCTGCTATTTCTGGGCATGCTGCCATTTCTATGGAAGCTGCTGTATCTGTTCGTGGGAGCCACCATATCACTGCATTTTGGGAAAGGCTATGTTCGATTGTCATATGTTCAATTATCATAAACTTCTGAGGATGATGGCTTCCACTTCCTGTCAGCCTTCCATGTCCCACATGACTTTCTGTCACTGATAAAGTCTAAACTGGAATTTTCCTAGGAGGAGGGTTTGGGGAGAAATGTACCAGCTTCAGACTAATGGCAATGGTGCCAAGTTCAAGTTAGCACAGCTGCCAATTATCTGTAAATTATTAATGCCATAGTCTGAGATGTTTTAATTTGGAATCAATAAACTAAACATGACCAATTAGAAGCATTACATATAGTTTTTATTCAATAAAGTCCATTTTCTGACAAATTTAAATAACATTATGAAAAATGTATGGAAGAGTATAACACATAGCACATTTGGTTAATTCAATCCAGGGGAAAAATATCTTCAACAACTAAGAAACATGGTAAATCATTTATAAACATAACGTGATAAAAATAAAGAGTATAACATCTCTTATGTACATAAAAGCCACCATTTAAATATTTGAGGGAAAATTTAACTCATATATAAGGAGTTAGCCATCTTGCTCTGTCACCCAGTTGGAGTGCAGTGGTGCAATCATAGCTCACTGTAAACTCAAACTCCTAGGGTTAGGCTATTCTCTCACCTCAGCCTCCTGAGTAGTTGGGACTACAGCCACAACAGGCTAATTAAAAAAAAAATTATAGAGTTGGGGTGTTACTATGCTGTGCCAGCTGGTCTCAAACTTCTAGTGTCAAGCAATTCTCCTGCCTTGGCTTCCCAAAGTGTTGAGATTACTGTGTGTGGCAAGAAGACAACATTTTTAAAAATCAGATTACAGCTGAATGTCATAGAGCAAAATAACTGACAGGTTTCCCATTCTTCCTAGTTGTGTGTAGAGATACTCGATGTGGCTAGTGGATAATATATTTTATGCTTGTTTTTAACTTTCCTAATAATAGTTAAATAATATGTGAATTAGTATTATTTTAACAATTATTATACATTTTCATTTAATGTATATAACACTTCAGTAGCAACATAATATGAAAGACAAATTATGGATGAAATTTCTTAGTTTAAGTACTAATGCAACTTTTCTGTAGATCTTTATTCATAAGGAAATCACTAAACTTATTTGGCCTCCATTTACATTGACTGGTGAAAAGGAATAAAAATTGCTGCAAAAATTAATAACTGGCCTGCGAGAGGAGAGTAGTGGCAAGCAAGTGTTTCCTGTTTAAAAGAAAGGATATTTTTCCTTGAAGGTATTATGACCTGCTCTTTAAAGGGTGTGAAGTGTTTTCCACCAGTTCTCTCTCCATTAGATGTTGATCAACACACCTTTGGCTATTTAGTACAAGTAAACAAGCAACCAAACAATCAAAAACAGCAATATGCTTGTGCATGTATGCTGATTTCTTTATGTCCAATAAAGAAACAGGGAACTATGGGTGGCATGTGGTCAACCACACTGACCACTTAGGCCAGGGGAAAAATCCCTCCTCTGAGATTATCTCTCACCACCTTCACTCTAGCTCTGGATTCCACATCTGCCAGTGGGTACATGGCTTCAATTGAGTTTCAGTCTCATAGGCAAATATTGCTTGTGTGTTCAGCAGCTTTTCTCCAGGCACTACATAGGAGGCATCACACTTGGAAAAATTTACTCAATATATCTAAGTCATGGTTATTGTTTCAGTACAGCAGACATTACAGCAATAACTAAGATAGAGAGTTAAGAGTGTTAAGGGCCTATAAGAATGCTTAAGACTTAAAAGGTACTGAATGTAAATTTTACTAATGTAGCCATGAATATGTACTACTAATTTTGCTTATAGCTAATGATCACAGGTTATTGCAGGATATTTTGACTAGTAAGTCATCAAGCTGCAATTTATACACATTGTAATTTTTCCACCTAAATTTCATTTTCCATTTTCTCATCCATAGGTTAAGAAATGTATCTACGTGTTTATCTTACAGTTTTGCTTTCAACCTGAATTCTCTTGATTCATATTAGTATTAAGTCTTGGAATTGTAAAACATATCTCATTCCAACTGTTTTTTTACCCACGTGAGTCATTCGTGGTCCATAAGATATAAAAAAATTGCTTCACGTTTTATATGACTAAGCTCTAACTGCTTTTCCACATGAACTATTCTGTAGATGTTTATATTTAGGTTTAACCATTTCCTTCTGGAACTCGTTAATTGGTTATGACATTTAAGAAATGTATACTTAATTCATAGTATATGTAATATGCTGTCTTAGGGCTTTGGAAAGGGAAAATACAAAGAAAAATGAAACATTGTCCTGACTCTCAGAGAAATATAAAATTATTTCCTTGTATATTTCCTCAGGTGTATTATATTCCTATTTTTTTCTCTTGTAGGATGGTCTGTCAATAATCCTATAATTCAAGTTCATTTCACACCACATCTCAATAAAACCAGACTGTCCTACCTCATGGTTATTATGAGATTGAATGTGATAATGTTTATGAAAAGTCTACCAGACAAAAGCACTCTTTAAGTGTAGGGAATAATAATTTTATTTTCCTGTCAACTTTACAATAATTTACATTTATTAAGGCAGGAGCCTTGCTTTTTTCAGACTTGGTTTGTTCTGGGCTTTAATTAATAACTGTGTCACTTTGAACAGCTTGCTGAAACTTGCTTAGGGAAATTTTCTCATCAGCAAAATGTAGATTATAACAGGACCCACCTCCTACGACTGCTGTAAGGATTAAATGGGATAATCCACGTAAAGTGCTGAGCACAGCACATATGGAAACACTAAATAAATTATAAAAGAAAAATAATAACTAACAGTTATTTATGACTAATTATATAAAATACATTTTATTACATTTTCATAGTAATTATATAATTTCATCAACACAAAATTCCTGATAAAGTTGTCATTATTATAACAATAATAATTATTATTACTGTGGTTTTAACACTCAAGTAGCACAGTGATTGGTACACAGTAGACATTCAACAAATACTTGTTAAAATCTTGTTGAACTACAAATTATAATTGCCCTTGAGGCCTCAGTTAGCTATATCAGTCAGCATTCTTGTAAGAACAGAATCTGATTGCAGCAGAAAGGAATTTATTTAAAGACATTGGATTGAATAGTTCACAGAATCAACAAGATGATTGGAGATGCTGGCTCAGATGCTATGCCAGGAACAAGCCTGAAATCACAATAGCAGAAGTAATCTCTTGAGGGCATCAAAGAGCAAAAGAATTGCAGCTGGCACATCTGCCACACCAATACAGATCACTGAAGTCATCATTATCAATAATGTCACCAGAGAAAGCATTTTATGCAACTTCCAAGATTTGTACGTCTTTCTAATTAAGGGGATATGAAGAAGCAGTTACTTGTTCTTCATTTTGAAGAGGATACCCAAATGTGCACAGAATCACCAGACTCTCAATATAAATAACATTTATTTTCAGTCCTCATGCACACCTAAGGTATAGGCCAGAAGCTAGAATACCTGCTAGTCGTGTTTTTTTATATATTTCACATTTCATATTTTTCAGTAGTATGTCATTAACAAAATATGTCCTGTGGCACAGTGAGATAATCTACATCCTTGTAAAATAAATTGTAGCACAGATGCTAAGAAACTACTTAAACCCAGAATACAATGAGAATCTTTAACTCTTGTGACTGACATATGAAAGAAAAATTGTTCCTGATATTCTCTGTTTACAGTCATAGAGAAAACAATTTATGCCAGAGAGGAAGCATTATCCCCGGTGCCAAGAATCATGCCACTGGTAAAGCTACCACATCAGGAATAGCAGTTTTAATTAGAATGACTCTATGTTGAAGCTTTGGCCAACATACTGAGTTAATTGGAGATGGAATATGAATACTGTCTTCACAATTTTCAAGTACTGCATGCGTCCCAAATTCCTGGAATTGTGTCAAGCATGAAAAACAAGCAATGTGACTCTAGATTTATACTTTTAGCAGAAACAGGAAGCTTCACTTTGTATTTTTGTCTTAATTGATCTTACTCCATAATAGCTTATGAAGTCAATGTTCTTCCATTACAATTTTACTCAAATAATTGGAAACTAAACATCTTACGGCTTACAGTCTTTATTGGCCTAATGTGAAGAGCATATAGGGGAAATTGAATTTATTACCTGATTTTTATAAGACCACACTCTTATTTCCAGAATATTGTTGCATACCAGAGCCCCAGAAATTATCACTCACCATTTGAGTTGAATATTTGCCCTACTTAGTAACCTGTGATACAAGAGATCTGGTCTTTGAAATGATTCAGGAATGATTCAGGGCTGAGAATTTGATAGGACAGCTTTCTTCCTATGATGACTCAAACCAGGCCTTTGTTGCCAGATCTATGTCTTGCTTTATATATATATACAAATTAAATAGGACCTCAAGGCACTGGTCATATATTTGTCAAGGGGCATGATCTGATTTGTAAACTCTAAAATTTCTACAGGTTAAACATTTCTAAGTAGCACATTGAACTATCTGTGTATTACAATACCTACGTTCACAGTGACTCTGATGGCTAATAGTTGCTACTGGGCCTCGGTACAGAGGGTAATTATATATTCATTGAAGTCAGAGCTGAACTGATTTCACACCGATTTTTACTCTGATGTCCCTATACTATAGACAACCACCAAAACAGCACTCGGAGATACTAGCATTTCTTTTACCCATGCATTTAATGCTTTTTCCTCCAATAAAAAGTGAGCAAATTCTTGGTAGTCTGTTGGAAAATTATTCTTCCCTTTGAATATTTTAATAAGTTCCCCTGGGGCATAATGGGCAATAAGAATTGGCTTCACGGGGGGGCGGGGGGAAGCAAAAGTTTATGCTTTAGATTATTTTGAATCAATTCCAGTCATCCTACATATCTACCCTTCAGTTCCGAGATTCCCATGCCTCTCCAATCACGGTTCTTTGTAACTTTAACATAACAGATCTGAAAGGAATTTAAATTCGATCTTGGGGTCAAAGCTTGTTTTGAAGCCCTACAGCTGCAAGAGGTAAAAGATTTATTTAGCACAGTCTTTGAAAGTCTCACATTCATTCTGTACTTTGAATGGGTAGGAATTGGGGCATTTTAAGCAAACCATCTCTATTAGTAGTAAACTCACCCACAGTCTTTGAATTTTTCATGCTCTTCATTCAATTATATGCAGGCATATAGGTCCAAATGCCATTTCTGCAACACACACTTCATTCTAGGTGGGCAGAGGTGGAATTTCTAATGTCAAAATTCCACCCTTAATACTTCGTAGGTTTATGAAGCTTTTTGTCCCAGCCAGTAGGAAACAAACCACATATGCTCTCAATTTTCTTTGGAAGCTTTTACCAAACCACTTCTGGTATCTCTATCTGTATAAGCCCAGATTAGTCGATGTAAATAAGACAAACAGGCTCTAGCTCACTTAATGGGATAAATTCAGGGATTTTGGATGACACATGCAAAATCCAAAATCGGATAAAGGGATTCTGGATGTCACATCAAATCACTAAGAAAAGTAGGGAAACCTACTCATGTGCTACACAGGAAACAGTAAAAATTTTCATAGGGCCAGCGCGATGGCTCACACCTATAATCCCAACACTTTGGGAGGCTGAGGCAGGCAGATCACCCGAGGTCAGGAGTTCAAGGCCAGCCTGGCCAACGTGGGGAATCCCCGTCTCTACTAAAAATATAAAAAATTAGCCGGATGTGGTGGCACGTGCCTGTAATCCCAGCTACTTGGGAGGCTGAGGGGCGAGAGTCACTTGAACCCTGGGGGCAGAGGTTGTAGTGAGCTGAAATCACCCCACTGGACTCCAGCCTGAGTAATAGAGTGAGACCCCATCTTAAAAAAAATAAACGCATAAGACGTATTTAGTGAGGTCAGCACTGCTAACTGCAATGAACACCACCATACGGAACTAACCAACTAACCATTACCATTAATGCTGCAAACATTATCTCCTGAGAAAATTTCTCTAGAGACTCTCTTTGTCTTTGTATTAACAACTTAAGATCAAAATCTGGGTGGTACGCCTGTGTCTTCTAGTTTAAATGATACACCCAATCCCTCTGTAGCTGCAAGGACACTGGGAGAGTGAGGACCTGGGTTTTCCAGCTTCTAAGAGATAAGGCTGTATTTGAGTAATTTCTCAAACAGTTGAATGGGGTCATAAACAGGGCAACCCAATAAGGGACAGATTAATTGGCTTGATGTATCAAAATGCTTTAATATAAAACATGATACATCTTTCAGAGAAAAATAAAACAGTGAGAAAGAGCATACCTTATTTCTGGCAGCTACTAAGGAATTAAAATCTGTTTCTGATTTATGCCGTCATGTACCCATCGCTTTGTAGCCTCATAAAATTGGCCAGTTCACAAGCCATTGAACAGGCTTGCCATTTACTTTATGCAGCATTATAGTATTTTGTCAATTTCAGTATAAACTCTATACCCATGACTTATAGAATGGTTTGAATAGACTTACATTGATGTGTGGCCACTCAAAGTCGTATCAGTGATTTACTGTAGATGTTGGGAAATTTCAAAACCAATACAAATCATTGAAATAGTCCCTTAGAAATGTTAGGAGAAAAAACATTTGCAAAAGTAAAAAATCAACCAGTTCTACTAAGGGTTATAGCGTTGGTCAAAATTTGTGTATTAGTAGTGCTCCCTGGAGGAGCAGATGCCATTTCAGCCCTTGGTGACTTTCTGCTATTCAGGACACTGTTTGCCTGGAATTTCTCTGTCTCAACTTTTCTTGCCATGAGTCTTTCTTCTCACTCACATTCCCACTTCTTTCATATCTTGCTAATTTTTTATCCTACTGACTTAAAGCCAGTATTTCTGTAGTGTCAAGGTTTTTGATTAACTTATTTGCTAGAATTTTTTTTTTTTTTTTTTTGCCACTGAAAATCAGAAGACAGAGGAACTCATATTCCAGGAAAATGTGGTTCTCAAGAAACAAGAAATAGCTTTATTAGAGGGTGTTCTGGTTGGGCAATAACATTGAAAACATAGTTTCATATTTATTTGTCAGCTTTGGAGTTAGTACTTAGTATTGAGTCTAAACCAACTGTAGACTAAGCAACAACAAAACACACACAGACACACGCACACACAAATAAATAAATAAAAATGAAAAATAAACCCAGCCAATGAAACAGAGCATACGTGCTATGTGTTCATGCATGGAAAGCCCCGAAGTTTTGCATTTAGTATGAGAAAGTAATCCTTTTTTTCAGTTTACTGCTTACAAAAAATTTGTGTTACTAGAATTTGTTATGAGCACATATTATTTTCCAAGAAATCCTATGTTCACAAACATAAGTAGAAGAAATGAATTTAAAGTCATTGGATTGGTAATATAAAATCAGAAATGATCATTTTTTTCTGTGTAAAAACAAATGTTTGCATGGATTCTTTATGTATATATCGGACATATTTTTTTTTCTATTTCTCTTTTTATTTTATGTGCCCTGTGATCATCCTTTATGTATTTTGTTAGATGTTATGTATTTTTTCTATTGTTGTAGTGAAACTGCTGCTATGCTTTCATAATAAATTTATTATTCATATTGCATTGCCATTTCTACTGAAATACTTTAATTATACCAATATGTACATTGATTTTAAAAAACACACATATCAAATGTGAGCCAGTAGAGTTTTACCTCATGTTAACAAATAATTAAGTTATGTCATTTTATTTAAATGTCTGAGGCCAGGCACTGTAGGTCATACCTAAAACCCCAATGTTTTGGGTTGGCGAGATGGGAGGATTGCTTGAGCCTGTGCAATGTGGTAAGACCCCATGTCTACCAAAAAAAAAAAAAAAAAACCATAAAAGATAAAACATTAGCTAGGCATGTAATCCTACCTGCTGGAGTGGACAAGGCCAGAGAATTGCTTGAGCCCAAGAGTTCAAGGTTACAATGAGCTATGATCGTGCCACTCTACTTCAGCCTGGGCAATAGAGTGAAATCTTGTCTCTAAAAAATAATAAATAAAAAATCAATGTCTGAAACATAAGATATGTACTTGGTGTACTGATAATTCTGTAGCATTGTGCTTATATTTTATATGTATTCACAATATTAATATAAATTGTAATATAATTAGCACAATAATATGAATTAATAAAAATCATAAAAGCAAGCACAAGTTTCCTCTTTCAATACTCCCTATCCATAGTCCTACTTACCAATGACAGCAGCTTCTGTTTTGAGTTATTTTAGTTGATTTATAACTCAAGAAATTATTTCCAAATAATGAAAAACTGATTAATGTTTTACATAATTCAGGAAGTAAATTATATACCCTCAAAACTCTAGAAAATTTAGAATGCTTTAGAATATCCTTGAAAATATATTCTAAAGCAGTTCTGAATAGAGGTTCTGAACATTTGAAAGTACACAATTAACTGCATTGGTCAAAGTTTTTTATGTTTATTAGTAAGGGCAAAAATTCCAACCAGTGGGTATGTATCTGAGTCCGATTCTTTAACATCCCCAAAATTTTCAGTTCCCCACTCTCATCTGTTTAATTCAATTGCAAAGCATGGAAATAAATGCCAAAGATATAAATACATAAGACAATTGAATATAGTAGTGTTAATAAAACTTTTTGCTAACAGAGTTATGAAACCAAGTATTACCTGCGTTTTGCATATAAAATTAGTCCAATAAAATTTGCATGAAGGATTACTGGGATAAATAATTGAATTAATATTTATAGCTGTTAGTTTCAAAATTAGCTAATTAGGTATCAAGTGTTAACTAGATTTTCTATTGACTGAAAAAGGATAAAGGCACAACAAACTTTGTTTAACTATTTTCAAAATTACTCAGTTTTTAATGGAGAAGTAGTTGTAGTCCAGAGGGTTAACATTGGGGTAATTTATTAGAAAGTTGTCACCCAGCCTAATTCTATTTATTTCCACAGAATTCATTACTATAATACATTTCCCTATGTATTATTATTTGCTTCATGTGAAAAGTTTTAAGAAGACTGTGACTGACTATATATTCCTGCCAGCTTAGGTGATGTTTATTCCCATTATTATTGTTTTTGCAGTTTGTTACTGTATTTCTCCATCATCCTCAAAATTATGCCATGAAAAGTACTCACTTGATACATACTTAACACAGAGATATTTGTAGAATAAAATCTCTCTAATTACCGATATTTTAGATTAACTTTTTCTGGGTAATTTTTACATGGTATTAATTTGTTTTCTTTTACAGATTTATTTATGTATCCCCAAAAGTATGGCTATTGTGTATTTTCCACTTTAAAAGCAAATAATACTTTATTTTTTACATAGCTTTGGAAATTACTATAAGATAAAATGTTATCTGGTATCCCTAACAATTGTGGTTTATTTCTGTAGTTATGTAAATTGTTGATTTATATTATAATTCTAATGCGTCATTCAAATTTTATTCCTGTATTCTATAAATATAAATTTTACTAATTGCCAACAATAAAAGAAAAGATATCCACGGGAATATTTCTGGAGGTCTTCTAAGTAGAGTGAATTTCAGATACTGAAGATGTTATTTTTAACATCTGAAAATATTGCACATCATTAGTCATTTTTTGAAATAAAAAGACAGGTTTATCCATATTTGTTGTCATAGATTGAAACATCTGTATGTTCTGTGCACAACAGGTGTTCAATAAATATTTTGGGTGACAGTGGTGACTCTTAATGACTTCATAATGAAGTAATTATTCAAGTGTCATGTTAAAACCCTATTTCTTAGAAATTACATACTGGCAACTTTCAGCTGCCATACATTGTTATATTCACTTTAGTTCTGTTAAAATGTATTTAAAAATACTCCTTATCTTCAATAAAATTTATGAATTTAAATCCCTTCCCAATACTATTATAACAAACAATGAACATAATTAAACTATGTATACCTACAATACAATAAAGGATTTTCAAAACTATTCAAGTAAAAGATGACAATGAAATGAGTAATTAGTTTTGAAAATAGTGGCATCTGCTATGTGAATAATCCAAGAAATGCTTTCCAATTTCCATGCATTAACTCTTTATTCAAAAGAGGGAATCTCACAAAAGACACAAATGGGACCAAATAAAATATAGGATACTATTAAACTGGAATTATAGGCCAGGCAGAGTGGCTCACTCCTGTAATCCCAGCACTTTGGGAGGCAGAGGTGGGTAGATCACCTGAAGTCAAGAGTTCAAGATCAGTCTGACCAACAAGGTGAAACCCCATCTCTACTAAAAAATTACAAAAAATTAGGCGGGTGTGGTGGCAGGCACCTGTAATCACAGCTACTCGGGAGGCTGAGGCAGGAGAATCTCTTGATGTGGAGGTTGCAGTGAGCCGAGATGGCACCATTGCACTCCAGCCTGGGTAACAAGCAAAACTCCATCTCAAAAAAAAACGCATCTATTATTTACACTTTGCTTACTTAAAAAATGGTTTGAAGCATATTGGACAGATATGCCCTATAAAATGTTTTCTCTTTTTTTTTCTGTAAAAAGTACTGTAACTTTGCTTTAGTTTTCCTTCTTTTTTCAGATAAAAGTCTATTCCTTCAATGCCTGAAAGATGCCAGAACTCTGTACTTATCTGATCTAGGAAAAATAAACCCAATGTTCATGAATATAATTCACTGTGAATTGTTAAAAAGTTGCATTTCCCAGCATTGATATTTCATAAAACGGAAGTCATATATTTTTCCTTTTGTGTCTGGCTTATTTCACTGAGTGTAATATCTTAAACATCCATCTATGCTGTAGCATGTGTCAGAACTTTATTCATTGTTATGGCTGAATAATATTCTATTGTATGTATATAATACATTTTGTATATGTTCATATTTGTTGATTAACAGTCTAGTTGTTTCCACCTTTAGAAAATTATTTCAACTATCTTTTGTGTTCAGATATTTATTAGATCTTCTTGATAATTATTTATTTTAGTGTAGCATCAACTTTTATTCCTAATTTTGGTTAAACTAGACAGTTGAAAAGACAGCACAATTATTGACTCAAAAACAAAAGCCAATATTTCAGCTTTAAATTCTTTCCAATTTTTTTTAGCATGTACTCATGTTTTAAATGGTTAGTTATAACAAATTAGAATATAGTCAGTTACAAAGAGGGTTAAAAATAAGATCAGTTAAAATTAGGGTGCATAGTTTAATATTATAATTTTATATTTAAAATCTAAAATTTTATATTTAAAAAGGTTTTTGCTTTTCTTTAAAAACTAATAAAATTATTTAGTAGCAATTTTATATATTTTCTATTCTGAGTTAATAAAAATTTCTGAAAAGGTTTTTAAATACACAAAGGATTATTAATATCATTGCCAAAAATGAAAGTCAGATTAATGATGACTATGTATTGAAGAAAGTTTACTGAAAGATCATTAAAAGAAGCACACAGAAAAATTAAGTTGAACTTAAACTTTCTGCTTCAACTATTTGCTTTAGCACAAATTATTTGTTTTCTTTTTTCATGAAAGTTCTATTTTAAAGGGAACAACAAAGAAGATAATTCTAAAGCATCTAAAAACCCCATCTTCTATTAATTTGTTACTCACAAATGATGCACTGTATTTATTTGTTCTTAATTTGACATATATGTGTATATGTATTTGTTCTTAATATTGACATATTATATGTGTTTGTGAAAAACAGAAAACAATAGTTTCATAATTAAAGTGTTGAATTTTGACATTTTTCAGATGAATTCAAGTTATTTATGAAAAGGCTACCTATGAATTATTTCCTCAACACATCTACTATAATGCATTTGTGGACAATGGATTCTAATTTTCAGCGCCGTTATGAACAACTGGAGAACAGCATGAAACAACTTTTCCTAAAGGCACAGAAAATTGTACACAAGCTTTTTAGCCTTAGCAAGAGGTGTCATAAACAACCGCTCATCAGCCTGCCAAGACAAAGGTAAGACATTTGTGGCAATGTAAGCAATTAAGTTTATTGTTGAGAAAGTGAGTTCTATTTATTTTTCTGAATGCAGGTGTGTTAATATACAAATCATGATCTAATTTATATTATTAGAGATAATTTGAAAACAATATACTAAGTCTCAAATAATAAATTATAGTTATTTTTCAAAGTAATAGTACAATGAGAAAAATATATACTAGCACTTATTTCTTTTTTTCTTTTCTTATCAAAATGAAGAAATCATTCTAATTTATTATGTGTTGTAGCCAACTAATAATTGCATTACAGTGAGCAGAAAAGCACAAAGCCCTATGGTTACATTGTGAGCCTAGGAAATAAACAGGATTAGAAACTAAAATTCCTCAATATGTAATTTTCAAATAAAATAATTCAAGATGTATTTTCTATAACCAGTATATAGAAAACCATAAACCTAATTCTACAAAAACTTCTGAAAATTACTATGAAAACTTCTAAAATTTAATGGGAATGATGACAACAATTAAATTATTTGTGTCTGAACTGACTTGGGGAAGTAGTGTTTGAATTTCCTACTTTAGGATATACTGACCAGTAAGTGTAATAAAAAGTTGTATTTACCTATTTGAGGTCAGTTTGAAAACGAAAAGCTACGGGAAAATATAGTACAGTATCACAAGAAATATACATTGGTATCAGTATCTCTTACATAAAATGCTTGAATTTTGGCTTGCTGCTTAAATCATTAAGATGAGAAATCTATAATTATAGATTTCCTTTGCTGGAAGAAAAAAAAAACCCTGAAGGTTAGTACATAATTTTAAACATCCATATAAAAATAAAACATTGGATTGTTTTTGTTTGTTTGTTTGGTTTTACAATTTATTGGTGTCTAGCATACAAAAAATAAACTGTGCAACCATCATAATCTAAGGTGAGGTCATTTTCATTGCCTCAAAAAGGAATGGATTACCAATTAGCAGTCACTCCTCATAAACCCTCACCCAGTCCAAGGCTGTTTATATCTATAAATGTGTCTAATCTACTATTTGTCTCTATAGATTTGCCTATTTTGGACATTTTCTGTAAATGGGATCATACAATATATGGCCTTTTGTGACTAGCTTCTTTCACTTAGCAAACTGCTTTCAGGTTCTTCCATGTTGTAGCATCAGTAGTATGGGTATACCACATATTGTTTATTTGTTCATCACGAATATGTGGCTTGTTGTACTTCTAAGCTATCATGAATAATGCTTCTATAAACATTCACGTACACTTTTTTATGTGGACATTTGTTTCAATTTTCTTGGGTATATATGAAAGTGGAGAAATTCTGAGTCATGAGACAACTGTATTTAACATTTTGAGAAGCTACCAAACTGTTTTTCACAGTGGCTGCACCATTTTATATTTTCACCAGTCACAAATGACAACTCCAATCTCTCCACATTATCTTCAACACTTGTGATTTTGCATCATTTTGGTTATAGCCATCAAAGTGAGTATGAAATAATATCTTTTGGTTTTGATTTAAATTTCCCTAATGACTAACAATGTTGAGCATCTTTTCATGTATTTTGAACATCTTTTCATGTTCATTGTGTATTTTTTATGGAAAAATGTCTATTCAAATCCTTCACAGATTTCAATATTTTCTTGAAAGTGAGCATTGAGTTGTAAGAGGACTTCATATGTTCTGATTGCAAATTCCTTATCAGTTGTATGATATACAAATAATTACTTCTATTCTTTAAGGTGTCTTTTCAGTTTCCTAGGCAGTCCTTTCTCTTTCTCTCTCTATCTCTCTCTCTCAATCTCTCTCTCTCCCCCTCTCTGTGGTCAGTTTAGCAAAAAGTTTTTCAACTTCATTTTTATTTTTCACTAACTTTTAGTTTTCTTGATAGTCCTTATTATTTTTTTCATTTTTAGTTCATTTTTCATACCAATTCTATTATTTTTTCTTCTTTGCTGTGTGTTTAATGTCATTTTCTTTTTCTGGTTTCTTGGAATAAAAACTTAAGTTATTAATTTGAGAATTTTCATCTTTTGGGAATAAAAAATTCTTTTCAATTTTTCAACTTTTTAGATTCAGGTGGTAAATGTACACGTTTGTTTCATAGGTATATTGCATGATGCTGAGGTTTGAGGTATAATTGATCCCGTCACCCAGGTAATGAGCATAGTACGCAGTGGTTTTCAATAATTGGCCCCCTCACTTTCTCTCCACTCTAATAGTCTCTAGTGTCTACTTTAGTATGTTTATGTCCATAAGCACCAAAAGTTTAGTTCTTGTATTAGTCCATTTTTATGCTGCGGATAAAGACATATTTGAGACTGGGAAGAAAAAGAGGTTTAATGGACTTACAGTTCCATATAGCTGGTGGAGGCCTCACAATCATGGCAGAAGACAAGGAGGATCAGGTCACATCTTACATGAATGGCAGCAGGCAAAGAGAGAACTTGTGCAGGGAAACTCACGTTTTTGAAACTATCAAATCTCATGAGACTTATTCACTATCACAAGAACAGCATGAGAAAGACCTGCCCCATGATTCATTTACCTCCCAGGATATCCCTTCCACAACATTTGGTAATTCAAGATGAGATTTGGGTGGGAACAAAGCCAAACTATATCAGTTCCCACTTATAAATAAATACACACATTAATTGGCTTTCTGTTCTTGTGTTAACTCACTTAGGATAATCGCCTCAAGCTGCATTCATGTTACTGCAAAGGATGTGATTTTATTTTTTATGGCTATGTAGTATTCCATGGTATGTATGTACCATATGTTTTTATCCAGTCCACCATTGTTGGAAACCTAGGTTGATCCTTGTTATTGCTTTCATCTTTTTGAATACAGGCATTCACATCAATAAAGCTTCCTCTAAGCACTGCTATAAATTATTATTTTATGCATCTCATAAGTTTTCTTATTTCCTCCACAAATAAGATATTTAATATGTCTTTTTGTGGACTCCCAGGGAACATTCCATGACAGGGAAAAGTGGCTGGGTGAAGATCTTGTTATTTGATTATAATGAGCCTTATGCTTTATATATGTAGGTTAAAAGCAATTTGAAAACATGAAATAGATTATTTTACCCAAAATAGAAAGTGCAAGAAGATGAGGTGAATTAGGAAGCAAATTGGTGAGTCTGGTTATAAAGACATTGACTTTAGGGTTCTTTTTAACTAATACGTCTAGAGCTGGATATGTATGTCTGAAGCTCAGGGAAGATTTGGACAATCTCAGGGAATCCAATCTCAAGGAATGGCAATCATTGGTTCACAGGAATCCATGAAATCTGAATCCAGCTGACATTTGAACAACATGGGTTTGAACTGCCTGGGTCCAGTTATATGCAGACTTCTCCCAATCAAAAAGATTTTCACACAACCTTTTCCATCACCAAGTTCCTCATCCTCAACCTGGTGGATGAAAAATATAGTATTTATGGGATGCGAACCCATGCATAAGGAGGGCTGACTTTTGTATCCTCAGATTCTGCAAGGCTTACTGTGGGACTTGAGTATGTGTTAATTTATTTTTTTAATATTGGGGGATGGAGGAATTCCTGGAACCAATCCTCCTGGGATACTGAGGGAAAGTGCAGATATATGTGAGATGAGTGAAGAAACAGAAACTGCAATTGAGCAGATACTAGAGTAAAATATATCATGGAAGCCACATTAATTTCTAGTAAAAATAAATAAATTATAAGTTAACGTACAAAAATGCTATAAAAGTTCAAGGTTTGTAGTGAAAATGTGGGAAGCTGAGATCCCAGTTCAAATTGAGAGTATCCAACATGAATAAGTAGAATAAAATAGAGGTGTAATATTTTGATTAGAATTCAACATAGTAGAGATAAATCTTTGTTTTCCAAAACTTCTAAATTAAATAAATCAAATATTGCCACAGAGTTTTCTTGACTTTTTTTTTAATTTAGCATAATTCCTAAATTGACTATTAGTCACCACACACACAAAAACAATGCAGACTTCTTCTAGATAAATTTGCTCATTGAAGTTTGATATTTTCCATCCCCATTTTTTTTACTGCTAATGTAACATTTTGTTTCTATTTCTCTTTTTTTTCCATTTTAAAAGAATAATATGAAATGACATCAGGAAAACAAAAAAAAATACGTACTGGATTCTAGGAGGGTAGAATTTGATAGAGTGTAAAATGGACATTGGGTATTTGTAAGTTACGTTTTCAGAAATTTTTGAAGAGGAGGTAGATAAGCCATACCAGTAATTCGCTTTCATTACAAATTATGTTTTTTCTTGCCTTTATGGAATTGTTCTCAGTCATTCCCTTGAACTTTTGTCACCCTAAGAACAGTCTTTCAATTTATGATCTTCTAAGATCTTGAAAAATAAGCAAAAACAAGACTTTCAAAGTACCTCTCCACCGGTAAGATATTTTCACATTTCCTATAAAATGACAGATTAAAGTTACGCTGTATAATGTATAGTTCTTCCTTTTCAGTAAAGCTTGACATTCAGATTAATCTCACCATTTTTGCTCTGAGGAATTCATGTGACATAAAAATCCTGTTTCTTACTTTAGAGTAAACTCTGAAGCCTGTGACAATTTGGTTTCCTTGAGGTAGTCAACTTTTGCTCCTATTTTAAAACTTTGCAGATATATAACAATGGCTTACTAATTTCATCACAAGATAGTGATTACAACAATTGTATTATCTGCTTCCACACTGCTATAAAGAACTACCTGAGACTTGGTAATTTCTAAAGAAAAGAGGCTTAATTGACTCACAGTTCTTCATGGCCTGGGAGACTGCAGGAAACTTAGAATCATGGAATAAGGCAAAGGGGAAGCAAGACACGTCTTACATGGCACCAGGGGAGAGAGAGAGAAAGCAAGCTAGTGGGGAAGTGCTATACTTTTAAACCATCAGATCTTGTGAGAACTTACTCACTCAGGAGAACAGCACAGGGGAAACTGCTCCTTCAATTACCTGCCACTAGGTCCCTCCCTAATGTGGAGATTATAATTCTAGGTGAGATTCGAATAGGGGCACAGAGCCAAATTATGTCAGCAATTATTGAAAACTATCATAGTTAATTCCTAAAACGTAACTGAGCTGTACTATCTTGTGCTGCCATTCACAGAGCAGCAAGGACCCATAGAAATACTACATTTAATGAAGTGTTGGTAAAAGTTTAGCAACCAACTCTTTAGGAAAAAAGAAAGCTTTGATGAACAATATTTAACAGTTTTTGTTCACTATCACAGTCAATATCAACCTACCAATGTGATGTCACTGAACACAGAGTAGTGAATAGAAGTACACACTCAGATCTTCTAAGTCAGGACACACAGGCTGCAGCAAGCAAATAAAACAATTGAATATATTATTATTACGAAGTTATTCATATTTTATTAACAAAATAAGGTGAGATGTAATGGAATATTTTAATGCCACAGAGAAAAATGAGTTGAAGTCTACCTATTCATTATATGTTATGTCATGCACTCCTATGTATGCTCTTTCAACTTATATATGAAAATCTTCCAAATGCTGACATGTATCAGTAGGCAATAACAAAAGAACTTATTTTTAATATCATCATTGGACTCATGAGAAAAGCCTTTACATTTTAGAAAGCTGTCAGTCTTCTAGTGGCAGATACAAGTTTTCCAAGTCTGTATTGTTCATTTGAATACTTTATTGTTATCATTGCCATTAAATAAATCAGTTATTTGTCCTGAAGCGACAGCCTCATTTTTTTAAGTTTTGATAACAGATCCACCAAGTGTCCAAGTCTGAATAACCATCATTTTTCTGTCAAACTATGTCAAGTAAAAATGGTTTTCCAAGGAAAACGTGGCTACCTCAGCTTGCAACTAAAATAATTGCAAAAGTTAGTTTCCTCAAATCAACTATTATAGTGCTATCTGCAGCATAAGTCCTTTATTCATGTGTCTTGTTTTGACATGCAGATTTATACTAAAGATTAAGATGCAGTAAACTTTCCTTTAAATGCTTCAACATGAACATTCTTGAAAACATTTCTTTCTGTTTTACGAGTATGTATCAGTAAGGAATATATCCCCACTAGGAGAACGGTTTGGTGGCACTACTTGGTTTGTAGTAAGCCTTCAGCAGTAGTTTACTCCCCATTGCTTTGGAACTGTCAGTGAAAGTGTCAAAACAATGTAAAAGAAAAATGTCTTATTTATTTCTATGAAAATAGTTTTGACTTTGTGCATCTTCTGATAGGATCTTGCCCTCTTTTCCCACCTTCCTCCCACCTACACCCAGGGCTATGTGGATCACTTTTTAAGGACAGAGAATGCCTGAAATCAATTTCTTCTCCTCCTAAGTAGCTAATAGACAGAAGACAAACACTTCTTCCTTTGCATCTTCTCTTCCTTTACTAGTACAACCCTGAGTTTCATCTGAGCGCATGCTGCATCACACCTGTATACCTTCCTTGCACCTAAGGTGGATACATGTATACAAATGGGAGGAATGCATGAAACTTCTAAATTGGTTCTTAAGGGAGGAATATGTGTCATCTTTTTTATCTCTTTCCCCTAGCTAAGATGAAAATGTGGGCGGGCGCGGTGGCTCACGCCTGTAATTCCAGCACTTTGGGAGGCCGAGGCAGGCGGATCACGAGGTCAGGAGATTGAGACCATCTGAGGCAGGAGAAGGCTGAACTGGGGCGGACCTGCATGCCCGAGATACCCACTATTCTCACCTGGCGACACGAGACTCTGTCTCAACAAACAAAAAAAGAGATGAAAATGTGATGACTAGAACTAAAAATCATAACTGAAGAAACTTGTGAAGAACTGTAGAACCCATTATCTTTGAGGCCACCGTGTAAGTCATGGATTGTTTATGTTGTACTGTTATTTGAGAGGAATAAAATTCCATTTTGTATACGTTACTGTTATTTGAGTTATATTACTAGGGCCAAACTTGCATCCCAACAAATAAAAGTACCTTACAGAATGGCCTCCAAATTATTTATTTACTTACTCGCTGGTGTGATCATAGCTCACTGTGGCCTTGACATCCTGAGCTCAAGCGATCCTCCAACCTCAGTCTCCTGAATAGCTGGGACTACAGGCCTGAGCCACCATGGCTGACCCAAATTCTTTAATATTATAGAATCTATGATTTAGTTAAAAATTGCATTTATATATTAATGTGAGGGACTTTTGCTGAAAGCAATTTTATATAAAACTGAATGGAAGTTAGGATATTAGTTTGCTTACACTTACATGTTATAAAATGATCTTTTATTATTTTATTATTATTTGAGTTTCAGGCACTCCAGGATGACTCACAAGCATATACCCTATAATAATGAAGCAGTAAATTTACAAACCCTTACATTTATGTATTAAATGTTGTTATTGAGAAATGCAAACATGAAGTACCCAGTGCATGAAAGGTGCTTAGATAAGTATTTTCCATTTCAAAAACAGAAAACCCATTTTCTTGTGTGTATGTATTTTCTAATACACTCATAAATTTTCGGCAAAATGTCTTTCATGTGTTTCATACTCAAAATAAAATTGGCCATAAAGATAATGTTCTAAATGCAAACAAAGTGTTACTTAAGAAAGAATGTCTTAGTTGTCTGAATTCTGATTCAAGGGAGCCAAGATTAGCTTTTTGAGGACAACAGAAGAAGAAAAAGAAATAATGCATGTACCCCACTGTTCTTGATTGGGATAACTTCTAAGTAAGTTTCAAAGTAGGGAAAAGTTTTCCTATCACTTATGCTACCTATTTTCATCTAATTCTTGGTATAGCTGACATTTCAGCCACCATGGTTCTAAAATGGCCTTGGTTTTATTTTTGCCATCATATTTCTACTCTGACCTACTCAGAAATCTTTTCATTATCTTTCACTTTATTATGTCTTAGACAGTTGTCAGTTGAAATTAGTTTTTTAAACTAATTTATATGTATTATGTGTATGTATAAAAATTATTGGTACTCTTTAATTATACTATTTGTCAGCCATGCCAGTCACTAATTTGGGCATTTTAGGCAGAGTACGACCATAACGATAAAATAAAATTAAAGTCTGTAGAAATATAGTGTTGTGCTTGCTTTTCTTCATCTTTTTCTCATGGATGAAAGATTAGGACATAGACTTCGGTACCTCAACATTTTGTCCAGTGAACTCTCTCTGCAGCCCACAATGTACACAGGAAAGATGTCCAGATTCAACCCAATAGAGGCACTTTTTTTAGATAGCTGATTTTGACAATACTAACAGTCAAAAAGGGCTTTGCTTTTTGTGGGGGCAGCGGGGTTGGGGGAGATTCTGTGGACTTATATATATATTTGTGCATGTATGTAATAGTTCAAAATGATCATCTCATTATTTTTATAGAGAATCGGCATGTTGTTTTTTGGACCATATCAAGTTCGATTTTTACAACAACGAGAAAGTGTAAATAAACTCTGAGTCTCTCTGAGAAGGTAATAAAGAATTATTTGCTTGAGATAGGTATCTAGCATGAAAGCTACTAGAAAGCAACTAAAGTGTTGAGATAATGACTGCCATGGTTAGTTAACAAAAAATATACTTAAAAAGGACCAAAAATTTCTCTCTCTCTCTCTCTCTATATATATATATATGAATTAATTTTTAAAAGAATTAATTTTACTGACAACTATCTAAAATAATAAATTTATCTAAGATAATATATTTTATCTTAAATAAATACATTCCTTTTTTAAAAGGGAGTGATGGTTAAACAAATTTGGAGATTCCTGAATACTACAGCCCTTTTTGGAAACCTACAATGGATGCATGCCAAATACTCCATAAAGTTTTACAATTAGGAAATAAACATGATTAGACTAATTTAAACAAGGAATTTTCAGAATTAAATTTCTACTTCCTTAAAAACCTGTTAAATTGTCCAAGTACATGCTTGGGGATCAGTGTCACATCATTTTTTACTCAGTTTTTTGATTTTAGGCTTGTCTTTGGTTATAATATAGTAACTTCAATCACAGTAAAATATTCGGCAATTACCTTCAGCTGAAAATTACGTTATCAGCTGAAAATTACGTTAGAAGACTCTTCTTTGCTCAACTCTTTAGTTGTTTTCTTTGTGCTGGGTAACAATCACTGGCAAACAATTACTTCATTACCTTCTCAAATGGACTCAGAGATTACACCACTATGTCCTTGTAAAATTCTAATTTGATAAGGCCAGAAAATACAATGCTGATTCATTTACTAGCGCATATTTTTGTCAGATTTCTTTCTTATAACCTTTACTTCTGAGATTTTCATCTCAATTTTTATTTTGGCTTATATAGAGAGAGTTACTTTAAGTGAGACTCTTCTTTTGATATTGATGCATGAACTTACATCTGAGAGAAAAATATTATGGAGTACAAATTGATAAACTGATTATTTGCTGATATCACATTAACTGTCAGTGGTTTGTAGGTGAGGCACATAGTGTAAATCCATATAGATCCCAAGGTACTAATGTTTCTCCAGATCTTATAATGTTTTTGACCGTGAAATCTTTAGAATGATTGTACTTTTGCTTTTTAAATATAATTAAGTTAGGGCTGAATCTCTAATAGGTCTCATCTATATTTGAATCATTTCTAAACAATTTTACTTATGTTTTTGAATAAGTGGATGCCTTTTAAACTGCCAAATAAATAAGAATCCGAACATCATTTTTTCTTTTTTTTTTTTTTTTTTGAGACTGAGTCTTGCTCTGTCACCCAGGCTGGAGTGCAGTGGCACGATCTCGGCTCACTGCAACCTCCACTTCCTGGGTTCAAGCGATTCTACAGCCTTAGCCTGCCAAGTAGCTGATATTACATGCACACACCACACTCGACTATTTTTTTTATATTTTTGGTAGAGACAGGGTTTCTATTCTGAGGATGTGGTGGTTTTGTTATCTCACAGCAGAATCACATCTCATATATTAGAATTATTTATCTTATCTGTGACCTTTCACTTCTCATTAAAATGTTGTGGCCAGGGATAGACACCATGATATTGGTGTCATCTGACTGAGATTAGACTAGTATTTTAAAATCTCTTATTCTTTAAAAATATAATAGTGCATGCATAAAAGAGGAACAACTCAAAGTGTTTTCTCAAAGTGTGAGAATCTTGTCAGCTTTCATACAAATAATATTGGAAGCATCAATGCATATAAATGAAATTGGCTATTTCAAAACTGTCATTAGGTAAATATGTAGATGCTTGCCCTAAACTTCTCATTCTGAATGATAATATTAATAAATAATACGATGTTGTACTAAACACCAGAAATCAGGTAAATCTTACAAATGATATCATTTCTGATCAAACTTGCTCAAGTCAGCGGGGAAAACCTAATTTGAGTTGCTTTAATGATACATTTAATCTAATGACTAATTTGGTAACACCACTTAGATGCGGTATGCAATCTCTAATATCAATACTATGTGTTAGAATCCTCATGCAGAGGACAAAAATGTACCTATAAATAATCTTCCTCACCGCCTTTTAGCATCATTATTTTCTAACACGTATATGTATCTATGTATGTACACACACGCACACACAAACACACACACATAGATATGCACATATATACCAACTCATTAAAATGGCATATGAGTGAAATCCGGAGTTCTTTTCCTTGAGCATTAAATTAAGACACTGTTTTCTAAAAGTGAAAATGGTTTTATAAATCAAGAGGGTGAAAACTGCATATTAGCAGATGCATACCAGCACAAATCCCTAACACTGAAAAAAAATGTGAAGCACTTCATTTTAGGCAGCCAACACAAGTTATAAAGTGAGTGAATACATTTCAAAAATCAATGCCAATTGAAATAAAAATCTCCTATCTCACAATCTAGATGCACTTCAGACAACAACAAATAGAACATCACAAAAGAACATTGACGTGACAAAAGAACACTCAAGAAAATGAAGGTCAGTTTGCTGTGGTGGTTGTATTAAGCTCAGCAGGAAGAATTCATGTAGGCTTCTAAAAGGAAATACAAAAGATCAAATCTCAGGTAACACTTTTTATTGAACTGAAACAAAATTAGCTCATATAAGCAGGAAAGTTAGCTATAAACAAATATAAAACAATGTACATTAGTAATAATATAAGGAAATTCTACCAGGTCTCTCTCTCTCTCACACACACACACACACACACCTACTCAACAATATCCTAAATGCACACTAACATGCATGCACTGACACGTGTATACAAAAACATACATGCTCCCTCAACTATATATTTAATACATAAGGAGAACAATACATGATTATGATCTAAATACATGATTTTTCCTTTATAATCTCATCTAAATTCCTATTGAACTGAACAAAACTGTGTCACTACCTGAAATTATTAAATCATTCATCAATATGCAATAATAGGGAGAGATATTTTGAAAGATAAACTGCAGAAAGTAAACAGGAATGAAGCTGAAGCTGACCAAATCACAATTCATCACCATGTAAGTGAAATACCTATCTAAATAGCAGAAGAGACATGCAGTGGAATCCACCAATGTCACTTGATGAAGAGCCACAGACATACCGAGCTAAAAGAGATTATCCTGGAACTGACTCACTAATGACAACTGTCATGGTTAGCTAGTTATTAGCTAACATGTATTAAGTACAAAAATGTGTGTCAAACACTGTTCTAAATGCTTTACCATTTTTCATTTTTAACTTAATACAGTGTTATAAGGTGGGTAGTAGTTTTACTTTAAATTTACAATTGAGGATTCTGAAGTTTTGATAATCTAAACAAATTGAGCAAGATTACTCAACTACTGGTGGCAGAGCTAGAGTCCAAACTCATGCAATCTGGCTATGGAGGTCGTCGAGTTCTTCATTACTCTACCATGTCCTTTCTCAGGTTTATCATGTTTGTTAAAGAAGGTGTCCTAGTTCTTCCCAATCCGTCATCATTGAAAAGTTTGAGAAAGTATTAAATTCATGCAAAAAACATTAAGTAATAGAATGGAAAAATAGGAAAACAAGAAAAAGTTTAGAAGATAAAAATATGATTACTAAATTTAAAACTAAAATACAGTAGACTGTTAAAAGAAGAGCATTGGTTTATTACGGTAAAACAAGCTAATGCAGTACTATAAATAAAGAATGAGGAGATAGAATTTATTTATTTATTTTTTATTTTTATTTATATATATATTTTTTTGTGACAGAGTCTCACTCTGTTGCCCAGGCTGTATACAGTGGCGCAATCTCAGCTCACTGCAAGCTCCACCTCCCGGGTTCACACCGTTCTCCTGCCTCAGCATCTCGAGTAGCTGGGACAACAGGCGCCCGCCACCACGCCTGGCTAGTTTTTCTGTATTTTTAGTAGAGACGGGGTTGCTCCGTGTTAGTCAGGATGGTCTCGATCTCCTGACCTCTTGATCCACCCGCCTCGACCTCCCAAAGTGTTGGGATGACAGGCGTGAGCCACCGCGCCTGGCCAGAATTTATTTTAAAAGTGAGGTTCATGAAGAGCATGGTTGAGAGTAAAAATATACAGCATGCATAATAGAATTTCCATAAAGAGAAGACTGATATTTCATTGAGAAGAGGCAATGAGAAAGAGAGAGAGAGAGCTTTTCTTGAAATTGGATGAAAAAAGACTCAGCACCAAGCAAAGTATATAAAATAGAATTGTATTATGTAATAGTTCTGAGTTAATATCAATCATTTTTAGCTACTCCGTTTCAGTTTTTCTTAGTTCATCAATGAGTTTAAATATTTGACGTATTTTAAAGCCCATGGGCACAAAGGAAGAGAAAAAGTGTGCACAATAGCATGCTCATCTCACATGTCTGGCTCCAAGTCAGCAATTACAGCATTTGTCTGTCATACATCCAGGCTTCTTTATTTCTAGATGGAAGTAACTTAAGGCAGACATGGCTAGCAGCTCTTTCTGGACCACAGATTGGCTTCTCAGATTCCTATCTTTCTTCTCTCAGGGAGAACCAGAGGAACAAAGCAGTTTGTCAGGATGTCAAGTAGTATATGGTTATAAAAGGAAATACAGCAGTCCAATCTAACCATGAGAGGGAAACTGACTTCCAGCTTGTCTTTCCAAGATTGTGACAGCAAAATAATTTTGTTTTGTTTTGTTTTCCTCACTGGAAAGGTAAACAAGTAAGAATGAAAACAATTTCTTTAATCTAAAACACTAATTGCAAGATATGGTAGATTAACGCATGCTGTTTTGAGAAGAAAAAATATGACTCAAGAATTTTCTGCTTAGTGAATTGATGTTTTATTTGAGAGGAAAACAAAAGGACTTTCATATATATAAAGTGCCTTTAGATATTATAATCTCTAGTTCTGAAAATGTTGCTTATTAAACAAATTAATAGAATCATCAACTCAAGAAGGTATATAAACTTTATCCTGAAATAAATTATTCTTATTGTATAGTAAATTTATGCCAAAGAAGAGATCGTCTTCTATTACTTATTGTTTATCCTTATTTAGTAAGTTTGCCAGTAAAATAAAACTTGAATCTACATAATTTGAAAATTAGAAAATATACAATATTGATATTTAAAATAAAACGTGCTTATTAGTTGTGGAGGGCATGCATATTTACATGGAAAACTCCATAGAATATAATTTTAAAAAACTGAAAAAATGTACTTAAAGAAATTTGCTAGCTACAAAATAAATAAAAATGAATACCCTACCAATACGCAAACAAAACTCCTTAAGAAAATATAACAGAAAAGAATACACCCACAAGGATATCAAAATATGTAATATAAGAAAATAAATGTAATAAAAATCTTGTGGGAATTTAAGGGAAATTTTGAATAAATGGAGAGCTTGCTCGTTTTCTGAATGGAAAAATAATTCTGTATATAGATATTTTATCCATTAATATTTTCCTAAATTAATATTGCAATATAATACTAATTATCAATTTAATACGATGTTAATTGAAATTTATCTGGGAAAACAAATAAGCAAATATAGTAAATAATATTTTAAAAGAGGGATAACGATAGTAGACTAGGATTGCCATATATTGAAATATTTTCTAAAGAAATAAAATAGTGTTCCAGAAGAGCTCTGACTACACTGCTGAGTAGCCACTGAAAATTGCTTAATCTCTTTTGACTTCAGTTTCCTACCTATAATGAATACTTTCCTTACCAAATTACTATGAAAATGAATCTGTTTTATATGTGTGAAATCTCAGCATTTATTAAAACTCAAACATAATCTATTTGATAATGATGATGATAGTAATGATGGTGATGATAATATAGTAATTAAAATATTGAATATTTATATAAAGATACAGTACTTGAAATAGTACGGAAAATGCTACAAAGTCTAGAAATACACTCACGTATATGTAGCAATTTGATTTATGAGTGTAACATTCAAGTGGGCTACAAAGGTATACAAGGAGAAGGTATACCAAGACACTCCTTTTAAGGTTATATTAATTCCCTGATGTTAAAAGTTTAACAAAGTCCAGATTAGGTCATTTATTTTATCATAATCTAATAAGGTTAAATATTTTAAGTGAACATTTTTTGCTCTTTTAAAAAATTATTTCAATAGTTTTGGGGTACAGGTGGTTTCTGGTTACATGGATTAGTTCTTTATTGATGATTTCTGAGATTTTAGAGCACTCATCACCTGAGCACTGTACATTGTACCCAGTGTGTGGTCTTTGATCCCTCACCCCCCTTTTAACTTTCCCCTCCAAGTCCCCAAAGTCCATTATATCATTTTTATGCCTTTAAGTCCTTATAGCTTAACTCCCACTTACAGGTGAGAACATATGATATTTGGTTTTTCCATTCCTGAGATACTTCACTTAGAATAATGGCCTCCAGCTCCAACTAAGTTGCTGCAAAAGACATTATTTTATTCCTTTTTGTGGTTGAGTGGTATTCCATGGTATGTGTGTATATATGTATGTGTGTGAATGTATATATAATAACATTTTCTTTATTCACCCTTTGGTTGATGGGCAGTTAGGTTGGTTTCATATCTTTGCAGTTGCAAATTGTGATGCTATAAAAATGTGTATGCATGTGTCTTTTTCATATAATGACTTCTTTTCCTTTGGGTAGATACCCAGTAGTGGGATTGCTGGATTGAATGGTAGGTCTACTTTTTGTTCTTTAAGGAATCTCCATACTGGTTTCCACAGTGGTTGTACTAATTTACATTTAAGTGAAATTGTTGACATGCAATTTTTAAAAATGAAATTCTTCCCTGATTGGAAATTAAGAAACCCATTTCTACTTAATCCTTTGTTCAAAGAAAATTCAAAAGGAAATTTCAGACTCTAAAGAAAGCAGTTCAAAAGAGAACACTTCATAGTGCTATGAGAACACAGTGAATTCTAGACTCAAAATAAAGCTCATAGTTACAAATGCCTTAATTGATAAAGAAGGAATAAAAAATTAAATGAGATTTAGATGAATTCAGAAAAGTTGCATGATACAAAATCAACATACAAAAAGTTAAAGTTACTGAGAACTTGTAACCATTTTTTATTTCATTGGACAAATAAACATTTAATGTCATGTATGACACAGGACATACATCAGCCTGCACAATTTTATATAGAGGGATATTATATATAATGTATATAAATAGCCTGGAAATTATGAGTTAATGATTTAGTGGGGTGAAAAAAATAAAATAAATGGGCAAATTATATATTATTTTTGAAGATTATCAGTATTATGGAAAAAATAAGCCAGAAAAGAAAAAATGGAAATGCCAGGGGTTAGGTATCTATGTGGTCGTTATTGTGTTTACAATTTTAAACAAGACTGTCTGCAAAGATATGAAGACGGTGAGAATGCAGTATGCCATATGTATATCTGGAGAAGTGAATTACAGGCCGACTGAACAGCAGCATGTTCAAATTCCTGAGGTGTAGTGGGGCCTGGAGTGCTCCAGGAATCGTGAGGACCCCCTGTGGCTTCCCATGGAGAATATAGTAATAGAAAACATAGTCAGAGAGTTATTGAGGATGACTGACAGATCATTGGGAAAGGTGATAAAATACCCATTTTGAAAAGTATGAAGATGAGACATGTTCATCGGTAAGATTTTTCTGACTTTAGAAGGTTAGAAATATTATTTAGGTTTTTCCAGGCAACAAGAAACTATGGAAGGCAATCTTTTATAAAAATGATATAACTTTAACCTCAAAAATTACACAAAAATGGAAAAAAAAGATGAATATGCTTAGTATTCTAATTTAATTATTAAAATATAACGTATCTTAATGGAAATAAAGTGACCACCTAGAGGAAAGGCTACAGCACAATGGGTCGAAATTTCTGTAGGATACTAACATCCCAGATGAGACTACACAGCTGATGATGCCATTGTCCATTAATAAGATTCCAGGGCTATCATGAATTCCCCTGCCCTAAACTTGGAGTCAGATACTTTCCCTGAACTTCCACTTTGTTTTAGGGCAGGTTAGAATTAGAGGATGAAATATGGATACTATGGTTGCCATTGTATTATTTTATAGGAGCACTGGGGGAAGATACTAGCTATGAGCCAGTTTAGTGAAAGAAAGAAAATAAAAAGGGGGAGGGGTTTGCATTTCAAAAAGACATTAATTGATACTGAAATTTCCTATAATTTTCTTGGCACATTTTGTGTCTCCTATGCCTGTATATTATTTGGTGTTTCTGCAGCCTCTCTTAAAGAATCTTGTACAACAAATAGGGAGAATTTTCCCCTTAATACTCTCCTATTCATTTTCATGGACATTAATGCCCAAACAAGCCAACCAGACATCATGCTCCTTGCATAAATTTGTAAGGAAATTAGATCAATATTTTATTGATAATATTATTTGATAAAATTATAAATGGTCATGGCTATGCAATTCTCATAACTTTCAGATTACCAATCTGTCTAGGGATTCATAATTCTAAATTTTGTAATCCAGTTAGCATTTGATAAAGGGATATTACCTAGCCACCACCTTGAATTTGGCTAAAATGACTTAAAATAATCATGGCATACCTCAGTACTGACATTCAGCTAGAGCCAGAACATAGCAGTGTAAGAGCTGATACCGTTCTTATATGTTGGGTGTTCATTCTGATGGGCTGGTGTTCATGCAATGCTAGTCATTAAATGTTTTTGGATTCAGCCCTTACTCATCTATAAAAATATACATTGCCTAGATAGAGGAATAACTCAGTTTTGGGGGTGTTGCTGTTAAGCATCCCTCTCAGAACATTCTATTATTATTTCCATATCCACAAAGGACTATTGGTCTTGCAAGTATGAGAATGGTCCCTCAATGTTCCTTAGGAAAAGGCTGTTTTCTATTTTTAACTGAAAGACTTGACCTTTGAGTAGTTCCACTGGTGAGCCAATTTCTCTTTGCATTCAGAAGCTGGGGAGCATTACATTTTCTGCATGTGTTTCCATGTCATCTTCATGATTTTATTATTTCTCTTGGTCTAACCAAACTGAAGTGAGTGGACACATCTTCCGAAAGCCAGCAGTCTCCATGTGGTAGAGGTAATCTAACTTCAGTCTAAGAGCTTTGCTGTTCTCCATAAGCCAAAAATCTTTAGAAAGATAATCAGACAAGTAGGTAGGCTACTTGCATTTTATTTTCCTCCACTCCAAGCTGATGTATAGTTCTATGTTTTTGTATACTTTAAAACATTTTAATTTTTTGATTGAAAACTTCTTACAAATCATCTTTACTTTAAAGAAGGAAATTGGGTAGCTAGGCTCTCTTCTCCTATTTTCTTTCCTCAGATACCACAGAAAACTCAAGCCAAAAATTCTAATATCTGGAAAAGGAAAAATAAAAACTACTTACAGCCTTTCAGGAAATTTTTTTCGATAACAGTTTTCCAGGCATAGTTTTAGTCTCTCCTTTTATCTCAGATCTCTTTGGTCCAGAAAGGCAAACTTTTTTTTTCCTTAAACAAAATGTATTGCTGAAGCAAAAAGTGAGCTTTTTGATAATTAGATTAACTTTTCTCAGGCGTACTTCAATTCCATATTTTTAAATTTTTTATTTGAAAGATATTTTTTCAAGTATAAAAATATTTCTGATAGGTTACACTCTGAACACAAAATGAAGACAACTATGGTGTCAAACACTTATAGAAAAGAAAAAAAAGAAAATTAAATTGTAAAAAATGAAGACGAAACCCCACTCAAATTAGTATCCAAGATAAACTATACCTTTGTACCTGGCATTTTCTGTAAAAACAAAGATCAACACACACGTATTAAAATAGAATTACTTAAAAAAATATAGCATGAATCTTATCATTTCCAATGCCAATGCAAAAGCAAAAACCTTTCTTTAACTCTGTTTTCAGCTCTAGCCATATCCAAATCCTTAGCAGTTTTCCACTTTCTGACTAGAATGAGATTTCCTTTCCACATAACTAATTACGATTAGTTAGCATTTCAGGTGCTTCTTGACCTTTCATATATCAGGTTATGTAAAATGTTTCTTCAATTATGTTGTTCATTTTTATTGAGCTCTTTGTATTCCCATTATTAGGTGAAAATAGTTATTTACATATTCTGAGGCAAGCACTTTTTTTCTGACTTGTAAATGTGGTCAACCAGAATGTGGATTGCCATTAATAAAGTCTAATTTATCAGTTATTTTCTTCTATAGGTAGAAAGGTTGAGTCCAAAGAAATTTTTGCCAATCACAACTTGAACAGATTTTCTCCCATATTTTCTTCTGGAAAAAAGAGTCTTTTTATTTTATACTTATTTTTTCTTTTCGTGTTTACTTTTTACTTTTTAAACTTTTATTTATATTTTTCATAATCGATATCTTTTACGATCCTCACATTAACTACTTGGGAGGTACAAATCAGGCTTTATTATTTTATTTTACATATGGGAAAAATAATGAGGATTAAGGTCGGGCGTGGTGGCTCACGCCTGTGATCCCAGCACTTTTGGAGGCCGTGGCAGGCTGATCATAAGGTCAGGAGTTTGAGACCAGCCTGACCAACATGGTGAAATTCCGTCTCTACTAAAAATACAAAAATTAGTCCAACGTGGTGGCGTGCGCCTGTAACTCAGCTACTTACGAGGCTGAGGCAGGAGAATTGCTTGAACCAGGAGGCGGAGGTTGCAGTGAGCAGAGATCGTGCCACTTCACACCAGCCTGGGTGACAGAGCAAGACTCTGTCTCAGAAAAAAGAAAGAAAGAAAATAAGAAGAAAAAGAAAGAGGATTTAAATATTAAGTGATAGTCTAAAGGTTATACAGTTATAAAATTGTAGTGTTAATTCGGGAATTGAGCCCCAGTCTAGTGCAATGTCTTCTTGACTACACTGCAGACAAACAAACATCTCAATCAAGAATATGGATTTAAATCCCAGGCATAAAATTATCTTTACTACTGGGAAAATAACTAAGAGTTATAGCAATTTAGTATTGATGAAAAACAGGAGCTTCTTTTTACTAGCAGAAAATCTATAAAATATATTATATTCGTATCTTAATGGCAAAATTTGCACAAGAGACACAAATCAATTGACATTTGATATTTTCATTAGTAAAATAAATTAGGTACAGTCTGCAAGATTATAACATTCAAATTAGAAAACCTATGAAAAACAGGCCTCATTTAAAGAAACATGGCATTAAAATGCTAAAGCCAAGGGACTCTTTCAAGAATATTTATAAGAGAGTCAGTGTATAATTCTGCACCTGTTGTTAAGAGGAGGTACAACTGGTCAAGTTCCTATTTGAATTAGCATCAAAGATTTTAAAAAATAGCCTCTCTGTTTGTAAGTTTTCCCGCTCTTGTGAATAGAGATTTGTCTTTTGCAAGGGAGGAGTGGCAGACTATCATTCTCTTCAGGCAGCACCTGTGAAATTTGGCAAACTTGAGTGTCTTAAGCTGCTGGCATGAATAGCTTTACACTATGTGGGTAAAGAGGCCACCAGTACTTTCTAATGAATGAATCCATGGAATGCTAATTTTAGTATCCTTGAATTATGTGACTAGTTCAATGTTTATGTGCTGTTTTGAAATACAGTTCATCTCACTACGTTTGAAAACAAATTCTACAGCTTTAATTTTAACATTTTATTAAAGTTCGTTTTGATGTTGAGCAATGTCAAAATTAATTTATTTTTTATTCTAAAATTTATGGTTTTAGGAAATAAAATTAAACTATATTAATATAAAAGTTTACTTTTATGCTTGCCATAAGATTAATAGTTAACAGTAGGTTTATATGGATAAATATAGTTCTGTGTGGTGCATTTTCATACAGTGTGGTTAAGTGAACAGACATATCAGGTAAATTATGTTTTCATGGCAAATGAAGTCATTTAATAAACATATAATGATAGTATCACATATAATTGTAGATTTTGCATCTTCTTATCTTTCTATGAATCTTTATATTTACACTAATAATACAAGTGTATTTAAAAGAATAATCAAGATGGTTTTGAATGTTAGTGAAAAGTGTTTGTATAGATTCACTTCAACATGAACAATATTTGCAAGAAATAAAGTTTAAGTGGAGAAATGCTTCTGGTAATGTTTAACATAATAAAAAATACTCAAATTAAGAGCAGCTTAGCTGTTTTTTCCTAAAATATTTTTAACCTATTTCCGCTATTTGCGATATATGTTTTCAAAACCCAGTTGAAATATTATCTCCTTTCTTGAAAATTGTTCTTCACCCCTTTCTCTACAACAAAGTTAGAAATTGTCTTTTGGAATTCAATATTTCTCAATTTTGTCTTATTACATTTTTATCATATTTATTTGCTTACGTTTGTCTTTTCCAATAGAAAGCAAGCCCTCAGAGACAAGGACTGTGGTTTACCCATGGGGTAGCCCCTTGACTTAACATAATGAGTATCCAAAACATGTTTATGATAGATATAATATTGGGCCTATAAACATGAGAAAGGTAACACTGAATGTTGCCTGGAGAAAACCTTAACTATGTAGATTTATGTCATATGCTATATTGTCTCAAATCTGGCTTGACTGAACTCTAAATATCATTCAGCAATAAAGTCGCATTTTTGCTCCTTTCCTACAGTGACTTGAAAGTGTTTACTATTTCCTTCAAGTCTCCCTGCCCATCTTTCCTTCTAATGATCTTTATTAGCAGCAGACCTAGTATTTTTTCACACATAAAAATTAATAAAATAATTCATAGTCAGTATGGTTTTGCAAGTCAGACACTCAAATGTCAGATGACAAAGATTTTTTTTTCTTTTCTTTTTTTTTTTTTTTTGAGACAGAGTCTCACTCTATTGCCCAGGCTGGAGTGCAGGGTGAGAGCTTGGCTCACTGCAACCTTTGCTTCCCAAGTTCAAGTGATTCTCCCACTTAAGCCTCCCAGGTAGCTGGGATTACAGGTACCTGCCACCATGCCCGGCTAATTTTTGTATTTTTAGTAGAGACAGAGAGGGTTTCACCATGTTTCCCAGGCTGGTCTCAAACTCCTAGGCTCAAGCGATCTGCCCCCCTCGGCCTTCCAAACTGCTGGGATTACAGGTGTGAGCCACTGCTCCGGGCTGATCATTTTTTTTTTTCTATGACACAGTCTTCTGACAGTGACCCATCTATTTTACCTAATGCAGAAATGTAATCTAAGCACTTTTAGGTATATTTTTTCTAAATTTAAAGTTCAACTCTGGTCTGTCATTTCATTGCATTCAGTTATAAAATTCCCTCTCAAGGCTTTTTCTCTCCTCTCTTGGGTTGATTCTAAACCCAGCATGGATTTTCTAAGCCCCACTATTGTGGAACTCCAGTTTTGTTTGCCTGTCCCTGCTGCCACCATTGAGATGTATATGATCTGGACTCAGGCTCTGAAGGAGACAAAGAGCTACACAGGCCACTCAGCATCTTCCTCGTTTTTGTACTCAGGTCATTGAGGTCCTTTGTCCTTTCTTGGTCTGGACACAAAGAAGGACATGGCCATTCTACCAGCCTTTCTGAGGCCCACCTGTCTCTGTTGCTGGTATCTCTGCAAAGCTATGCCCAGCCTCAGTTCTGCAACTCTGCAGGTGGGCTGCTGGCTCCCTTTTGCCCTGATCCCCAAGTTTCACAGTGTTCAATTCTTTCTCCCCCAAACTCCCGCCCACCACAAATGCCACCTATACCAAAGCTCAACACAGACGGCAAAGCACAAAAAATAACATCTAAGCTCTTTGGGTTTTCCTACAACTCTCTTGTCTTCAATGAGCTACCAAGTCATTTTCTGACTCATACCTGCTTTCTGATATTTCTTACTTCATATCTGGAAGGTGATTTTGAACTGAGAACTGAATAATTCAAGGATTTGTTTTTTTAACTTATGCACTAACTTCACCTCAAATCATGTGTAACTCATGTTTAGCTGTCTTCATTGAAATAAAGATTCTCATAATACTAATAAATAAATTTGTTGGGTTGCTGGGGATCTACCATTCAAAAACTAGGAAGTCTTGGCCAGGTGTGGTGGCTCACGCCTGTAATCTCAGCACTTTGGGAGGCTGAGGTGGGCAGATCACCTGAGGTCAAGAGTTCAAGACCAGACTGACCAACATGGAGAAACCCCATCTTTACTAAAAATACAAAATTAGCCAGGCGTGCTGGTACATGCCTGTAATCCCAGCTACTCAGGAGGCTGAGGCAGGAGAATCACTTGAACCTGGGAGGCAGAGGTTGCGGTGAGCCGAGCTTGTGCCATTTTACTCCAGCCTGGGCAAAAAGGGCAAAACTCCATCTAAAATACAAACAAACAAAAAAACTAGAAAGTCTTTTCATAATTTCTGTAAAGTCAGGTTGCATCATTTGTAGAATGGAAGATAAGACAGTTGTCATGGTTACAAGAATCAGCATATATAAAGTATGTAAGATAATTTATATTTGATCAATTTAATCAATATGAACTTTTTCCTTTCTTCTCTTTTAGTTTCCTCTTTCTTACTTATCTAATATCATCCACTCTTTAAAACATCGAAGAATGGCTTTCACTCCAATATTACTATCTTCTTCCATCAGTCTTAAAATAATGACCAGCTAATTGCCAGATCAAATGGCTTATCACTTCTTGTCAACCTGGAAATATTTAAAAACTGTACTGGTTTTGCTCTTTGTTCAAATTCCCTCTTTTCAGTTTCTATGATCTCACATCCTCCTGATATGCTACTTCTGTAATCACACCATTATCATTCCAGACAATTATTGTATTGTACTTCCTTCCCCTCCGCCTCTTGTCTATAATGCTAAGCATTTTTTCAGGCTTTCTTTTTTTTTTAACTTTGGTTACAAGTCTAGAATTCTCACCTGAGACAATATTTGTATATCTAGTTGGAATATAGCTCCCTGCCTCCAGTCTCAGATAATTTCAATTTTTCCTTCACGTGGCAGAGTATTTATTTTCCAAAAATAAAAACTGGATAAAGTGGCATCCTTATTTACCCTCTTTCATCTATAATTCTTCATAGCTCACAAAGAAAAAATTTTATTGCCTTGGGCCTTCAAAACTTTACTCCTGCCTTTTTTCCCCAAACCCCTTCAGTGGAGTCTAGAGATTAAAAACAGAATGTTTTATTTGAAAAGAGTCGTGTTCAAATCATGGTTCTTTCATTATTTATTGTCTCATAGTGAGCAAGACATATAGCTACACTATACCTTAGTTTATCTATAAACTGGGGAACAGTGATACCTACTCATCCAGATGTTGTGAGAACTTATAATAGATTAATTTGATTAATTACCATACCCCAGCTTTTAAATAAGCATTTTATATAAATATATATTTAATTGATTTGGGGTCAATTTAAATAAATGACTGGTTGAATTTCAGTGTTTAATAAATATCTGTTATGTAGTAACTGCTCAATAATTGGTAACCATGATTATCCCCCATGCACTTCTCATAGCTCTTCTAGGTTTACATTTGCTTCCTATTAGTATTTTGGAAAAGTCTCTTTATGTTTATTTATGAGTAAAAATTAAGGTAAGAATAATGGCTTCCCTCAAATTACAAGACTTATGCAGACTATATGAAAAATTTGAATTAGATGACGGAAAAAATAAAAATGTTTCCATATGTTAAAATTGTAAGCTCATGGTAATTTAATTTTCAGTGAAGAAAATAATAACAAGCATTATTTTAAGTTAAAAATTTGGACAAACAAGATTATTCAAAGAGGGAAGGCAGGGAAGAAGGTGAGTAGTATACTGGAATAATGTAAGCATTAGAGAAAAACTGCAATTAGTGCATTACTAACGGGAATAGAAAAGAAGGCATCCATGTGATGAACTGAGTTCAGCTGTGGTGGCTAGGTACATAGCCTCAGAGATAGTGACTTCGTTAAACAAAGATCCCCAGCAACCCAAATCAACCCAATCAATGTGTTAAGCAATGGTTGTTAGATCTTTAAGTACATTGCTAATTAAGTCAACATTTTTAAAACTCTAAGGATGTATTTATTTTTTAAAGCAAAATATAAAGAAAATTTTCAAAAAAATGATCGCAATATATTCTGGAGATTTTGAATATGAATACTCTCTTAATATGATTGTACTGTATTGGAATTTCTCTCATGAAATTTTTTTTTTTATCTTTAACAAAATAGGAAACCAGGGCATGTGCCTCTTGTTATGGGGTGAGCAGAAGATGTTTGCTACACAAATACACTCACACACCTTAGTCTTAATTGTCTTATTATTTCTAGACTTAATTTTAAGTACATTTCATGGTAAGATAATTTTGTTCCACAAGAAGTTAGCTATATAGTAATGTGTGCATTATTTTACATATTTGTATCTTGGTATAGAGATAAGAGGGTTAGAGAAATATTCACAAATTTTAATAAAATAGGACATAATGATATATGCTGTGCTACATTCTGCCTTTTTACGTATATTGTAGGCAACCTGCAATATTCAGATAATAAGAGTATAAACTAATGCAGAAATAATTATTTATTAATTTATAATTTATAAACTACCCCTTTACCAAATCATGATTCGAGATGACTACATGATGCTCTAGTTTAGCCTGGGGCTATTACCAGAAATCAGGGAGTCGCATGCAAGTATCATTGGTAATTTTATTAAAAGCAAACATATTTGTCATTGGCATGATTATTGTTATCTCCATGGAACATGAAATGTACACAATTATGATTTCTGGCTACTTCTACAATAGTATTTTAATTTCCAAAAGTGGTTTCTGTTGCCCATTTGTATGCATACACAATAAAATTAAGTACAACCACTATATTAAAAATAATAACAAATTTCTAAATGCTTTGGAAAACAAGTGTCATCTCTACAATACTAAAACTCATCAACTCCCAGTTCTACTAACAAATGGAAGAAAAGCCTCAAGCATAACTGAAACAGGGAATATTCCCAGAAACATTTCCATAAAAGAGCTTTTAACAATGTGTATACCATTAAAAACTTATTATTTAAAAATTCTATCATGGAAGCATTACTAATTCTTGATTTTTATTGAGTATTCTGAACAGCAGCTTGAAAGGATTAATTCCCATATGCATTTATCATCCCAAATGCAGTAATGCTTTGTGGAGATTCAACCAAGAGAATTCACCTAGGTTTCTTGGAAAGATTATCTTTAAGAAAGGTCAGAGTCTTATCAAGCCAGGCATTGGCAGACACTTCTGATGCTAATTGATGTATATACATTTGCTATTCTAGATGCTAAATCATCCTTAAATAACATGTGGACTTCAGCAGGTAACTAAACTTGTCACTAAACCTGTAGTAAAGAGGCACTGAGATACACCTCTCGTCTGACTTTTCCCAGCCTCCTCTGGAGGTTTGTTGCCTTGTCCTAAGAGCTCATGTTCCAGCTCTTTAGGACCAGTGACACCAAATGTTGACACTTTATTATTACTCATATATTTAATGTTTGAGCATTATGCAAATTTAATATCCCTCCCAAAAGCATGGGTTAAAATGTAGGCTATCATTTTATAAATCAGATCATGCAATTTTATTTTTACCCATTTGCTCTGGAATAAAACTGAAGTCCCTCATCTAACCCACTTGGTTTGTATGACTCCTGCCTGTCTCTGGAGACTCTTTAGAATCTTTCAAGTGCTACTGCTTCCATCACTGCCCAGAATAATTGTATGTCTTCCTAAAAGTATAACTATAGCTGTAGCATCATAACTAGTCTTCGTCATTTCACTCCTGCCGTTCTTTTGAATTCATTCTCCACACAGCAGTCATGATGTTTGTTTTGTAAAACCTATTTTTTTCTACCCTGATTTCCTTTTCACTAATGCTAAAATCTAAACCTGCTTCTTATGACTAACATAATCCTGCTTTGTCACTCTCAATGAACTCATGATGTTACAGCCACATTGATCTTTGTTATCCCTTTCTTGCCAAGCCGAGGCATCTGCACTCTACCTGGAACACATATCCTTTTGTACATCTTCGCACAGAGAACTAATTCTAATCATTTGGCTTTCAGTTGAAATATCGCCCCCACAAAGAGGCTTTCCCAAGGCTCCCTAACCTTGTAGTCCCCATGCATTATTATGTATCATGTCACACCCTTAATCTTTTCACAGCACTTAGGCTTTCTTAATATTTTCCTGTTTATTTATTGTTTCACTTATATATTGAGAATGAAAGCCCCAATGGGACTATTTCTCTTCTTTGCTGTTGTATTTTAAATCCCCCAACACAAGAAATGTAGTAAGTGGTTTTGGGGTTTTTTGTTTGTTTTGCTTTTATATTTTGTTTTATGTGTCTGGTTTGACTTTTTTGAAATTTAGATACAGAGATTTAAGTTACATTTCATAGTTACCATTTTCTTTCCAGGCCAGGACCCTGCCTCATTTTATGAATATATGTAGTTTGCCCTTTTAAATCCCTTATCCTGACTTCCATTCCCTTCCTTCCCCAAAAGACATACCCACCGTATTGGGCTTGATATATGTCCTTAAATGTGGATGTACTATTGTAACATGTAATGATGTACAGGTACACATATTCAATTTATATTAAGTGTATTGTGCATCATGTTTTTACATTTTTACATTAAGTATGTTTTTAAGATGCATCCATTCTTATCTGCCTATATTGTTTGATGTTTAATTGCTGTAGAATATATATATTTTTAGCCTGCATCCATTATACTTTTCATCCATCATACTTTTTTTAATCCATTCTCTCATGATGTGATTCCAAACTATCTATAACACCTCCCACTCTGTACTATGCCACAGTAAATATGCTGCTGCATGTCTTGCCTCTGATTTGTGGGGATTCTTCTGTAATATATGCCCAGAAATAAAATTCCTAAGTTATAATGCATATATTTATTTTCAGTAAGACAGTAGATGTTTGGTAAATATTTCTTAAGTTAATCATTCAAAACCATATAATAAACTATTTTACATTATAATTTTATCCTATGGATGAGTATGAATTTCCCACAGATGCAGTGTTACAAGTTCTTAGATAATACAAGTATAGTCTTACTATAATCTATAAAATGTTAGCTATTTATGGCTGCAAAACAAATTTCCCTAAAACTTAGAACATTTATTATCTCATAGTTTCTGGGGGTCAGGATTTGGGGAGTAGCTTAGTTAAGTATTCTCACTCAGAATCTTTCATGAAGTTGCAGTCCAGCTACCTGCCAGGCTGCAGTCATATGCAGGCCTCACTGGGCCTGGGAGATATCTACTTCCAAGATGGCTCACTAGCGTGACTATTGGCAGGAGTTGTCAGATCCTTGACAGGTGGATTTGTCAAAGTGCTTTTTGAGTGTCCTTATGACGTGTTAGCTGGCTTCCTTCAAAGTTAGTGAGTCAAAAGTTAGAGTGATAAGGAAAACACAAAACCTTTTATGACTTATTCTCAGAAGTTACAGTCACTTTCATCAGTTGCTATCTGTTAGATGCAAATCTTTTCCACACTCACGGAAAGGGTAATTAAGCCCCACTTCTTGATGGAAGGAATTTCAAAGAACTTGTGAACATATTTTAAATTCACCACAAAATCCAGAGGATAAAATGGAGTACAATATTATGTAAGTTCTGAATAAATGCACATTCATTTATTATGTTATGTGTTTGATTCTGTAAACATTAAATGTCAACCTTGTGCTAAACATTTTCCTAAATAATATGAAGAATAAGATGAATAGTTAACGTTTATGCTCTGAAGAAATTTACAATTGGATAAGAAAAAATATGATACAAACAGCTTAAAATGCAATTTGATAAAGATACATTGAAACGAGTTCTACTACAACCCAATATAATAAAAATATCTAAGATAACACAGTCCTACATGATGTAATACAATACACTACGAAAATTGTAATGGCATAACATGAGGGCACTGTTAACATAAGTGAAATCAACCCAATTCTGTTTGGGAATAAAAGTTTCACAATGAAGTTATAAGGTTAGGTAAGATTTAAAGAATGATTGATTAGGTAGTTTCTAGATAAATTACCTATCTATAAGAGGCTATAGGCAGAAGAGTATGATATGCAAATCTACAGAATCATGAACATTGCGGATGTGTTCAGGAATCTATAATTAAAGGTCATTGGAAAATTTGATATATAGGTCCTGAGTATTTCATAAATTTTATATTAAAGAATATTACAAATTGTTGCTTAGATTACAGACAATTGGCAAACTTTCTTTTCAGTCAAGTCATTTGCTTCTACACATTAGCCAGGATAGACAGCCTAAACCTTCACTGCACATTTTGCACATGTTTTCTTATCCATCCTAACAGCCCTATGTTGTAGGTACTATTATATCCATATATTTTCAAAGTCACCAATACAGAATGTTAAATCTGATAATGTCCTGTATCTGTTATAGTTTAGAGTTTCTAGCTCATACATTCAAAGAAAAAGATGGAGTAAATGAAAATGCATTTGTAGATAGGAGTAAGATCATGGAGAGCTTGATAAGTCCACAATGTGAATTAACTGTGAGCTGAATTGTTGGAGCAGGAGAATGATACTACCAGATTTACTTGTTAAATATTTCACTATGGTGATAGTATAAAATGTAGCTGAGAAAGGTTGAAATTAGAGGCAGGGTACATTAGACAACAGATGACAAAGATTTTCACAGAAGAAGGGCATAAAGAAGATACATTGAGGAAATAGAATAGACAGAGCTTGTAGACTACAAGGATGTGTGAGAATGTGGGAGTCAGAAGCCTTTAGAAAAACATGTTTCTAACCTGGAATCTACATTGACAGAGATATTATGTACCATGTTAGGATAGCTACAGTAGTGGAATAGAAATGGTTATCATTATTATTACTATGTTGGGTTCTTGAAAATTATACATTACTGGTTAATCTCAACATTTTGACTCATGTATCTCCACCCAGTGTTGATTACTGTCAAAACATCCTATATCCACTTTACTTTTTTTTTTTTTTTTTTTGAGTCGGAATCTCGCTCTGTCACCCAGGCTGGAGTGCAGTGGCGCGATCTCGGCTCACTGCAAGCTCCGCCTCCTGGGTTCACGCCATTTTCCTGCCTCAGCCTCCCCAGTAGCTGGGACTACAGGCGGCCGCCACCGTGCCTATCCACTTTACTTTGAGTGAAGCCTTCGTACACAGCTTTTGGTAGCACGATTTTGGAGTTAGCTTCCCCGTCCCCCACCTCCCACCACACACACACCTTTTACTATTAAACAAGCAACCTAAACTCTCTTGGTCCTAGTTTCTTCATCTGTAAAATGAGGATAATAATATCTATCTGTATCAGTTAAGGCAAGCTGATAGAACAAATAGACTCATAATGAGTAAAGAATGAACACAATATGGATTTGCTTTTCCACGTTAAAAGAACCCAAGGTGATAGGGCATAGGGAGCAGGATTATACTGGTGTGAGAACTTGTACTTTTGCTGCAGATAATCATTCAGGAATCCCAATGTATGGTGTCTTTTCATTTTTGATGAGTGGCTTCCAAGGTTACTTGGTACATTAGCATCTGGTCAGTAAAAAGGGCAGGGGCAGGAGTATGTGGGAAAGCACGACCTGTTTTATAAGGGCCCAAATCAGTAGTTATCTCTGCCATTCATACTCACTGTGTTGTCAAGAACTTGTCACGTGGCTATACCTGGACGCAAAGCTGACTGAGAAACACAATCCCTGGCTGTACAGTCACTTCTTAGTGATGACTTCAAAATGTCATATGATTACTTACCGTTCTTTAGAAAATTAGGTAAGATAATGCATATGGCACTTTTAGAACAGGATCTAGAATATGAAAAGTGCTCAGCAAACATTAGGATAAGGGGAAGTGTGATGGACAGGAAGCAAAAGGACTCTCTTCCTTGTTCTGCCCAGGACCTTCATAGTTAGCAAATTTTTCCACTCTTCAGATGATTAAAATAATGCTTAGGGTTAATGAAATCGGCGAAAAAGTTTTAAAGATATGAAATCTAGCTTATTCACTAATTACTTTACAAGAGTAAGTAAAAAAAAAATTTTGATAAAAGACTTAAATTGAGAAAAACAAAGCAGCAAACAAAAAACAGCATGAAGAGTTTGGCGCAAACGTAGACTCCTGATTTCTCAAAGAGCAGCATGAAGACAGGCCACAAGAAAGAGAGTTTTTGTTTATTTGTCAATTAAAAAAAGTCACGCATATAATCAAACAGCTCAAAGATTTGAGTCAATTCTCTTATTTGTTCTTAAAACTTGCAAACTAGAGAGATAAGAAACACATCAAAAGTTAGACAGAAATTTTTTTGTAGAAGCCAAATTGATATCTGGACATGATGCTAGAATTTTTTCCTGAATATATAAGGTTCTATTAAATTATTTTGTCTCAACTGGCAAATTATTTACTTGTAAGCACAACTACATAGAGATATGTATTCAGAAACTCAAACTCCAGAATAGATACTTGAATCTTATAGGAATGTTAAATGTTGTCTAAAGAATGGATTTGTGTTCACCATGTTCTGGTAAAGTGAGAACTGGCTGTCTTATTGATATTCTTATCATGATTATTATTCTCTTATTCTGTCTTGATTTTAGAAGTACAGCATGCAAATAGCATTCTGTGTTAATCATTACAGTATATAGAATTAATATACACATTTCTCTAGAAATTGTCTGTAACTTTTGGGAGAAAATGCTAACAGAATAAGAAAGACTGCTAACAAGGCAACTAAAAACAATCCTTTGTTTGCTAACATCATCTACAGTTTAAAAGTCCTCATCACATCAGTAACATTCTCATTCTTCACACTAAGCATGCTGCTCTAAACACAGATTGGCTTATTGTCCTTAGTGTTCAGAAACTGCACTTGTTCTTTTCTAATGGTATTTAAAAGAACATAATGCTGTAATTATCTACTGCATGAATTACAAGTATCCCCAGAACTGGTAAATGATATAACACTACAAACTGAAATTATAATTCAATGCTTATTTGCATGTAGATGACCAAAAATATGTCTCTCCATGCACTCTTCATCTAGTAGACAATAAAATTACTACCGTGTCACTTTTAAAAGATAACTCTGTTTCTTTAAAATTACTGTCTGAGCTGAATACATTTTACAATTGGTTTACATAAAGGAAACTATCAGTAAGAGGAAAACGAATTTAAAAAATAGGATTTGTTTATTAGCTTTCTCACTCTGATGTCCTTAATCTTGATCCTTTCTTAGATGACAATAACTGAGTGGTTTTGTGTAAATGAGATTATCCGATGATATCAAATATGATTTATTGATACTTTGGTAAAGGAGATATGTATAAATAAAAACAGTGAAAATTTTATTCTGACTGCTCTGTATATACATGGTAGACTTGGCAAATCAAATCAGAACTTTCAAGTATTTATTCTTATGAGATAATAATCAGACATATCTATAAGATTTTAAAATGATTTTGCATGTTCTACTGTAGAACTGGTATTGGTATAAAGATCTTTTTTGATCTAGTGTAAGTCAAGCTTTGATAAATAAATTGAGTCAGGAAGGATTTTCAAAGCATTAGCTATATTTAAGGTATGTTACATCCAATATCCCTTTTCATCATGTATGTCAGACATTAGTTTGCGTAATTTAATCTTTCTCTTGATTCTCTGCTACTTCAGGCATAGGTAAAGGCAGTTCATCTTTTATGTGATAAACTGGTAAATCACAGCAAATATCAAATAGGAATTAATCCTGGAAGCATAATTTATTAACAAATAATGTGTATTGAGTGTGGAATTGTATCTCATTCTACCATTTTTGTCAGATATTGGGCAGACTTCTAAGAAATTAAATTCTGGACCAAGTTGATATTTAAGTACTGTGAAACCAGTGGAGAACGATAACCTTTATTCATCAACCAACTCGTGTCCATTTGATGTAGACATACGTCAATTGTAAATCAATATATCACTGAGAAGCTAGCAAAAATAGTTTGTGGATGATAACATTGAATTGTCAGTTAAATAACACATTGTAATTGTGTGATAAATGTTTATATAACAAATTGATGAAGTTATGTAATTACAAAAAATGTAATTAAAAGTCATTGTAAAGTCTGGGAAAGTAGTCCTGGGGACCTACTATATGATAATCTTGCACATATATCATAGAATCTAAACCTTACCACAACCACATAAAGTGGTTATTTCTCTATTTATCTAGAGGAAGAAAAACGAAGTTCAAAGAAGTAACTTATGAAATTCACATGATTATTAATAAATATGAGATAGAAATGTTGACTGACTACTGAGGATCTTTGTATCCTCCTCCCTGATTTTTCCAACTCCATTGTATTTAGATGGTGACATGATACTAATTACAGCCAATGGATTGAAAGCAGCATTGATTTTACTTCTGGACCAATAAATTTGACTCAATGAATCACTCTTTGTCTTTTCTTTCCCTATCCTATTAATCCTGGAATCCTCAAGTTGAAATAGTGAACTAGATTACACTGCTATAACATACAAATCCTGGGTTTTCAGTGATGTAACATGAAAAAAGTTCATCATTCACTCACTCTCCCAGTCCAAAAATAATTAGAAAGGACTCAGTTTCTTGTAGTCACTCAGATACCCAGGCTGATGGGTGGTCCATTTTGCCATATATACCCATAATTGCTAGGGAAGGAAATACAAACTGAAATGTGCAATCCTTACTAAGTCTTTCTTCCAGAAGTGACAACGTTACTTTTATTTTTATTTCATTGTGAAGGGAATTTACTTGGCCACAGAGACGGTTAGTTTGATGTGTGAGCTTAGCTATGATATAGTACTTGTTTACTCAAATAGAGAATTGTGGGTGTAACAAAAACTCATGTAACTTTTAGGAAGTCTGTGTATTCAGAACTGTAAAAAGAAGAAAAGACAGGATGAAAACTAATTGTATGTTGGTAGAACTGACATTTGATTAAATACCTTGAAAAACAACTGATCTTTTACAAAATGTTTTAAATAGGCCAATATGTTGTATTTTATATGAATGAATAACTATAAATACTTTAAAACACTTTAATATTTCAAATTAGATTATTAACCACATTTATTTCTATTAGGTGTCTCTCAGGCAGATTAATAAAGAAAGTATTAATGTACAGTTTCAAAGATAAAATTTGGAATAGTTGTTCAAATATATAATTACCTCTTTAGTTCAGAAATAAAAATAAATTCAGATAAAAATATAAAATATATCAACTTAAATAACAGTTTATTAGAAAAGACTCATAATGCTGCATTACTAATTTATCTATAGTTACAATTTTATTCCATATTGTATACAATGGTGAGACACAGTAACTTTATGATTCATTTACTTAAGAAATAAATACTGTTTGTGATCGAATTAAATATTTCATTTTTGTAAGAGTCACATTACTCTTTTAATTGTTACATGAGTAATCATTGTTAAATGTTTGTTTTCTTCACTGCTCTATAAATCCAATGAAGGTAGAAACTATATCCATGTTTGAATTTGAAGAATCCCAGCACTCTTTCTCTTATGTAATGTACATTCAAAAAAGCTGCAAGAAAACAGACAATCAACAATCAACAAATAAATGCATCAGATAATTTCTGATATTAAAATCTACGAAGGAAATAAGCAGGTTAACGCGATAATGATTGACTGGGGAGGAGGGTGCCAATTTACATAGATAAAACTCCCTGAAGAGGTAAAATTTGAACAAAGACAATGAAACATGTGGCCGGCTGGCCAATGTAGACCTGAGAAAAGGAAATAAACAACAAATGCAAAGACACTGAGCATCATCAGTGAACTGGGAATTAAAAGTGCTAATACTGAGGTGTCTTGCTTCAATGAACAATAAAAATAAGTAAATACACAATTATAATAACCGGGGTAAGTCCTATGATACAGGTATTTTAACAGAATATACCTCTGGAATATCTGGAAGACCACAGAGGAAAGACAGTCAAAGCATACCATGGTGGAGGTCGAGTGTGAATGTGGAATGGATCTCTCTAGTATTACAGATAGTTCTGCAAATTCAAGGTGAACATATAGGAAGTGCAGAGATACAATTTAATACCATTACTTATTTAGAAAAATCAATGTTCCTATGAAAGAAACTTAAATTTACTTTTAATGATTTATTTATTTATTTATTTATTTTTATTTATTTTTTTTTTGAGACGGAGTCTGGCTCTGTCACCCAGGCTGGAGTGCGGTGGCGCGATCTCGGCTCACTGCAAGCTCCGCCTCCCGGGTTCCCGCCATTCTCCTGCCTCAGGCTCTCCGAGTAGCTGGGACTACAGGCGCCCGCCGCCACGCCCGGCTAATTTTTTTTTGTATTTTTAGTAGAGACGGGGCTTCACCGTGGTCTCGATCTCCTGACCTCGTGATCCGCCCGCCTCGGCCTCCCAAAGTGCTGGGATTACAAGCGTGAGCCACCGCGCCCGGCCTTAATGATTTATTTTTTAAATTGTTCTTAGGTTGGAATAATTTTTATCAGCATTTTTTCAAGCCAACTTGCATTTTTTTATTCCAATTTTTTAAACATTTTGCACATAAAATTACCAGTGAATGGAAACATCTGAATTCCTAGTCAAATCAATTCCAGTTAAATTAGGGTATATGTTAAGTTACTCTAACGTAAAAGACTCAAATGGCAGCTTTCACAAGATAGGAGTATTTTTCTCACTTATGTTAGGAAGGCCTTTTATAGCTGGTATTCACAATGTTAGAGGGCCAGGTTCCTTTTAGCTGTGGTTCTGTGTGACTACTGCAGCTATCACTACAGTAACTCCATTCCAGCAGCAGAGAAGGAGAAATGAAAAAGAGTCTGCTTCTTCCCTATGGAAGCATGCCTTAAAAGTTGAATATGTCATATCAATTACAATTCAGAGAGCAGAATTTACTCTTAAGTCACTCTAGGTACCAAATGTTAGAAAATTTGGCCTTTGACTGACTGGCTATCTCTGTACTGAGCTAAAAATTTATTGCTATGCAAAGAAAGGAAGATGAATATTAACACACAAGTTATAGTCTCTGCCATATCATCCCATTGTGATTTTAATTTTCAAGTGTTAGATTCATTTCTGGAAATGTAGAAATGTCTTTAAGATAATCAAATGAACCATGCAGAAAATCAGTTACATATTCTGAATAGCTATCTCAATCTCACTGCTTATTTCTTCATCATTATCAAAAAAGTTTGCATGTTAATAATTGTTGAAATAAAATGTACAACATATTCTTCAAGGAGAAAAAAACATGTTTTAAAGCATTGTAAAGGAGAAGAAAGATACATGGGCATATCTACACATTTTATTCAAAAAATAGTATGTATATATAATATATATATGTGCATATATATAATATGTATGTGTACATGAACCTGTAAATAAGCATATGTATTTTTATGCTACATATATAGGCATATATAAACATGTTCACTGTTACCTTTTTAGAAAGTACTTGATGACAGAGCTCTTTATTCTGTTTTATTTTTTAATGCTTTAGAACAGCGTGACCTTTATTTCATTGAAACTACCCTAGTTAGGCATTTGAATACTTACGTTTGAGGCCTTGTTCTGCTACTAATTATCTGTGTGACCTTGGGAAATTATCCTTGTCAATCTGGTTTCAATATCCTCATCTACCAAATGAAGGTGTTGGACAAGGTGATCTCCAAGGTCCTATCCTGCTTTAATTTCCATGATTCTCTGACTCATGGTACATTGCAAATGCTGATCTAATTAATTTTCTTAGTCACCTTCATGACACTCTGTGGAATATATTTTCTCATGAAGTCCAGAGGTTGATTTGTATCTCTAAAGATTTTAGTTAAATATAAACACTAATTTTTACTTCCATAAATGGTGCAGAGTTGTTTATGAAAATGTACACTACTTGTATAGGACAACCACTCTTCTCCCTTCCCTGTTCTTTTTACATCAGTTTTGCACATCTCTGCCCCTTCTGATAAGCTTTGATATGATTTCAAATATTTTTACACCCACAGTGTTACATATAATGTTTTGTGTTCAAAATTATTTATTAAATACATAATATAAATAAATGAGTTTTCTAAAATAGTTATAAACTGTTTAACTTGAAAAGATTTTTTAAAATACCATCAGATATCACTGTTATTTTTATTAATAAATATTTGTTAAGCAGCTTCTACACGTTGTACATTGTGCTGGACTCTTAAGAATAAAAACATAAGTTATTGCCATCAGTCCTCAAAAGCATAGGGTCATTTAGGGATATAAGTTGTCTTAGTCTGTTTTGTGCTGCTATTAACAGAATTCCACTGACTAAGTAAGTTATAAATGAGAGAAATTTATTTCTCACTGGAAGCCATAAAGTCCAATATCAGGGTGCCACCATCTGGTGAGGGCCACCTTGTTATGTCATTCCATAGCAGAACACAAGAGGGTGAGGGAGCACTCACAGAAAGCAAGAGAGCAATAGGGGGACAAACTTACTTTCAAAGCAAACCCACTTTCTCAAGGATCAGCCAACTCCTGTGATGACTGTATTAATCTGTTTACAAGGGCAGAGCCCTGTGGTCTAATCATCTCATCTCCCAACACTGTTGCACTGAAGATTAAGTTTCCAACTCATATATGTTAGGAAACAAATTCAAATCATAGCATAAGGGCATATGCCATATGTAAGTATAGAGATATTTTGGATGGCTTCAGAATCACTAAGGAGTAGAAACTGAAGACAATTCAGATAATATACAGTTTGTCTATAAAATAAGGGAAGAACTTGGGCAAAGTTTGATGCAACTATCTAAATAGGGAAAATCGTTTAAATGAAATTGTGAAAGTGAGCATATTTAGCTAATAATTAAAAGAGAGCGCTCACCAATGGACAGTAAAATACAGATTTCAGCAATTCACAAAATCTAATTGTATGGGCTTTGAATAATTCACTGGAACTTTTGCAATGAAATGTCTATATAGTTTTTCCTTTTGGCTGAATGATATGGTTATTCATTCAGGAAACAATTTAGAAAACAATCAATATTCTAATTAATAGCTTTAGCAGCATTATGAGTAGTATTAAGTAGTACTTTGTATAAGTGGTAGTAATTGGTACTTGGTATAACTGGTATTAAGTACTATCTAAATATAAGTCATACCAAGTATAACTTAACATAAGTTGTACTAAGTACTTACAGACATTGAAAATAATGAGACAATAAAATTTAGAACCTGAATGGATAGAAAGGAAGTCTCAAAAACTGTTCAGAATTCTGAGATTTTACCATATTGACAAGCTAACATTTTAGTGCATTGCTTTTCATAGATGTCAGCAGAAGACACAGACTCCTGAGTCAGAGACTAAAGTCATGATTACTAATGACAAAGCAAGCAGTATAAGCATCAGCATATTTGCCCCAGTTCCTTTTGCCTCCAGTTCCTTTTGCCTCCAGTTCACACAGGGGTTATGTAAGTGGTCCAGGTGGATTCTTTACATGTGATGCGTTTTCATCATAGCTGAGAAACAGAGAGCCAAGAGTCCAATACTTTTTGAGCAAGCAACAAGCATTATCATAAACAGTAAACAGGCCTGTTCCCCTCCTCGAGGAGGGTGAACAATTATACAGGTGTCACCATCAGGCTATGTGACCAGCTACAGAGACTTCTCAGTTTGAGAAGACGGGTAAATCTTGAAGTCTGGCACACTCAACAATAATGTGTTAGAAAGTTCAAGTCTGGTTGCAACTCTCTGTCCCAAGAGAAGGATAATTCAAAAGTGATTCCCAGTGTCCCTAGACTCTGCTATTGAGGGACATGACCTCAGATTCATGCATCTTTATAATCTCAGTAGCTGACACAGACAAAACACTATCTATATTTATACCTATTTCTGTATTAGTTGCCTAAGATTGCAGTAACTAATTACTGCAAACTGGATGGTTTAAAACAACAGACATTTATTCTTTCAAAGTTCTGAAAAATATAATTCTGAAATCAAGGTTATTTTTTGTACTATACTTTAAGTTTTAGGGTACATGTGCACAACGTGCAGGTTTGTTACATATATATACATGTGCCATGTTGGTGTGCTGCACCCATTAACTCGTCATTTAACATTAGGTATATCTCCTAATGCTATCCCTCCCTCTTCCCCCCTCCCCCCTCCCCCCTCCCCCCTCCCCCCCCCCCACTTTAGCCAGGTCATGTACCCTCTGAAGGTTCTAGGGAGAAAGTCTTTCATGCCAGTGATTCCTGGTGTTGCTTGGCTTGTAGCTGCATTACTTCAATCTGCCTCTGTTGTCAAATGGCTTTCTTCCCTCTATGTTTCTGTAATCTCCTATTCTTATAAGGGCTTGAATTTAGAGCCCACTCTATTCTGATATAAACTCATCTAAAACCAATTATATCTGCAAAGACCCTATTTCCAAGTAAGATGATGTCTGAGATTCTGAATGAACATAGATTTGGGGAGGACACTATTCAACCCAGTATAATATTTATATTCATATCTATCCAGTGAGTATATGAATGAATCAATACATGAATGTACAAAGGAACAAATGTATGAATTCAAGACTATGTAAGTGAGTTAAACAATGGATCCAATGGCAGAAAATAATATTAAAAAGAGAAGGATTCGATATTATACATACAAAATTAAAGTTGATGGTATATTTTACAAGTGGAGTGTTCTCACAGGCAGTTGGAATCATGTCAGTTGAAACATGTCACTTCACTGCTACTACCCTTGTAATATAATATTCTTCACAGTAATATTGCTCTATTATCCTCCTCCACTTAGTCATATTACATTACGTTCATTCTACATATTCATACATACATATTACATTACATTCATTCTACAAGCCTCAGTTCATTTACCATCTCATTTGGTTATTTCAAATGGAATTTTTAAAATTCCTCTTGCATTTATTTACATACTCCTAATTTGCTTATTTTCTATTTTACTTCATGTATTGATTCATTCCATATATTTGAGGTTCTAATGTAATAGGTAGTTAGAATTCATAAAGAATAGCTCTGCTTTCTTTTCTAATCCTCCCTTTTCCACTTTCCCCACACAATAGTATCTAAAATGATGCTGACATAATTAGAACTCAATAGAACTTACTGCCTAAACTTTTATATTAATGCTTATGCAAGGTTTCCATATGGAAAGTAATTTATATTTTTGTCTGTATTTTACATATTTCAAAATAGAAGAACCAAGGTAATAATATTTTTAGTGTTTATTTGTAGAAATATTATTTACTTCTGCAGTAAATACAAACATATCAATAGCATATTGTTAGCAAATTGATTTCATAAACATTTGATATTTCTGTTTTGATTTTTATCACTCTGTAGTCTTTGTTTTAAGTTACCTTAATGTGTGCTGTTTTTCTTAATTGTACAATTTTGTTGGTTTGTGCTTTTAGTTCTATCATACTGTAATTTGCTTTTATAAAATCGGTTTTGTTTTAATTTCTAATATTAATATTCTATTTTTCATTCTCTTCATATCCCCAAATAATGAAACACATTTTGTTATACAGTACCAGTATAGTACAGTACAGTACGGTACAGTAGTGGCAGTCTGCTCTTAACCAAGTAAACTATAGCTCCAGCCGGTTTTGTGTTAGATTCAGTGGGGAGGTTGCCTTTTAAAACTTTTTTGTTTTTCAGCTTTGCCAATATGCCTTATTTATTCATGATTTCATAGATAATTTTATTTTGTGGTCATTTTCACTTTGTTTGACAACATGTTGTGCTATACCAAAAGATATCTTTCTTATTTGTATTTTCCCAAGTTTGATTTCAATTCTACGTGATATGTCATAATTTAACTTACTGCCTTTTTTTATTCTTAGTCTATAGACATAGATATACCTATCTTTTGGCATTGTGTATGCTTAATTCAAATCGTATGTTTAAAAGGTTCTCTCTTTGGTTTACAAACAAGCGATTTTAGAAAAATTTTGTACTTAATAAAAAGTAGGTTTGGGCCGGGTGCCGTGGCTCATACTTGTAATACCAGCACTTTGGGAGGCCGAGGCGGGTGGATCACGAGGTCAGGAGTTCAAGACCAGCCTGGGCAAGTCTGTCTCTACTAAAAATACAAAAAAAAAAAAAAATTAGCCAGGCGTGGTGGTGGTGCCTGTAATCCCAGCTACTTAGGAGGCTAAGGCAGAGAATTGCTTGAACCCAGGAGGCGGAGGTTGCAGAGAGCTGAGATTGCGCCACTGCACTCCAGCCTGGGCAACAGAGTGAGACACAATCTCAAAAAAAATTAATTAATTAAAATTAAATAAATAAATAAATTAAAAAGTAGGTTTGTAAAATTGTATTTAAATGCTTGACATTATAAGAAAACAGTAGTTATATGACAATATTAATGTGTCATAATCAATTAACCTGCTGTTTTCTTGTTTTCTATGTTGTATTTTCTAATACACATATTCTGTACAACAAATTATTTTCTAGTCCATTTTCATGGAATAGTAAAATTTTATTATGAAGTACTTTATTGTGAATTGGCTGCAATGAAATAAGGTTGTAATAGAGAAAAACTAGTGCTGAAGGGGAATAAGGAAAACCTGGGATTTTCAGAATTCTACATTCTTTGAATTCAGAATCACTAGCTGCTAATGACTAGGCTTTGGATTTTTTCAAATATGTCTTTCAGAATGCCCATAGAAAGTAGTTAACTTATTCTTCCTCAAAAGAGAAAATAAATTAAAAAGTAAAAGCAATGCTCATCTAGCAGTTTGAAAGAAACAGATAAGTACCATATCTACTTGCTAGATGTGATGGACTCAACTACTTACTTTACTGAAAAAGAGTTAAGCTAACAAACAGCTGCTCTTCGAGGATTTGTAGATGCTGAGTATGGCTCTGGCCACACCCCTGCTGAGGAGTAGCCTGCAGTCCCCAGTGGGAGTACGCCAGCAGCACAACAGTTCTCCATGTTAGATGATGCTATTTCAGAATCTGGGACTCCCAGCTTAAGGATTTTACAACACAAAAAGATATGTGGAAGGCAATAATCAATCAAAATACAATTACATCTCATCATTGTTGCCTTTCCTGTTCCTCATGATTTTTCTGAATAAAATGCCCTAACAGTTCACTAAAAATTTGTCTGAAATATAAACACCTGCACTCCGTATAAGTGAAACTTATTGACAATAGGTGATTAAAAAAGAAAAAGAGGGCTGGGCACGCTGGCTCACATAAGGCAATCCAATTCATTCATCCCAGCACTTTGGGAGGCTGAACAGGGAGGATCACGAGGTCAGAGTTTCAAGAACCCCCAAACAAAATGGTGAAACCCCATTTCTACTAAAAATAGAAAAATTAGCCGGGCATGGTGGCACGTGCCTGTAATCCCAGCTTTCAGGAGGCTGAGGCAGGAGAATAACTTGAACCCGGGAGGCGGAGTTTGCAGTGAGCCGAGATCGCGCCACTGCACTCCAGCCTGGAGACAGAGCGAGCCTCCATCTCAAAATAATAATAATAATAATAATAAAATGAAAAATAAAACAGATGAAAAAAACTTTAGTGTAATGTAATGTTTTACAGATTTGGAAACTATCAAGAAGTCATGATATGAAAAATAAATGGATGTTTTTATATTAATTCTGATAATAGGAGTACAGAATTGAATGCAATATTTTTATTTAGGTGCTAATCAGATAATCAGAAAAATATAAATAGCAATTATCCTTCGCTTCCCTTCCTATCTAGACAGACTTTAAAAGTTTATATTTTAACTGTTATTATTAATGTAGGAACATAACTTTTCCCACAATTAAGCAAACTAGGAAGAACATAAAATGGCCTGATGAGAGAAATGGAATGGATGGCTATGCCCAAAATTAAAAAATTCTCAGATCCATAAATGTTCCTCAAATGAATTACTAAACAAATGAATGAATAATTTAGGTTTTCTCTATTTCCCTATTGAAAAAACAAAAAAAGTCTTTTTTCCTCAGTACCGCTTACCACTTTCATGTATATATGGATCTTTTACAATTGATTGATGTTTTAATTGCCTGAAGGAAATGCCATTACCTTCATTATGCCTTTAAGAAGAAGCTGATTTTGTGGAAAGGCAGTCCTAAGTAGCACATAAGAGTACCATATTGCCTGTTCAAATCCCAGCTCAGCCATTTCAGTGTTCATGTTAAAGTTACTTTGCTCCAGGCTGTGATTCACTTTTCTGTGAAATGAAGACATTAGTCTTATCTCCCAGGTTCATGGTGAGTTCCACGTGAGTTAATAAAGGCAAGATGTTTAGAAAAGTACCTGGAACATAGTAGGCACTTGATAATTATTAGCCATTCTGGTAAAAGTAACTCCTTATGAAACATTTATTTTATTAAAAATTAAAATATAAGCACCAGTCAATAAGTCAATATCATTATCTATACAGTAAAGGTTTTAAAAGTAAAAATTAAAGGGAACATCTTTAATTTATAGTTATACTGGGACTATAACCAAAGACTTTCTATTATAATAGGCACCACTGCTACCATATTTCCTTACCTCTATTTAAAATGCAGACTATTTCTTGATAAATATTTTTCAAGAATCACAGAGCTTTATTTGAAATCAGAGTTGTTTATATTGTGTGTGTGTGTGTGTGTGTGTGTGATTTGGGAACAGAATATTAATTTAAGCCTAAAACATAGTGGATTCAGCATTATTTATGAGATTTATTTGTATCCTTTGCCCAAAAACATAATGCATTTGGATCTAACCAAACCTTTGATGACAACTTCTGCTGTACACGTTATTAATTAAGGAGGTAAGAACAAGTTAAATGATACCACATGGAATACATCATCAAATCCAAAATGTGAGCTATTTTATAAAACTGATCTGCTTTCTACAAAAAGTCAATGGCATGAGGAGAAAAAAGAAATGACTGAAAAAGACTTAAGTGACATAACTACCTGATGAAATGAACAGAATCTTGTTGAATCCTAATTTTTAAGAATTAAAAAGAATTATTTTTAGATTATCAGGGTAATTTGAATATGCCCATGTGTTAGTTCTTGTCTGTAAATTACAGCTGGTTTTCTAATGTGATAATGACATTTGTGATTATGTAAGTTAATATCCTTTTAATATTTAAAATTCGAGGATATATACTGAATTTCACACCAAATATTTAAAGGTGAAATTACTTGAGATCTGGGAGATGCTTTAAAACATTCTAAAACACCTGCTTCCCCAACCTAACAAAAAAGTGGGAATTGGTAGATAAAACATATAAAACAAGATTTGAGTAATGTTTGAGGCTAGCTAATAAACACCTGGGGCCTCAGGTAGAATCTCTACTGTTTGTGTATGTTTGAAATTTTCATACTAAATAGTGATTTAAAATAATAGTTAAAAATAATGAAGATTGAATATAGTCTCCTTAATATCAGCCATTGTGTCTTTTCAGGCTTTCAACAATTATTTATAGAGTAGGAACTTAATAAATACTTATAAATTTCATGTATTGTTATGTGCACATTTCTGTTTATACTGACACTTAATGTTAAAAGATTGATACTACAACCATAAAGCCTTTAACAAGATGCTTCTTCTTAGATTAATTTATTGTAAATAACAATGAGACATTCTCTCTAACAAGAAACAATTGGATTACAAAAGGATTTACACTTTTAGTTGTATATTCTGCAAAGGCATTATGCTGAGAAGGTCAACTATGTTTTGCATGGAGGAGGAGTTTAAATAGCAAAAGTAGCAGCAATTACTCCCTTTTCACCAACTATAACTTGATTTAAACAAGTCATAAGCTTTTAAAGTTGAGAATAACTGTAAGGAAATGATGTCCCTATATCCAAAGCCCTATATTTGACAGTGTTGTAAAAAAAATTGAATTCATTTTGTATACAGAAATTTTAAGTCACATAAGGCACTCCAATTCATTAAGCAAAAGAGAACATGATAGAATAAAAAATATTTCATATGCAAATAGGTAAATACTTCCATGGCTTTAATTCTTTCTTCAATTTCTCTTCAGGTGACTATTCCATAAATAAAAATTTATATTTCTCTCACTTGATTTTTGAATAAGAAAATCTATTAGGAAAAGTAAAGCAAATGTGTTCTTTTGAAATTGTGTTTAGTCCCTTTAGATTGTTATGTTTACACCAACCACTGATACTGCAAGAACATTTGAAGACATCTTACCCCAGGGTGGAGAGCCAGTTACATAGTAGTTATGCCACTTTGAATTTAATTTTACAAACAAATAACAGAAAGGACAGCAGGTGCTTTTGTCTAACACCATTGGTTATGATTAGAGATATTACGAAACTATGAAAATTAATGTTGACATACCACTTTGAAAGCTAATTTTCTTGTGTGTGCCATGCCATAGCAAATCTAAAGTATGTGTATTCCCACTTGCCGGAATAACACATTGTTTGTTAGAGCCTTTAGTTCTAAAAGCAGATGTTGCCTACTTCAATCAATTTTCAGCTCTTAATGGTAGCTTTTAACCACATTTGTGAAAGGCAGATACTTTCAATTAGTATTTTTCAGGAACTACATGACATTTATTTTGAGGAAAAATTCAAGGCTGCCAGAATCTATTGTAGCATAGGATTATCTGGATAAAAAATATCAAGTATAGACAGTATTGTATACAGCTTTAGGAAACAACTTCATTTTTCCTCTGATTTTACACTACACAGGAGATGATGAATGTGTCTGTCCTAAGTGATATGGAATAAAAATAGGAATAGAGTGAATGAATTAGCAAAGTTAATATGCATAACTCTCCCAATGACTGTCAACTTTTTGAGGTAATCTATTTGCTTTCTTTCTCAAAGAAACATATACACTTTGAATTTCATTTTCCTATGAATGTAAAAAGAAAGCCAAATAGAAGGATACATAGAACCTGTTTAGAAAATCAATTTCATCCACCATAGTCTATATATAATCACATGGTAGAGCTGCAGTAAGAGATTATATCACCTTCGGTTTCCCACAGTTATTGCTGACTACTCATGAGCTCTTCTCTTATCTGTCCAAGGCAAATACAGTTTCAGAACTTCTCCATATCTCTGTATCCAAAAACCACTGAGGTTGATGAGGCAGAGAGTCAGGTGTTCCTGTTTTTATTGTTGTAATTGTTTAAGCTTAGTTTGTATTGCTAATAGCATGTATAAGCATAGACATTTCTTTTTCACATTTTTTTAAAGATACTGTAGAAAACCTGGGACCTAGAAATATTTGTCAATTTATAGATGAGAAACATCTTCAAGGATTGACATTTTGATTTGCTCTTCTCATTTGCTGTATTCTAAAATTTTCCCCTAAAACAAATGTCTATTCTAAATATCACAGTGGTTGAGAAAATTGAATGGAGTGGATTTTTGGAAACTGAACTGTAGTGTTGGGAGCAAAAAGGAGAAGAATTAGATCATAATTTTCAAGTACAGTTGTTTCTACTTTGCTGAGAATTGTTTCTAGTATATCTAAGAAAATCTTCTCTAAATTGAATATAGGCAAATTGAACAGAGTGCGTATTTGTACCTACTAAGTATGCCTATCATTTATTCATTCATTCTTTACCATATTTATTGAGTACATAGGGACTATGACCATCAATAAGTGAGATAAAAATTCCTGCCATCATTAGATGTAAAATTCTCAATAACGAAACACATTTAAAAACAGAAAAATGAAAAATAAATGCAACAAGAAAATAAAGCAGAGAAAGATGCTAGAGAGGGCTACAGTGGCCAGATATTTTATATAGGATAGCTATGAGAAGCCTCACTAAGAAAATATTATTAATAGTTTAAAGATCTGAAAGTGATTAAGGAATAAATCGTACAGATATATGAGCAATGGGGTTCCAGAAATACAAAGCAGCAAATGTAAATGCTCAGATAGAGAAGCAAATGTGTATTATTCAAAATAGTGAAGAGACCAGTGAAGCTGGAGTGGAGTGAGAAAGTGGGAAAGAAATCCAGGTGAGCTTAGAGAGTAGTGGGAGGCCCTAACTATACAGTGTCTTAAGGGCCACTCTAAGGATTTCTATTTGTGTACTAAATGAGATGATTGAAGGACTGTGATTTGAGCCGTGATATGATCCTACTTCGGTGTTATATAATTACAATGTATTTAGAAGAGACCAGTATAAATACAAACACACATGCATGCACACACACACACACACACACACACACACAGTGGCAAACTTATTTCTAAAATATTTGAAGAGAACACGATTGTTGTTTTCCTTTGGATAGTACTACTAAGTAAGCTCTGACTAACAGACTTTATTGTTACTATAATCTAATTTATAGGTACTCATTTTTTAGGGGTTGTATTAGGCCATTCTTGCATTATTATAAATACCTGAGACTGGGTAAAATATAAAGAAAAGAGGTTTAATTGGCTCACGGTTCTGCAGGTTTTCCAGGAAGCATAGTACTGGCATCTGCTCTACTTTTGGGGAGGCCTCAGGAAGCTCACAATCATGGTGGAAGGCAGAACAGAAGCAGGCATGCCACACGGCGAAAGCAGGAGCAAGAGAGGAATGTGTAGGGGGGAGACGCCATATACTTCTAAAGGACCAGATTCCATGACAACTCACTCCATTCATGAGAACTCTGCCCCCATGATCTGATCACCTTCCACCAGGCCCCACCCCTAAAACTGAGGACAACATTTCAACATGAGATTTGGGTGGGTGCAAATATCCAAACTGTATGACTGGTATAATCTAAGTATTTTTAGTGAAGAAGCATAGGATGCCTGAGGCTTCAGGTAAAACGTAGACTGTTGAAGCTAGAAAGAAATTTAAAGATATTCTGGTAAAACCTAGTTGGCGTTATTAGTGAAAAAATGTATTCCAAAAGAAGTTAATATATCCTCAAATCACACAGCTTTGGAGTCCCCAAACCATGGATTGGACAGGTCCCATTTCATATCTCAAATCCAGCCATTGTTCTATCATGTTTGCAATATACTAGAAATATACACCCTGGTTTTAGTTTTGCCACTAATTGACGGAGGACTGGAGTAATTTGCTATTGTTATTTCAGCTTTCTCATTTATAAACAAGAGTATAGTTCTACCTAATTTTGACTTATTTTGACTCAACTCTATTTTTCAGTAATTCCAGATGTCTGGAAATGGGTAAATGTATAGAAACTTACTTAACGTTTCCTTAAAGGCGACACATGCTGTTTGGTTAACTAATTAGCATAATTCTATGAAAGATTGGGAATTATGTTCTTCTTTGTCCATATATTTTAAATGGACTGACTTTTCGGCAATGGGACTGACAAGCTGTTTCAGTACTTTATGTTCCACAATCTTCGTCCTCTCTAAATAAAGATAATAAACTCAAGTGACATTGCATAATTGTCCAAAGATGGTTAGGAAGAAGAAGGAGGAGCAGCAGGAGAAGTTAAGGGAAAGGGAGGATGAGGAGGAGTGGGAGAATGATAATCAATTGACTTAATCAATTATTAATTAAGGATGAGGAGGAGTGGAAGAAGAATAATTAGTACATAGGGACTATGACCATGGTTATAATAATAATCAATTGATTATTGCTTTTTTATTATCTTAAAATATTTAATTGGTAATATTTGTACATATTCAAGGTGTACAATATAATTTGATATGCATATACACTGTGTAGTTATCAACAGTTATCACAATCTAGTTAATTAAAACATCCTTCACCATCCATACTATGCATTCACTCCCCACAGTTTATTTTATAGCTGAAAGTTTGTACCATTCAATAATGCTTTCATGAAGAAAAAGAACTACATCATTTTCTTTTAACATGAAGCCCTGTGCTTTGAATACTGAAATGAAAGTAGGTTTGATTTAATCCTGAGTTCTTTCCTGGGGAATGTAATGTTTCAGTACAATTCTCACCAAAACAACTTAAGGCATTGATATATGTGTCAGGTTTCTTCCAATTTAGAGGACTAGGGACATGCTGAGCTTCAGATCATTTACTGCAGTGATTTATGTGGGAATAAACTAAAATGAGGAATAAAATATTCCTTACAAGAATCCAAATACAGTTAAGAAGACACTGAAGGGAGACTTTTGATTCTATAGAAAAGGAAAAAGTACACATTGGATTAAAAATTCAGTATGTACTTATTAATTTACAAATTGTTTTTCATAATCCACCACTGTAAATGTATTTTTCTAAGCTTTTCAGTGCAAAAACAAAATAGCATTGTGAAAGACAGAGTCTATGCTACTTGCCTCCTGTGGTGCCATGGTCAAGGAATTCATAATATACTAATGCATAGAAATATTTAATGATTTCAGTCTCATTTCAGTTAATATTCTATCATTATTTGACATTAGAATATATCCTCATAAATCAAGCAAAAAGCATATACTCTCAACATTAATTTGACATTGTTGCAGGAACACTGTGATATGGATTGCTGAGGCTGAAAACACATACTTAATTTTTAAAAGCCTTTTCTTTACATGCCTCCAGGTTTTATCTTCAACAAGCACTAAAAAGCTTTCAGGTATAACCAGTCATGCTTGAAACCTCCACATTCTGTCCCATGTTGTTACTACTTTTTTTGATTGTTGTATTGTTATATGTTTTTACTCTGTTTGGTGAAAGAAAATCACCTGTCCGTTTAGTCAATAGGCTCAACTTCCTCTTTCAGATTTTCACCCTTTTATCTATTTATTCCACAAAAGTTCAAAATATTCGGCCTGCTTGGCTTTCATTTTAGAGTTGCTAAAAACAAGTTAGTTTCTGATGTATCTTCCTCTAAACACTTTTCTGAGACTCAGTATGCAAATCCATTCAAGTTGTTTCACCCCTGGAACACTCCTCCAGTCCTCCAATCTCCATTCACAGAAGGTTCTTAATTTTTCTTTTTAATATAGGAAGAAATTGCTTCCAATGGTCCCTCAACTTGATTTCAGGGCCAATTATCCATGATTAACCCTCCTTTCCCCTCAAGTGTCTTTATGTTTGTGTCTTTGAAACAGACAACTCTCACCTTAGTGGCTCCTGCAGCTTGAGACCTCATGTCCGTTTTCAGGGTGAGTAGCAGAAGGTAGTAGAGTGAGCCATGTCTGTTGACTTCAGGAGTAAGAAGCAATCCAAGACTCTCCCACATTAGACTTCTGTTTGTTTCAGAACTGTGTAACATAGCTACCTCTAACTCTAAGGGAAACTGGAAAAGTTGTTTTATTTTGGCACATTGTGTGGAAGAATATCAAGGTCCTGTTAGCAAGAATAATAGACCTGTGAATATTGCATAGGCACCAATGGCAAATAACGCACCCACTCTTAAATTACATATCACGTTGCTGTTTCTCACTTACCTCCTCAGATTCCCTTTGCCCCTTACACAACCAGATACTGTAACACTTCAATATATAAAGATGACCTACTAATTAAAAAGAGAATAGAAATATTTTGAGTAAACTATTTAAATAAGGAGGTGATTACCATCAAGTCCAAAGTAATTCCCTTTCCCTCTGTCCCAATTAAAGTTCTAAAGTTCTTTTTTTTTTTTTTTTTTTACATGGAGTAGTCTTGCTCTGTCGCCCGGGCTGGAGTGCAGTGGCCTGCTCTCGGCTCACTGCAAGCTCCGCCTCCCAGGTTCACGCCATTCTCCAGCCTCAGCCGCCTGACTAGCTGGGATTACAGGCGCCCAACACCATGCCCGGCTAATTTTTTGTATTTTTAGTAGAGATGGGATTTCACCGTGTTAGCCAGGATGATCTCAATCTCCTGACCACGTGATCCAATTAAAGTTTTAATAAAACAGTGTATTCTGGTTCATGATAGTTTTTTGACAAGTTTATCTTGTGCTGGAAGAATCATGCATTGTGATTCAAAGGGTTTACATAATAATTTAATTTCCAAAATCAAAGGCTACTTGGTTTTAGCCCTGTGTCCATTCAGTTTTTGTAATTTTTTTTTCATGGAATATAGATGTAACCTAAAAATCTATTCCTAATGGCCAAAAACATCAGCTGAGGTGAGTTGACCCTTTCTTAGCTTTTAGGCTGGTTGAATAGAAGGTCTGAGATATCCTGATTCAAGTCACTTCAGAATTCCATTTATACTACAGGACTCCCACAGTCATCTGGCTTTAACATATTCTATGATATATGTGTTTTAGTAGAGTGTACTTGGCTAAACTGTAGAGAAACTATAAAATATCATGATGATATTAAGATGTCAGTATGAGTTACATGCCCATCTTACTTTGTGTTGCTTCATCCAGAGAAAGCAGAGCAGTTCACATTTTTTTCCAAAGCTTATCTGGGCTGCCTAAAACGTTTCAGACAACTCTCACCTTAGAAGGGTGTGAGATTATAATTACCTAGAAAAATATCTTTTCTCAATATTTTTTTCACAATATTTTATGTGCCTTTCTTGTGCTAGTAACATGATAGATAACAGAGTGGTTGAGAGCATGAGTTCTACCTCATTTTCCGAGACAGACTGTCCTGTAACTTATGAGGTATCCGGTGTACCTTACTCTCCCTACTTACAACTGGAGACAATTATAGCATTCACCACACGTATTGGTTGCAAAGGCTAAGTAAGCATTAATATACAAAAAATGTTTCATAGCCCATCGTGTACATAGTGAGTTCTCTTTATTGTATTAGTCAGGGTTCTCCAGAGAGACAGAGTCAATAGAATAGATATATACAGATATACATACACACATATGAAAGGGGACTTATTAGAGGAATGGACTTACATGATTATAGAGGCTGAGAAGTCCCACAGTTGATCACCTGCAAGCTGGAGAACCAGAGAATCCAGTCATGAGGCTCAGTCCAAATCTGAAAGCCTCTGAACCAGAGAAGCCAATAGTGTAACTCTCAGTCTGAGACTGAAGGCCTGAGAACCTGAGGGACTACTTGTCCAAGTCTTGGAGTCCAAAGGCTGGAGAACCTGAAATTCAGATGTCCAAGGGCAGGGAAAAAAAAGAGCTTGCCAGCTCTAGAAGAGAGTATGAATGAGTTTGCTTTTCCTCTGACGTTTTGTTCTATCCAGGTCCTCACTGGACTAGAAGGTGTCTGCCCACATTGGGTGAGAGCACATCTTCTTTATTCAGTCCACTGATTCAAATGGTAATCTCTTTGGGAAACACCCTCACAGGCATACCCAGAAATGATGCTTTTCCAGCTATCTGCGTATCCCCAATCCAGTGAAGTTGACACCAAAACTTAGCCATCACATTGTATGCTTATGATTATTACTTTATGGTGTACATGAGGAATGTGTCAATAGGTTGATGGCTCTGAATACTGGAGAGATTGTGACTCAGACCTCTAGTAGGTGCATACTGAAGATCTGGTAAACTATGTCTAGAATGACTTTTGTTAATCCTTGGCTTGATAATTATATATGATTTTATAAGGTCAAACTATTTTTGTTTGAACAGGTATTTAATCTACATATCATATGTAAATATATGAAAAAATGAAACTTTTCATATCATGGTTTTAGCAATTATTTACATATGATGTGGCTTCTTTTTATCCTCCAAAGAATCATTTTAATATCAAAAGACAACACATGATAAAAGCAACACATGAATACAAAAATAAAGATAAGTTAACATAACTTTGTAAACAAAAAAAAAATATCTGATATCCAAATGATTTCAAAGTGGATTTACTGTTCAAAAATTACATTAATGCTGAACTAGAAACACTAAGGAAAAAACTTATGGATTTTCTCCCTGCTAACTGAACAGATGAAGCTCTTCAAGTAACACAAATCTCTATCTTCCTGCCAGCTGATAAAAGGCTCTCATTTGTATTGTTGTGGTTTACCCCACAAGTAAGAGAGAACAGTGTATTTTGAATACCTATTTGATTTGTGTCATTGCTGATATCATCCAAAGAGACTCATTTTTTTTTTTCCAATCAGATGATATTTTAGTTAGTGAGAAGTCTTGTCACTGAGGTGAGGGAGATGGTCTACATTTTGTAACTTTGTCTGGAAAACCAAGGATTAAATATTTGTTTTCTATGTAGATGTGAGATAGTAATTTAAGTTAATTCATCATTGTTTGTAGTCTCATCTGGAAAATAATGTGGCCAAAGATGGCTAGGCATACTAAATTGCTTCTGTCTTTAGAACAGTCATTTGATACATTCTGATTTTATTTTCTGCAAACATAATGTAATATTAAATTGTTAGAAAAATTAGGACATAATACCTATGTACTCTTCTTCCTGAAAAGCAAAGTCAGGTGAAATAGGACCACATTTTACTGTTTCTATTAGTATTTTAAATGAGCCGACTTTTAAAGTTATGAATTGTCATTCCTTAAACCATTGTACAAATTTTATACCAGAGTGTGCACACACACACACACAGATTTGCTTATGCTCATAAGAGGTAACATTTGTAAGGGCCACATAACCTGTTATTTCCTGGTGATTTTGTGGTATCTCTATTAATGCACTTATGATTCTGAGTTCAGAATTTTATTTCAAGCACTAGATAATGTTAATATAAAGCTCTTGCATTGTAAGTGTGACTTGGGTGACATTTTTGATCAATGAAGTTCACCTATCAAGGATTCCTAGAAGGTGATATTATCTTGGTGTTTTTTGTTTTGTTTTGTTTTTTAATGGCCCAGTTTCTGACAACTATTCAGCTTCAGTATTTCCATCTACATTAGCATTTTAAAGATGATCCATTTTGAAATTACATTTTAGTCTATGAAACTCCTAAACAATAATATAGAGTCTAGAATGCCATGTTATTTGATGACATAGCTGTCACATGACTTACAATACCAGAAATCAGATTATTTTCCAGATCACAAATTCATTAAAAAAAATTCAATGCCATAATTATTTGATTTTCCCCAGTAAGAGAGTTTTTAAGAGTGTTCACTGTTAAATTTTCTCACCAACGTAATTCCAGGTCAATTTTGATCTAGCAATTTTGTTTGGAGGGGTTGGGAGAAAAAGCACTTTGTTAGTCTCTAGGGATTCTAGTGTAACAATATACATTTTCTTCTTTCTTAGGAGATTATACTCCAATTAGGAAAGCTAACATATAGACAAACACAGATACTATCAGGAATGGTATATTTTTGTTGAAATCACTAGATAAGAATCTATTATACAACACTATATTGTTATAGAGGGCTTAATTACAAATACAGTGATATAAATAATAATTAATACACTTGTCCGAAAAAGTAAGTCATTGTAAGTTAGATTGTTAAGGAAGATCATTTAGGGTAAGAAAAATTGAATTTAAATCCTGAGCTGGCTAAGCAGAGGAAAAAGGCCATTCGATTCTGTCAAAGAAAATTCCATGTAGTTGAAATCGTACATGACATATTTAGGAGGGTAACAAGGACAGATTTGTAAGTGTGGGAAATATGTTTTTCAGTAATGACAGCTAGATGTTGTCAGAATGTAAAGGCTTTGAAGAAAATATTTTATTGAGTAATGACAACTAGATGTTGTCAGAATGTAAAGGCTTCAACATAATTTATATTTTTATATGAAAGGTATTGGGGTGTCATGCAATCAGAAATTGATCAATTTAAGTAGATTAGATTGGCAATACAAGTCTAATAAAACTATTTTTAAAAAACTACATTCAAGATTTTCAGAAACCAAATTCTTGCTTTAATTGAGACACAAAGGAATGAGCTGATATTCAGCATTGAGAACAACAACGATGATTGTAAAAAGAGAAAAAATAGTGAGTCCAGAAACATTTGGTTTGGAGGGATGCTAAATTGCACCACTTTTAGAAGCACACTGAAATTTCATTAAATTATCTAAATGATACAATTTTATTTGTTTCCAGGTTTTCAATGTTCAACAAGAAAAATGTATTAACTTGTCTTTAAACTGATGGGAAATTGGTCATGAAACATATTTTAAAGAAAAACAGATATTATGAAAAAAGGTCCAGGTTTTAAAATGTCTACCACTCACTGGGTAGTAAGAAAAAAGTATTAAATATATGTTTTTAAAAATCCTTTACAACCAAGGACATTCCTAGTTCAGGTCTGCATTTGCTTTTCTAGCTTCCTCTCTATGTTGTTAATTAAAGTATTTATTCATATCAAATTTATATTTACTTTCAAATATAAGGATCACAGATGAACAGATCTATGAAGGATGAAATGAAATGACCTTTTAAAACTAATATTATACTTTTAAAATCCTTAAAATTTATTGTTTAGATTTTCAAATTTGAATTCATAATGCAGAGATTTTAAGAGCAATAAAGGTTTTGCAGGTTGTAATGCAAAGATTTAAACATAAACACTGTAAACTGATTTAGGGACCTTATGATAATAAAATTGTGAAATAAACATGTTATATATATATAATCATTTTCATTATATATATGTGTGTGTGTATATAGTTGTTTTCTCTCACAGGATACAAATGATGTGGCTGGTTTGATAATAGTGACCTGGTGTAATAAATATTATGGGGGGGTGAATACCAGGATGTTATAAAAGAACATAGGAGAGGCCTGATGGCTCCTATTTGCAAAATAGTTGCATGTATCCATATTCCTCAATCACACTAACCACTTAACAGCATGAACTTGCCTATAATAATAATTTTTAAACCTTTTTAACGTATAATAAGATTTAGTGAATAATATATTTCAATTGACAGTAAGTAATCTTTGATAGAAAATTGCATGTGTATGCTAATTTTTTAAATACATGTTATTTTTGGTAATTTTTTTTACTTCCAGAAAAGTAATTGTGTTTATCTTTGTGTGCCTCATGTTTCTCACTTTGACTGTTGATGTGTTTCTTTTTATATTTTATGTTGTAAGTGGAAGAAAGATTTATCTATTGATTTTTTGAACTATATTATCAAATGCAGCATAGATGGGGACGGAAAATTTCTATAGCTCTCTGAGAAGTAAGCAGATTTTTCTGTGTATACCACTTAACCAGATGAAATAATAAATTATTTGAATTACATCAGTTCATGCTGATAAGAAGCTGTGATTCTGGAGAAATAGAGACCAGGGATATACCTTTAGCTCTGACACTTACTAGCTGCTAGATCTTGGACAGGTTCTAGTTATTTAAACTTTTTAAAACTTGTGTGTTTATTTATAAGTTAGGATAACCAGCATACTTACATCAGGGAGTAGTGTGAGTTGTGACAATGAAATAATCCTTGTAATATAACTGTGCACATGAGAAAAGCTCAATGAATGTCAACATCAGCTAATATTATCTTTAAAATATAACCTACACATTCAACTGCTTCACACACTTATTCATTGCCTTCTTGCAAGGCAAAATTATTAGTAGATAATTGAATTTAGGTTAATAAATTAAAGTGTGTGTGTGTGTGTGTGTGTACTTTCTTGAGAGACTCAAAGTTGAGGGATCTTTGACAGTGACATTTCCCTTTCTCAGAGTGTAAAAGTACTTCCAAGAGTGAAACTGTTGTGTGTTAGGAGTGTCAACATCAGCCCTAGGCAATGCTGCCAAAACTGAGATGGCCACAGCAAGAGTCTAGAGAGACAGTGACAGAATTTTATTTGGTTTTATCTGTCTGTGACTGAGCTAATAACCAGCTTATGCTTGCTTAAATGGCTGTGGATGCCTAATTCCAAATTTATATTTAAAGTGTTCACGTCTGAGAATAACAAATCTATGAAGGCTGAAATAAAATAGCCTAACCATAAAAAAGTGCTAATCTTTAACTTCAAAAAGATTCTGAAATTATATTGTTTAGGTTTTAAAGTTTGGATCCACATTGCACAGATTTGGAGAGCAATAAAGGATTAGAAGGTTGGAATAAGGGACCTTTGAAATAAGCTTATTACTGCTCAGAGCGGATTTAACCATGAGACGAGGTAATTGTTTTTCTACCAACATATGTTCTAATACTTCAGTGCAAAGCGTTACACATCTAGAATGTCTGTCCTGAATTTGAGCAATACTGTTTTGCATATTTTTGAGGGTTTCAAAAGGATCACAAAGAGGTCATACAAGTATATTTAAATACAGTCTTGATCATGTTATTAAAATGGCATCTATTTTTAAAAAGGTGAAACACAGGGATATAGTGTAATACTATGCATGAGTGCATGAATTGTTGAAGATAAAACGAAATGTTCCATCTTCTGAGAAAAAAAAAAGTGGCTATAATAAAGAAAATGCCACAATATTTCTTTAAAAGATGATAGTAGGAATAACATTCATAATAGGAATAAGAGTTTACATTTATTTCCTGTTTATTAAACTGTGCACAGGCATTCTTTTATATGCTTGACCTGCAACTGTGCTTTAATTCTTAGCACAACCCTATATTTAATTCCTATTTTCCAGGTGAAGTAAATGAACAGGATTCAAAGTGGACAGTCTGGCTCCTAAGAAAATGATCTTAAGCCAATATAGTGTATTGTCACTCAAGAACCTAAATGTTACATCACAAAAAAAAAGTTATTGTATCTTTGATGTTGTCCTGCTATGGCAATAAATGACTGTTTTCCCTGAGGTTAAGTGCTTCCATCTGCCCCCTCCCTCACTCCGTTATTCTGTGAAACAAAACTTTCAACACATATTTAAAAAATAATATTTAGATTTTTTCCTCTGAGTTTGTCTTCATTCTAATGCTTAATAGATATGTAACTAAGTCATTAAAATTGATAAGGTTCAATTGTATTCAAATTTTAAAAGGGGGTTAGCATTTACAAACTACTGAAAGGAGATGAAATCAAAAAAAAAAAAAAAAAAAGTGACTTGCCCCAGACATGAGAGATGTTCACCAAACAGTTAATATTACTGGACCAGAACAGAAGTGATGTATTATGATAGGCTTTAGTGTGTGGCTTATTCTTCTTATGTGTAAAATTTCTACTACAGTTTATAAATGTTATTGTACATAGTTGCCACAGAGCCCCAAAATGCATATAAATTAAAAGCCATCTGCTGTTGTCCTCTTCTCTACAGAACTTTCAACTTTTCCTTACCTTCTTGTAGACATATTCCTCCATATTGATGGTTAGCTGGTATTTAAGGAATCCCTAATAACAGTTTTGGGTTGTTGATTTACATACATAATGGACCTTGCAACCTCTGTGTATACATAATAGTTCTCTGGGACTGCATATTTTAACATGAGATTCCTGAATCCTACCCCTAGAAATTCTTATGTCTGGGGTGGGGCCCAGGAACTTGGTTCACCAATCATACCTAACATCTTTAATGAGAGAAATAATCATATCTTAAGTTGATTTTCATTAAAACAAAAAAAATCTATAGTCAAACATTTCATTCATGTTGTTTCACTATGAGCATTTACCAAGTGTAAGACTCTGTTGTAGGTGGGTTTTACGTGTTACATCCTTTCATCCTGGCAACAGATCAGCAAGTGAAATCACAGTTCAACACATTGGGACCCAGAAAGCTATTGATAGTCCACAGTCATGCAGAATCATAATTTGAACAAATATTTGCTTGAATTCCAAAGCTTCTGCTGAAGGTTAAAGAGGCTAAGTAACTTGTCACAGGTCACAGGGTAAAGTATGGCTGTGAAGTCAGATATTCACACTCCTACTCTAGTCCTCTTTTGACACATGTATAATGTGTATCCTGTGGAGAAGAGCAAATCTTAAATAAATGGAAAATACTATAGATTGAACAAAGATGACTAGAATAGACAGCTGTCTAAACATTTCAAACTAGTATGTCACATGATTTGTCAGTGATATAAACATTAATGACCTTTTAGCTAATGATTAATTTTTCCAATTAAATTTTAAGTGAACTCCAGAAGGTATTTTTCTGCTCATAATTCTTTTGCCTAAAAGATTTTTGAGGAATTATTTTCAAAACGTAAACTCTTCCTGATAAAGATTCTCTATATCCTTGAATTGGTCCAAATCATGGTATTTATCATGTCAATTGCTTTTTTAAAGTTTGCATTCTAGTTTCCTTCTTCTGTTCCTCCATAATCTGTAGTTCCTTCACTATAATGTATTTATCCCTCCCCTTTCCTTAATTTCTCTCTGTCTTCTTTCTCCCTTCCTTTTTTCCTTCTTTTATTTAGAATGTTTACTGAAGTATTATTAAACAGATGCCAGGAATATTGCCACATGTTTGATAAAAAACAACAGAAGACCTACTTGCCACCCATGTGGTCACAATCCTTAGCCCAAGTAGACCGTAAATAGTGTGTCTAACGAACGTGTATACATGAATAAAGTGTGGCTTCTTTTATTTATGTTAATACTTAAGCATAAAAAGAAAGTGGAAATACACCTGATACAAACTAATTTTGAATTGTTAGGACATTTGTCTCCAAAATTATTTTACAGTTTTAAGATAAAGTGAGGGGAGCTAAATTTTACCTTGTTGGGTGGGGGAACCAACTATGTGAAAAATTCATCATACAATTCTGAAATTTGCTTAATTTTTGACTGCTGCTTTCACTAAGATTACACAAGGAGTAAAGAAAAAACAGGTAACTAAATTTCTTCTTTCTTGAAAAATCTATTTCCCTCCTTGTGGAATGTAGCAAAATAGTCAAAAGGCAGGTGCTAGAGGAAAAAGGACACAAAGGAGCAAGTAAGAAAATCTACATACTATCTCTTTAGTCCCAGGGTACCAGAGCTTTGGCAGTATGCTGAATTATCAGTATTCATACATGAGAGCTGAAACTCAAGAAGCTGAAATCCAACAGCTGAAACGCTGTCCTTCCATAATGTATTTGCCAGACGTGCAAAGGATTAAAAAAGACAGAAAGCTGGAAAAAGTTCTTGCTTTTCTAAAGTGTCCAAATGATTCCTTCTACAGTGCCCTACTTTTGTGAGCTCTATCTTTGCCTTAGGTCTATTAATTTCAATTTTTGTTTTCTTCTTATGATTTGGAAACATGATTAGAGCTTACAGTGGGAGATGAATTGGCTCAAGGAATTAATTCTTTGGTTTCGGGGAAGAAAATATAATTTTCATCTGGATAGGATGTATATTTTATGTAGTTTATATTAGATATACATAAATAAGAACTGAATAAAGAAGCAAAAACAGGAGAGGACAGAGAAAGAGAAAGGTAGCAAAGAAAAAAGGAAGAAAGAAAAAGGAAGGTGTAAAGGAGGAAAGAATGTGATTGAGAAAAAGAATGAAATGGCATAAACATGTCAGTAACTGTAAATGATGAACCTGTAGTATTAACATCTGCATTCTAAGACTGAATACAGAAATGATTAATCAAGGTATTTTGTAAACCAGCAATAGGAAGCTTTTTGCACATATAGTCTGTGGTGAGAAAACAAGGAACCACAGCAAGAGTAGCAGAGACACTCATATATTGATGTAATGTTTATGAAGTGCCAAATAGCCTCACATTTTTGTTATTTCACAACACACTGGGCATACTTTTGGGAGAATTTTTGAGAGAATTTATCTTAAAAGTATCGAGAGAAATTCAGAAATGAATTATCTTAGTCCACTGTATGCTGCCATAAGAGAGTATCACAGACTCGGTAATTATAATGAACAGAAATGTATTGGCTCAGGTTTCTGGAGTCTGGAAAGTCATGATCAAAAAACTGGCATCTGGTGAGGGACATTTTGCTGCATCATCTCATGGTGGAAGGGCAAAGAGAGGGCAAGACAGAGAGCAAACAAGAGCCAAACTTGCCCAATTATAAGAAACTAACTCCCAAGATAAGGGCATTAATCTGTTCATGAGGGCATTTCTCCAAGGACACATCATATTCCATTAGATACCACCTCACAATATCACTGCATTAGCAATCAAGTTCCCAGCACATGAACTTTGGGGGACATATTCAAACCATGAATCTAATAGGTATAAGATTTCAATCAGTGATTTTCAATATAAGAAATAATTAAAAGGAAAATGTCTTATGGTTGGCTTAGATTTGATTTATTTTTTTCTTTTATTCTGAGTATATACAACACAGCTGCATTTAGAGAAGCTGGACAAGAAAGGCTTTTGTATGTTTTTAATTGTGCAAATGTCAAATAAAGTGTTGTATTACTTTACTACCTGCTACTTCAGAGCTAGGATTTTCCAAGTGTATTAAATATTCAGTTTAGGGTTTAAATTTCACTTAAAAATACACTTCTTAAGAAAATGTTCCTTTGGCTAATCCATGCATTTTATTCCATATTCAATAAATATTAAAGGCTTGTTATTTCCTGGCATTCTACTGGGCACAGGTTATGTAGCTATGAAAGAAAACATACAAGATTTTGGCAAATGGGTATTATGTATAATGAGAGAAACAATATAAATAAGTAAATACACAGCAATACAAAATCTTAAGCAGAAAAAGGCATTATGAAAAACTAAGTAGATATTTAAAGGATTGAGTACAGCATATATATTTTGCAGGAAACCCAAAATGTATTAAATGTGAACACCAAAAAGCATAAGAATACCAAAAATGGAATTGTTGTATATCTACTGTGAAATAGACACTTTGCAATATTCTAAGTACATGCATAGAGTTTGACCCTAATTTATTTCTCACAAAATCTCAACATGGAAGATATTACTATTCCCATTTTTCATATGAGAGAACTGTGTATTACAGAGGCTGTGCAACTTTTCCCATGATCATATATGCAGTATGAGAAAGCAACAAACTGAAAACAAGGAATTGTATTATACAAGGCCATTGCTCTTCCCTCATTATTGTACTGGTTTTAAAACACCAAAATAGTTTAAATAACGTGAGAAAATCGGAAAAGTGAGATTTGAAAAAGGAATCATGATTAACCTGATGAGAAAAAAAAGTTAATGACTCAAATCAAACACATTAAACTAACACACTTACCCCTTATTGAAGGAGCTTGTTGATTTTAATGAGATATTTTCAACTATTTTCTTGAGCAGCCTGTAAGAATAAACTCAAACATGTTTTAATATCTCTTTGAGTGGGTACTTGTTCTTTCAATGTTGATGACAACCCTAGCATCTAAATACACTGATTGACAATTTAGAGCTGTTTGTTTTTCTTTCATTTTTCTTTTACTTTCTATTCATGCTTCCTGCAACACTAGTGGTCTATAAAGCTAAGAGTAAATGAATGAACAATCACCATTTATATGCTCTAATTCTCCTACAGATATTTTATGATAAAACCACTTACCTTTCTTCTTATTTCAAAATAATAATGACCCATTTTTATTTACAATCGTCTTCCATGTGCACTAATGAGATAGCATGCAATCTCTTTAGAAGATATCACGTATTTAGAAATGTATTGCAGTTCAGATCAAGTATAGCTCTAATCTTGTTTTGTTCAGTGATAAATGGAATATACATACGTGTGTGTGTGTGTGTGTGTTTGTGTATTATATAGTCTAATTATGAGCTCTATGAATCTTTTATTTCATTTAAATTACTGGCTGGAGACGACCTGAAGAAATGATAGTAAAGATTTCAGAGCTAAGGTTTACTGCAGTACACAAAATATCTTCGTATTTATGTAGATTCGTTCTGTTTTGTATTTCTAGAACCTCAACTTACTGGCTTACTCGCATCCAGTCTTTTCTCTACTGCAATGAGAACGGCCTCCTAGGCAGCTTTTCAGAAGAGACGCACTCGTGCACGTGTCCGAACGACCAGGTGGTCTGCACCGCGTTCCTGCCCTGCACAGTGGGAGATGCCTCCGCTTGCCTGACATGCGCACCAGACAACCGCACCCGCTGCGGCACCTGCAACACCGGCTACATGCTCAGCCAGGGGCTCTGCAAGCCTGAAGTCGCCGAGTCCACCGATCACTATATTGGCTTTGAAACTGACCTGCAAGATCTCGAGATGAAATATCTGCTGCAGAAAACGGACAGACGAATAGAAGTCCATGCCATTTTTATCAGCAATGACATGCGCCTCAATAGCTGGTTTGATCCCTCCTGGCGTAAGCGGATGCTCCTCACCTTGAAGAGTAATAAGTACAAGTCAAGTCTGGTCCATATGATTTTGGGTCTCTCTTTACAGATTTGCTTAACTAAAAACAGCACCTTGGAGCCAGTGTTGGCTGTTTACATCAATCCCTTCGGAGGCAGCCACTCTGAGAGCTGGTTTATGCCTGTGAATGAAAACAGCTTTCCAGACTGGGAGCGGACTAAGTTGGACCTCCCCCTGCAGTGTTATAACTGGACATTAACTCTGGGGAACAAATGGAAGACATTTTTTGAGACAGTACACATCTACCTGAGGAGTCGCATCAAGTCCAATGGCCCCAATGGTAATGAGAGCATTTACTACGAACCTCTGGAGTTTATTGACCCTTCCCGGAACCTGGGCTATATGAAAATCAATAACATTCAAGTGTTTGGCTACAGCATGCACTTTGACCCTGAAGCAATTCGGGACCTGATTTTGCAGCTGGACTACCCCTATACTCAGGGATCCCAGGACTCAGCACTTTTGCAACTACTAGAGATCAGAGACCGTGTAAATAAACTCTCCCCACCTGGTCAGCGTCGTCTAGATCTTTTCTCTTGCTTGCTTCGTCATAGACTCAAGCTGTCTACTAGTGAGGTGGTGAGGATCCAATCTGCTCTGCAGGCGTTTAATGCCAAATTGCCAAACACAATGGATTATGACACGACCAAATTATGTAGTTAACCATAAATGTCAAGCACAACCCAAAATCTTGAAGGAGTTTTTACAGTGCTTTTGTGGAACAGTTTATGTTTGGAAGAGTAAATTTAAATTGTCTTTTCAATATCTGTCTTATATCAGTCAATAACATTGGATGGCAATTTACACACATGAACTTGCTGACAATGAATATATTATACTGCAGTTTTGGTTTATGAATGAAATAAATACTGACACCAGTCTAGAAGACATTCTACTTTTTACAATAAATTTCATTTGTAATTTTATATGTTCCGTGGCAATGCTTTTGTGCATTACATCCTCTAGAGGGAACATAAAAAGATACCAATAAAATTTTGTAGCTGAACAGTTATTAAAAAGAAATGCTGTGGGATTCCTTTTTTCCAGGAAATGAGTTCTATTTTGATATAGTTTGTTAGAACCTGGGGAAAATTCACCAAGACTTTTTAATGGAAATATTTGAAGGTCTCTTTCAATTATCTTTATGGAAAACCCAAGTAGGTAGGATACTTACTATTCAGTTGTTTTTTATGGTTAACAGAACAATGACAGTAGTATGTTTATTACCTGTATTTAGGAAATCAATACTAGAGACACAATTACAGTTAAAGTACTCAGATAAACTAATTCTCAAATAACAGAACATTTCAGCAAACATATAGAAAAATCAGTGTGATAATAAGGCATATCAAGGAGAAAGCAAACCTTTAATTTCCTTAGCAACTTGCTTGCTTTCTCCTTCCCTTTCTACATTCTAGGAACCAGTAATCAGCACACTCGGTACAATTATTTTAATTTCAAATCCTGAAAACCTAGTTATTCCAGCACTTTACCAGTGTCAATAAAACAACATTTCTAGAGTTCAGAAATTGTAAGGTAATGGTATAAAATAAATGTTCAAATACCGAGTTCAAGTGTAAATAGATTTGTTTCTCTCAGAGAAGCACATATTACTAAAAATATTTTGAGGAGAAAATTATTTCAATATGAAACCAATTTTAGTTCAAAATTTTGGTTTGAAAGTTGCTTCCATTTACTCGTGAAATAATATTAGATATATTATTAGTTGTTTTTTTCTATAAACTTGAATTTCATTTGTGTTTAGCTATGTGACTGTATCTGTAAAATGTGTTTTTTGCAATTTATCACTCAGCTGTATTCTAAATAACTTATAAATATTTTCTTATTACTTAACCAAATCCATTGTCCAGACCAGGCCAGCTTTCCTGTTGGTCATGAAGGCATTTCTCAGGGCACAGAGAAAGAACTCCATTGCATGGATGAAAAAAAGAACAGATAGAACAAAACATTATAATAACAGCCATTCTTGATTCTTGGGTTGTTTATTTTTAATTCCTAAGCATTTAAGAGCAAAAGACAGTTCAGACAGAAAATAACCAATACACCATAAGCAAATAATTATTCTTCCAACCTAATATATGTGTAGCTCAATGTCTTACTTCAGTTAGCTGATTTAAAAAAAAAAAAAAAAAAACTACTTTCTGTTATAGTAGGTCATTCAACAGAAAATTTACATTAGTATTAAACACCATCTTTCTGGTATCATAGAAAATATTCTTTTTGTTTAATTCTGACAATAGCACTAGGTTATAAATTATCATTCTCATTTTCTTGGTGAAAATAACAAAGGCTCATAGTGGCTTGTCAAGCTCCCCAAGATCACAAACTAAGTTGAAAGATCAAGATTCCAATATAGACTTCTCTGGAATAAACTGGTCCTCTTTTTATTGCACCACTGAGCATTCAATGAACCATCATATTTCTGCATTTAATTTCATTTCATGCAATGGCTTATGGTGAAACAGGAGTAACTTAAGAAATTGAGGTCTAAATCAGTTAACATTATATGACACACACACTCACAGTACATCTAAAACATTATATAAAACCAGCATTGATCATACACAATTAGTAATCCACAAGGTGACCAAGCTTATCAAACATAGACAATATGTTTGAAAAGACACATACTGTAAAAGTCAGAGTTGCCTCCAGGACCTTTTCCAGAAGAGTCTTGAAGGTCCAGCTGTCCAGAGCCTTTGACACCCAGAAACCATCTGAGCAACATGCACAATTACCAATGGGCTCTGAAGAATATTAATTTCATTGTACTTAAAAGAAATTGTCAGGAGTACTATTTCTTTTATTGCACAGCTAACTTATTTCTGGCCGCCATGTGAGAGAGAAGACCCATGACCACAGGTAAGAAAGTTCATAACTGGAGTCTTATCCTGGGACTCCTCATGCCTGGTGAGTGTTGTCACAAAGGTCCTATTGAATAAGATAAAATTATCTTAGCTCCAACTCTTTTAGTGCTCTGACAGTGAGTGTTTAATAGCTCTGAGTCAAGGTTTCTCCTGAAAGGAGAGAAGTAATATCAATACCTTTTTCTGAATGTTGTGTCTAAAATAACATGAATACAATCTATATAAACATAACAAGCAAATTCTGCAGGGATATACAGATTTAGAGGATACATGACTAAAACATAAACATGTTTTATGTTTCCATATCTCACATATTACCACCTATTAAGAAATGTCCAATAAGAAATAGACTATATTAATAATCTAAGTTAATACAACATGAGTTACCAATGCATGAGAAAAATGCAGCTCAAAAATATTTAATTTTTCCTGAATTGGCTTATATACAACCATTTTTGCTCACTGCTGTTTTAGGAATTTGGGTATTTTTAATAAAAACTTTTGCTTTTTAATTTTTAATATAAACTTTATTGTCAAAACCTTATTTAGAACAAAAGATATATTTGACATCATGTTTCAAAAATAGGACATTTTACTTCATTTAGATTCTTGATAATAAATTCAATAGTATTTGAAATTCTGAAAATCAAAAATTTATTGTGAATACATTTCCTCTAGGAACATCTCTTACTGCACCAACTATTTTGATGACCGTCACAGTGTGACTTGACTTGCAATCTCTGGAATCTCAAGTTGCATTTTAGCAAGGTGAATCTGTTTCCAAATGTTCACTCTCAGCTCAAAGAAATAAAAATGAAAATGCAGAAATCGCTGATGGTCCCAGGTGCATTTCAATAATACAAGATGATTCATTTTCTCTTCGCTCTCTCTCTCTCTTTCTCTCTCTCTCTCTCTCTCTCGCTCTCACTCTCGCTCCCTCTCTCTCCCCCACCCCGCCCTGTCTTTGTGGTTATTCTCAAAATGTGAAGCTTGGAATGAACCAGGACCATGGACTGTTCTATAATCCTACACAGACCTTCTTTTGTTCTCTTCATTATGCACATTGAAAAGCTCTTCGTTTTGAACAGATATAAAATATATTCATTTGAATAAAATAACCCATTTGAAAAAACGTAAGAGCAAAATAAGACTATATATATTTGCTAAAGTGGAAGTTATAGAATATAGGAATTCAACTGGAAGGAAAGTGAAAAGTTTTAGACACGAAATAGAAAAGACACCTTTTACATAATAAACTTGGTATAAAATTTTAAGAGACTACATATAGTTTTCCAAATCAATGTGACAAATGAAAAGGACATATTAAATAAACCAAACCATACTATGATAACAGTATCACACTGAGTTTGTGTCTGGATGATTTTGGTAGAATAATAATCATTTAGCAAACTTACATTTTCCCTCTAGCCTTAAGTATAGTATTTATCATTTGACTCATATATGCTAAACTTTTAGTATCCTTAGGAAGTATAGTCCAATCGGTTGAATTTTTAAAACTTGAGAGTTTATACTTTGTCATTCCTATTTACTATACCATCTATTTATACTGTTGCTATTGACATTCTTTCTTTCCTCCACCTGTGAGATCAGATTTGTAATTCTATATCTAGTCTTTCCTAGTCTAATAATTTCAAGAATTATAATTCAGTCACTTTAATAATTCCAATATTTGGTAAGTGCATTTTAGCAGGAAATTTTTACAAACATCTCCATTTCTTTTACATGAAGGCAACATTAGCTAGTTTAATAAACTATGAATAACTGATAATTACAAATCCATGTCAAATTATTTGATATTTAGGACATGGCAGCCAAGTGTAGTAAATTAGTACATATAAATGAAATTCAAAGTGAAGTAAAAATCTTACTCTTGAAATTCTGCTGTGTGCTAGAAATAAAATTAACCAATGAATGACTGAAGTACTGCTTTATGCTACTATGACAGAATATGGCTATCACATAATAAATATAGTACATAATATGTGAATAATTGAATAGATATGCAATACTTAGCATGAGTAAAGCACTATTCTGAGAGCATTGTAAATATGAACATTTCCAGGTAAGGGTAATCTTATCACAGGTTTCTGACTTGTCACTCCCTCCATTGAGCATTATTATGGACACAAAATACTCCTGAAAAGGACTTCAAAAGTGCAAGAATGAATAAGCATGGGGAAAAATGAAGTCCATATAAAATATCTGTAGCAATAATAGAAAGCTACATAACACTTAATAACCCACTCAAGCATCAATAATACTTAAAAATGTATTTACTACAGAAAATGGAAATCAATTTCATTATTTTACACAAAAGTATTTAAAATGTATCTCTTATATTTTTGGTTTTGAAATATAGTTTTGTTTGTATTTTATGGTAACGGGCAGTTTTAAATAGATACATATTCATTTTAAATCATTAAAATAATAAAAAACAAGAAAAAATGACAGAGTGAATATTCACTTATGCACATACTAGGTATTTTAGAGATCTAGGAAAATAAGCAGAAACCTATTATTAAAAATAAGTATAGTAAGTGTTTAAAATTCTTCTAAATAAACCTCTAACAATAAATTTCTAATGGAAACAAGGAAAGCTCTCAGTTTTTGTAGAATAAAACAAAATATTAGATTCTTATTTTTAATACAGTTGAACATTTCTTCCATCATAAGTTGGAAAAGTCTAAAGCAGAAAAATAAATCATAAAGTAGATGAAGATATAAGTTAGGTAAATATAAGAAATACACTTAATGAAATTATGTAAGAGTATAAAACTAAACTGACAGTTTTGGAAATATGCATTATGCTGTTAGAAGAATACACTAATACTGCAACAGATATCACTTCTAAAGTAATTTTTAAGCTTACTTTCCATTAAAGAAGATCTTAATAGAATTTTTTATAATTATAAATATATCATAATCATTTTAAAGTGTGTTTGGGAAAACAAATGGTTGTGAACAAATAATCCAACTGGAAAATAAGATCAACTAGTAGAAATTTTCATCAACAGATATTACAATTTATATAAAATAATGTAAAAATTCAGAAATATAGTAAGGATGTATAAAATAGCATTAGATAATACAATTGTCATTTTAAATGGTTAAAGAGAATATAGTTTCTCTAGCTTGGGTTTGATTTTCTGTTTGGAAATGAGGATTCAAAAATAAGATTTACATCTTAAAGCAAAAGCCAGGAATAAATTAAATTCTAGTGGCTTATAGTGTTAACACCATCAACAAATAATAATATGAGTGCTAGCTGGGGAGAACTCTAGTGTTAAAAGATTATTCTCTCAGAAAGAGCTGCTGAACAGTAATATAATGCAATTCATACATGTAATCTCAAATTTTCTTGTAGCCACTTTTTGTTAAAAGCAAAAGAAAAGCCAGAAGAAAGAAATGTTTTAATATATTTTAATTAAACCAATATACTTAAGATATAATTTCAAATGTAATCAATATGAAATACTATTCCTGGGGTCATTATAGATATTTTTGTCCCAAGTCTTGGAAATCTAGTATGTATTTATCCCCATCTCAATTTTGCCTTTTTCTTTCTTTTTTTTTTTTTTTTTTTTTTTTTTTTTTTTTTTTTTTTTTTTTTTGTGTGTGTGTGTGTTTTTCTGAGAAGTTGCTCTGTAGCCTGTAGGCCAGGCTAGATAGAGTTCAGTGGCGTGATCTCGGCTCACTTTAACCTCCACCTCCTGGGTTCAAGCAATTCTTCTGCCTCAGCCTCCTGAGTAGCTGGTATTACAGGCACACGCCACTGTGCCCAGCTACATTTTTTAAGGGCTCAATAGTCACATGTGGCCCGTCAATACTTGCTGCAAGTGCAGCTTCAGTGTGTGACTTTCTCACTCGTCTTGTTTCACCTGAGCAGTCCCACCAAGAGGGAAACTTTTTCTACATGGGAGACTCTTCTACCGTCTCGATTCAACTTCATCTTCTGCATTTGATACGTGTTTGTTTATATATTTTCACTATCTTTGTTATCTACTTAGATATAGTAAAGCCCCTCCTGATGTCCTACACAGTGATTCAAACCTATAAACTCCTTGGTTAGGAAGACGGGAATTTTTCTCTTTTTCTGTCATTATCTTACCCACATATCCTCCATTATCTCAAGGTTCAATTTCTGCTTCATTTTTGAGTTCTGATGTTTTCTTTTGCTTTCTTCCTTGTTAGTTTTGCTTAAAAGGGTAGTTGTTTATCTAATCTGTCAGTTTTATGTGTTTATTAGGGAGCTTTTGTATATTTTTTTAAATTACTGAGATTGCTGTACTGACGAAAATCTAAAATATATATTTTTCCTCTAATTCCCCTTGAAACCTTTCCAATCCATGCTTCACCCAGTCACAAGAGTGAACACGGACAACACAAATCTTTTCAAATATAAATCTGTTATATACTTTTCAATAGGATAGGTACCTAACTTGTTAGTTGGCATATAATTCTTTTCATAATGCCATCCTTGGCTACTTCTCTATCCTTCTCTTCAATTGTATTTATTTCACTGCAAACTAAATCTAACTATACAAAAGGTTTTCAGTGCAAAGATGGAACACTCTTTCATGTCTCCAGACTTTTTTCTTACATAGCATCCTGCCTTCTGCCTGCAACACTCTTCTATCCCACACCCTTGTCTTCCATTTATAATGATGAAGATGAGGATGATAAATAATAATAATAATTCTCATTTGTGAGTCTGATAAAAAATCACAGCACATTTGAATTTATTATTCATCTTTTGGATAACAAAATGAACCATTGCCTTTACACTCCAATTGCAACAATTTCAAAATGTTAATAAAGTCATTTTGATTGTCTGTTGTGCTTAATTTCTTACCTAAGTATCTCTATTAGACTTTAAGTTCATAGAAGGCAGAACCATACATAATCATATTCTTTCTTTAAGCCTTTACTGTGTACAGTTATTGAAAAGCCTGAAGTCAGTGGTCCCTGTACCCACTACACTTTATAAGTCCAACACATATTGGTTCCTTGAATATATGACATAAAAAATGGGATTCTGAATTTAAAGATTCTATAAAAATAGTTCCTCTGGGTAAATGTTTTAGCCTTGTGCATAATTTATATTACAGCAAGGTTAAAATCAATACTGCTAAGAGCCAATGCTATAAAATCTGTTATATTTTTTTTTCTCTAAATTAAAACAGCATCATTGGATCATTTCAATAGCACTTGTCCATATTCTTCCATCATTATATCAACAACATATGGCTGATTCCACTGCCAGGTCGCAGCGTCATTCACCTGACATACTTCATTTTAATAGGAAAGGAAGACGATTCAAAAACATGTCACAAATATAAATTTATATAAGTGTTCCTCAGGGAGCTGTCGATACTATCCTACACAAAAAGAGGACGGAAAATGAGCAACTCGCTCAATAAATTCATTTTATTGATTTCCATACAACATAAGATAATAACTTCAATATTGCAAACAAAATATTTTAAGTGAAACCACAATTACCCAAATAGTTGCTTTATTATTAAGTAGTATGTTACAATTCACTTGAAAGTGGTTGATATTTGCTATTTCCTGCAGTAGGCAATCCGCCTTTACTTTGAGGCTAATAAGATAAGGTAGTATCAAGAATTTATCAAACATGATAGCAAATTTTACTTTTTAAAATAAAATTCATTCTTGTTAAATCACTTTCTGTATTTTCAGATTCTCTAAATTTTAATTAATTAATTAATTAATTTGTTTTGAGATGGAGTTTCCCTCTGTCACCCAGGCTGGAGTGCAGTGGCGCAATGTTGGCTCACTGCAACCTCTGCCTTCTGGGTTAAAGCAATTCTCCCTGTCTCGGCCTCCCACATAACTCAGATTACAGGCACTCACCACCACGCCCGGCTCATTTTTGTATTTTTAGTAGAGATGGGGTTCTGCCATGTTGGGCAGTCTGGTCTCGAACCCCTGACCTTAGGGGATCCGCGTGCCTTGGCCTCCCAAAGTGCTGGGATTACAGGCGTGAGCCACTGTGCTTGACCAGATTCTCTAATATTTATATAATGACTTACATAGATTAAATAAATATAAAAGCATATCTTTCTTAAAAATTTTTAAACACTAATACTAATAAAAATATTATACTCAAAAAATTTAAATGCAGAAGATGGTACTTACAAATTATGTGAAATAGATTACTATATTTAGAAAGTGTTTTATTTATTACTTATGGGGAAGTGGTGGAAATGTGTAAAATGTCTTAGTTATGTTTCTGAAACTCTATGATCTATACACTGGTTTATGATATTGTCTTGTTTCCCTTGGACAGAAAATTCTAGTAAGTTATAACACAATTTATAAAATACATATAAATTATATAATGTCTATTATGTAATTCTTAATTGTTATTTTCTTCGTGGCCCCCAATTTTGCAGAATATTCCAGTCTATAATCCTCTATGCTAAATTCACAAATAGTTTAACAGATTTAATAGCTCAATAGATTTTCTTTTGAACTTGAAAAATCTAGGAAATATTTACTAATCATTCTGTTACAACATACCTGTACTAACATGATGCCGTATAGTATTATTTGAATTTGTAGGTAAGATAGTTAAAATAATGTATTATAAACTCAAGAACATTCACTGAAATATATATTTTAAAGCAGTATATGCTAAAACAGATATGCTAAAAAAAAGATAAGATAGGATGGTAAAAATTCTCAAAAGCAGAATAGGAAGAAACAGGAAAAGTAGAGACTAAGTACAATAAATATACAACAATTAGAAACATAGTAGATATTAATCTATGTATTTCAACAATCAATTTAAATGTAAATGGTCTAAATACTACCCTTAGGTCAGATTGTCATAATCAACAAAAAAGATTCCACTATATATTTTCTAAAAGAAGTCCACATATATAAAAATTCAACTTAAAAGGGATAGAAAAATATATACTGTGCTAATATCAATCAAAAGAAGACTGAATAGCTATATTCATTGCTGAAGAAACAGGCTTCAGAACAAGAAAAATGTTCAGAGATAAAGATAAACATTACATAATGAAAAAAGGGACCATTCTCCAAGAAGACATAGCAAACTTTAACAAACTAACAATAGAGCATCAAAACATATAAGGCAAAAGTTTATGTAATTGAAAAGGAAACTAGCTACTATTATAGTTTGAGGTTTCAGTACCTCTCTTGCAGTAATAGATCAAGCAGGCAGAAAATCACTACAGACACAGTTGAACCTTGCACCACTACCAATCAACTTGATCCCATTGAAATTTATAGAATATTCCATTTAACATCAGAATACAGGTTTTTGTCATAATTAGACTGCAGCTCTATGTTTTTGGGAGAAGACCACATAGTCCCATTTCATTATGTCATAAAAAGGGTACTTGCTATCAACATAAATTATCGAGATGTTTACCTTGATCACCTGACTGACGTAGTCTTTGTCTGGGGTGTACACAAAAAGCTCACCCATTTTTCTTCCTTTCCATACTGTACCATTAGGAACAAAGTTACTGTGCATACCCCATACTCAGTGAGTGGAGAGTGAGTTATGCTCTATCACTGGCTCACCTTGTATTATTTCCTGTCCCAGTCCTAGAACCAGGCATTTTTCTAAGAATCTTTTTTTACTATTTTTGGGAAATGGTATTGTAGAAACCAAAATCTAGACAGTGGGTGTGCTCATTGCTACAGGACTGTCATTGCATCTAGGCTCTCTCAGCTAACAGAGCAAGGACACAAAGTTAATATAAAACAGCCAATACTCTCCTGTGTAGTAGCAGTGAAAGAAGGACATTAAATAAAAGCTAAGGAAATTTGAATAAAGTATAGGGTTTAGTTAATAATGATGTATCAATATTTATTAATTGTAACAAAGAAAACTATTTTAATTTAATGTATTACATTTAAGAATTTAGTAACATGGAAACGAAGTGGAGTACATAGGAACTGTGTCCTTTTTGAATTTTTCTGTAAATCTAAATAAATCTGTTCTAAATAAAAGCAGTTTAAGAAATGATAATTCCATAGGATGTTCAGTGTATTACTAGAAATTCCATAAGTAAACATAATTTTAAACATAATTTTTAAATTGTAAATAATGTATTTGGGAAAGTATTGTTACAATACTTATTAATTCCCTCAAAGTAATCTCTTTTTTCCTAGGTACAAAGCTTCTCAGCTAGATTACATTTTCTTATCTCATTTCTAAGTAGTTGACTATATGTCTAAATTCTCATCAACAAAATGTTAGTAGAAAACATTTCAACAATTTCCATTTCACTTACTTAAAAGAAACTTGGCCTGGACTCACTCTTACTTTTCTTCCCGCCTGTGAATGGCTATGAAAGGAACAACCTTGAAAGTCATGCTTCAAGGATGGTAGAGCCCCTAAATAATCCTGACATGACGAATTTGAGAAGATTCCAAATATATATCCTGCACATTACATAAGACAGAAATAAATGTATTTCCTGAGTCATTACAATTAAAGTCTCTTTTTATTTTTGTTCAGCCTTCACTCGAACTAATATAATAATGCCTTCTATGCATTACTTTTCTGCTAATGTATCCTCCAATTCAACATCTAAGTACTCTAATGTATTTTCATAATAACGAGCATAAAATTTACAATTTGCAAATTACCCAAGTGCTGTATTTATTCAGTAATTTAACAGGGACTAAATAGGTTTTTATAAGGATATTTTTCAGAAATGCAAACCTTGTACACTTTTTATACCTTCAGACTCTTTTATGTAATTCTTTTATGCAGCTTTTTCTAAATTCCTTATTTCTAAATTCCTTATTCCCTATACTAAGTAATGAAGATGACCATCAGTTACTTTATGCAGTAGTGATAACAAACAGCAGTGATTATTTTGACACATTAGTTTGTTTTGCTTTATACCAAATGACTCTATATTGCTAAAATGTTTTTGTTTATGCTAATTTCACCAGCAAAAATCTATTATCTGGGAACCCAGAATCACATGTAATTGTCCTAACACTATTTTTAGAAAACATATTACTCTTAAAGTGGTTACAGTAAAAAAGGTATGACACCAAAATGTGTCCAAGTTAAGACTACTTTTACCAGGAGAAATTTGATACATTCACCAGTAATTAAAGAGTGTGAGATTTCGTACCTCTGTATCACAGTTTGACCAAACATTATTTATCCTTCTGGAAATTGAGCTCCATAGGCATAATACTTACCTGCTTTTATATGTTGCAAACCAGGAATTTTGAAAGTATTTTTGAATCTTTGGAAATACTTATCTAATAATAAATGGTACTAGATTGAGTCAATCTCATTTTCTATTGTTCTTTGGATGATGTATCTCCACCTAAAATTAAAAGATTTGTTTTGTTTTATTGATTTCATTTATTTCATGTATTTCAGCCATGTATTTATTTCCTCAACAAAAAACAAAGCCACCTACTATGTGCCTGTCATATTGCTAGGTTCTGGGAATCAAAAAAAGGAAAACATGGACACTGGCTGAGACTGTTAGATGTATATGCATTCTTTTTTCCTTTTAATATAAAACTACTGAGTTTTAGCTCTCCCTGGCTGCCAGCAAGCTACTACATTCTTCAGCATTTAATGTTGGCAAAGTTGTGGTTATATAATCAAATTTTGGCCAGTAAGAATTCAAAAGGGGAAATGCATGCCTCGGTCATTTTTCTCAGGGCCAGCAACATAATTTTCAGGGTTCAATGCAAAATAAAAATGCAGAGCCTTGTTCAAAAATATTATGAATCTCAAGAAAGTGACAGCAACATATTAAACCAATGTTGGGATCCTTCTAAATTGAGGCTCCTTAACAACCTGCTAGCTGGCACATCAATGGACCCTAACCCCTGTGAGATAGAAATACAATTCTAGCTTATGTAAGCTATTGTAATGTTTGATTCTTTTGCTATAGTACATTGTCAGATGTCAAATGTTACATACATACATTTTCAACAGGCCATCATATAAATTTGATTCTATGTTATTTAGAGTCCACACAATTTAATTTTTATCATTGTACTTAATTTATACAGGTATAATTAAAACTGAGTAGATTATCTCACGTAGAAAGTTATTTCTTTAAGTGGTACTACACTGCCTTTAATATGATCAAGCTTATGTTCATTGTGCCCTGCTTTATAAAGATATATTTCTCTGATGTTTTTTCATTTAATGATACACCATTTCATTAATGTTGATATCAGTTATGCCAAACTATTGATACATATACAATTTGCATACTGTATACACTTCAGCTGACTTCATTATTCTCATCAACATCAATATCAGAAATCATGCTGAATACATGGTATATTCTAGGCAGTAAAAACTCCGGGGGGGTGGGGATATGATATAACACATTATCACTCTGTTGAGGACAGTAACGTAAAAATCTAACATACTTTTGTTCCTGTCTCCTCTTATATATGGATGGATGTGTTGCAGGACTTTTCCATAGTTCAGCTAAAGATGGTGTTCTTGTCTGTCCCACGGCCACTAAAACAATAAAGCAGGATTTTGGCCGGGCACCGTGGCTCACGCTTGTAATCCCAGCACTTTGGGAGGCCGAGGCGGGCGGATCACGAGGTCAGGAGATAGAGACCAAGGTGAAACCTCGTCTCTATTAAAAATACAAAAAATTAGCCGGGCGTGGTGGCGGGCGCCTGTAGACCCAGCTACTCGGAGAGGCTGAGGCAGGAGAATGGCGTGAACCCGGGAGGCGGAGCTTGTAGTGAGCCGAGATTGCGCCACTGCACTCCAGCCTGGGCGACAGAGCGAGACCGTCTCAAAAAAATAAATAAATAAATAAATAAATAAAGCAGGATTTTACTGTGTGAAAAGGGAGAAAATGGGGAAACAGAGATCCTCTGCAAGGCCAGAGTCCCCTGCTGGAGTGCTTCCTGCCCCAGCGTTGGAATCCCACGTTCCACACAGGAAGAGGAGGGGCCAGGCTCCTCCCTGCTGCAAATGTGTGAACTTCGGAGGCTCCACCTCAGCGAGCAGGCTGATTGGAGATTCTCCAGGGATCCCTCGCACCTGGTTGTCTCATTCCTTCCTCTAATGAAGTGCATCTAACTGCCCTTAGAATAAGGATAAGGACGAAGACGGATCTTAACTGCTTCTTGCTATAAGGGGACGCTGTTTTGGGGAAACGGCAGTCAGAGCTCCCTCAGGGGCCTAAGGGCTCTCAGCAGTAGGAGCCATCATCAGAGGCTCCGGTTGTCTGACTGTTTGGAGTCTGATAGTGTTGAGGAAAGAACAGACAAACCAGGTTATGAGAAAACAGTATCAAAATGAAACAAGGGGAGTGGTCAGGGCAGCTCAAAAATTCCGAGGCCTTTTACCAGTTTGCCCTGGGAGAGCGAGGGCAAAAGCCTGACTGGAAAAGAGAAAAAAAAAAAAAAAAGAAAAAAAGAAAGAAAACCTTTACCCTGGCAAAGCGCAGTGGCTTATGCCTGTAATCCCAGCACTTTGGGAGGCCGAGGCAGGCGGATCACGAGGTCAAGACATCAAGACCATCCTGGCTAACATGGTGAAACCCCGTTTCTACTAAAAAATGCAAAAATTAGCTGCGCCTGTAGTCCCAGCTACTCGGGACGCTGAGGCAAGAGAATCGCTTAACCCCGGAAGGGGAGGTTGCAGTGAGCCTAGATCGCGCCACTGCACTCTAGACTGGAGACACAGCGAGACTCCGTCTAAAAAAAGAAAAAAAAAGAGAGAGAGAGAGAGAGAGAAACAAAAAACCTTTATGCCAGCATGTTGGGTTTCTGGGTTCCCTTCCCCCGAGCCCAATCCTAAGCCAACAAGTTTAAGGTTTTGGAAATTAACTCTTTCCAGTTTGGAGGATGCATCTGAGGGGAGTGCCCCACAGTACGGAGACATAATCACCTATCCATGTAGAGAGAACTGAGAAGGATAAATGAAAAAGAAGGCATTTTTTTCAAAGGAGTCCCAGGGATTCAGGATTGCAATCCAAAGGGATACAGACTGAAGATGAATGACCATGCATCTAGAAAGAGGTGAGTGGGCATTCCTGGTTCTGTTCTCTTCCTAAAAGATACCCGGGCTACATGAGGGAGAGAAGGAAGAGCGTCCTCTTTCCTTCTTCCATCCTTTCATCCTAAGGAAATCCTTTCTCATTGAAATGAGCAGAGTGAGGGTAAGAGAAAAAAGATACAGTGAGACAATAATAATTTTAAAAGGCTTGAATCATATTTCTCCTTAGTCGAATTCTGATATGATATACATCAATATCTTGGTACAATATCAGAATGTGTGAGAATTTAAAAGGATTACATTTGGAGCTAAAAACATTTAATTTGTTTTCCCAGAGGCATTATAGATATGTCTCTATCTTCACAAAATCTAGTGAAAACCATAAATTTCGAATTAGCATCTAATGCTCTGTTCAAACAAGACACAGAAATAAAAAGTGGTTTCATTTTACTTGCTTAGAAAATATTCCATTTTGTATAAGTTTCCTCATTCTTAAACTTTTACGAAGTAACACAGCTATAAAAAGGAGCTACAGAACATAGATTTCCCATTTTCATTTGGTACATATTGCCTACTATTTTTTAAACTAAGCAAAATATTATGCCTTCAAGAGGATGGCCATCTATTGCTGATTTTGAATTTCTTTTTACATAAACAAACAGATACCACAACATATTCTTAGCTCTAACTGTAGATAAAAGAGAATGCCTCCTATCTGTTTTATCATCTTATAATAGCCTGTACTTCCAATAAAAGCTTAAAATATGGTATGAAAATGCTACTCTTTGTCTATATTGAGTTAAAAAAATTTGAAAAGTTCAGAGTGTAAAGAGTGATATTATCTCAGCTGCAAATTTTCAGCAGACATTAAACATTCAGGATTGCTGGATAGCAAGCTAAATAAGTCACTTTATTCAAGCTAATGAAAAAGGATGTTTCACAGCCTGCAGCACTGACATTTGAATCACCACTGGCTACATAGAGCTTAAAACCTAGTGCTTTGTTTCAATGGTCAGGAAGCTTCAAAAAGAATTCTAATTGGAATGAGAGAAAAATAGAGTAAATTAATTGGCAATTATACTTGTGGAAATAATGGAACAATAAAGCAGAACTAAATTCTACTTTGTAGATAAGTGATTTGGTTGCTTTAAATAAAGTTGAAAATTACATTCTTTTAAAATAATTTGTAGAGGTTGTAAGGTGATAATATTTGCTCATTCATATTATGTATTAAAGTGGAGACTTTATAATTGAATAAAATAAATGGTAGAAAGGGTATTGTTTCTACCTGAAATGAGAATAAACATTACTAGCAAACTATTTTTATTACTTAAAGTAACTCTAACAGCATCTACTAGAATATCAGACATAAAATGTGCAGAAAACATGGGTTCAAAATTCAATAAATAACAGTGACTGCCATTTTCTATCAGCAATTAGTTTGTTTATTTTGTTGTTGTTATTGTTTCAACTTACATGCCATCTTTTAGTGCCTCAAAGAAAGTAAAACCTGGCTAAGAAACCTGTTAGTTATGGCAAGATTGTTTTAATATATAGCAACATTCCAATTACTTAAATAAATGGAAATTTACTTTTTGCTCATGAAAAAATACAATGTGGATGTGGGTGCAAGCCTGGTTTATACTCCAGGCTCCTTCTGTCTTGAGGCTCTGTTAGTCCCTATGCCTTGAAATTCTTTGGATCAAGTTGGTTAACAAAATCTACACTTGGAGAAGGCACTCATACTGTTTAAACTCCTTAGCCAGAAAATGACTGCGAAGTTAGGAAATAGACCACAAAACCACCCTCACTTCTAATAACACCTGCAGAGTCCAGAGGTCCCCAAGACTACCCTCAAGTTAGATTACTTACTAGAA